>NC_057863.1:499016948-499321115 GCF_019393635.1 Dromiciops gliroides | reverse complement strand
TTTGTCTTTTGCAAAGGTAATATTTTTACAAATGTGTGTATGTGTATATATGTATACACATATAATGTACATAGATACAGATATATAACAATACATATGAAGATCTATAGATACACATCTCACTAAATTAGAAGCATTCTATTTGTGAAACCCATGCTTTGTCCTCACTATAAACTCTAAACCTTCCACTCCCTGTTCTCCTGGTCCATCACTTGAGTGACGACTTATCCTCCATCCCTTCACAGTCTTAACCCATTTAACCAGTCTTTCACTTTTTCAACTATATACTATCAGCTTCCTTTTTGCCTAATATTTATCCTCTCAGTAGACATGCCTCAATATACTCCAACCCTGACCCCACTATAAGCCTTCTTCATTTCTATTAACAGTCTTCTGAACACACACACATAGAGAAAGTCATGCCACCTTGCAAACAGAAGTGATCATAAACTTGTGTTATCTAATCTCAATGGGGTCTTCAATGTTGAATGCCATCTTTTTATTCTTTCCTGACTGACTATCACACTTGCTGCAGTAACCATTCCAAATTATATTATTAGTTGTTCTCCAGGATCCAGCTTGCCTACCTGTTATGGCCTGCTTATTACTCAGACTTCCCAAGGAGCCCTGTGTCAGCCAAGATGCAGCCTGCCTCACTGTGGCCTCTGTCTTCATCCAAGATTTTGCAGGGAGACCTGTGTTGGTCCCTGTATCAGCCTATTGTATCTGCCCCAGGACCTTTTCCATTGCTTCAGAGGCCTTTCTCAGATCAGATCTATCTCAAACTGCCAGCTACTGCCTCCTTTCCAGACCACACTCAGGCCTGCTTGTGCATACTATGAATTGGAACTCTTAGGACATGTCTCAATCTAATTACCTCCCTCCCTCGATAGACTTTTCTCTAGTCACTGATAATCTGCCTGGATTCATTCCTCAATGGTTAGCATACTCATATCCTCTCATACTCTTAACATCCTTGCTGTCATTTGTACAAACTCCATCCTCTACTTAGACCCATCCTCCTCAACCCCATCCCCTGAATACCCCTCTCCAGATCTACCTAACCTTTCCACTGTGATCTCTGAGATGACTCTTCCATGGTTAACAAACTTGCTTTCATCTTGAATCTTTTTTCCCCACTCCCTCCATCTTCAGGCTTTCACTGCTCATCTCCTTGCTCATCTCACTGGTTCATCTCCTTGCTACTTTCAGACCATAACTCTGTGACCATTACTCAGTAACTAACCTCTCCTACTTCAATCAAAATTTATCTCCAAATCAAGATTCTAGTACCCCCGGGGCGGCTAGGTGGTGCAGCGGATGAAGCACCAGCCCTGGATTCAGGAGTTCCTGAGTTCAAATCCGGCCTCAGACACTTGACACTTACTAGCTGTGTGACCTTGGGCAAGTCACTTAAGCCCCATTGCCCCGCAAAAAAAAAAAAAAAAAAAAAGATTCTAGTACCCCCTCCAAAGTATACTAAAAAAAAAAAAATCAGGACAGAGTAAAACATGACTAGCACCTCTCTGGGTGTCTAGGTAGTATAGTGGGTAAAGCACCAGGCCTGGAGTTAGGAAAAGCTGAGTTCAAGGGGCAGCTAGGGGGCGCAGTGGATAGAGCACCAGCCCTGGATTCAGGAGTACCTGAGTTCAAATCCAGCCTCAGACAATTAACACTTACTAGCTGTGTGACCCTGGGCAAGTCACAACCCTCACTGCCCCACAAAAACAAAAACAAGACTAAATTAGCTTTTTCGATGACCTTAACACATTGCTGAGTCCTTCCAAGCTTGTAGTCCATTAAAGCCCCCAGATCTTTTTCAGATGCACTGTTGTATCTACCCTATCTTCCACTGGTAAAAATATCCTAGAACCAGGGGCAGCTAGGTGGCGCAGTGGATAGAGCACCGGCCCTGGATTCAGGAGTACCTGAGTTCAAATCCGAACTCAGACACTTGACACTTACTAGCTGTGTGACCATGGGCAAGTCACTTAACCCCCATTGCCCTAAAAAAAAAAAAAACTATCCTAGAACCTAATTAGATAGTCTATTCTACCAAATACTTTTCAGGTGAAGGCTGGATTACCAGGTGAAGTGGATTACTACTTCTTGGCAATGTTGTGGAAGGAACTGCTGGAACAGCCACATGTTGAATAAGATGGTTTCTTAGGTTGTTCTCAACTATGTGATTCTGTGATTGTGAATCAAAGTTCACTGTCCATACACAAAGGTTTCCTGGTAGGATTTGCCAGAACTTTCGTGGATAGTTTTCAATAATCCCACATGTTGCCATCTCATTTTTTTCTTTTAAGTGAAGCTGAATTATTCATTACTATACTTAAAGATGTGAAACATGATTTACTTCAAGACTTAAAGAAATACAACTCCAAAATACCACTAGAAATTGACCTTTAATCAACTCAGTCAGAAATTCAACTCAGAAAATGCTTGCTAAACAAGTATAATGTAGAGAGCAGTACATGCTAGAAAGGTACAAAGAATAAATATGACACCTTCCTTACCCTCAAGGAGCTTGGGAGTCTATTATACATACATGCATAACTATGCAAGGAAGGGCCAAGGAAGAAAGAAAATACCTCAATTTATAGCCATCTCCTATAAATTTCATGGCTCCAAGGGAGCTTTGTATCACAGATATCTAATCTCTGATCTGTCTAGCAAGGGACTCTTTAATTACCTCTTATTACATTTGAGGTAAAGTCCCATTTACCCTATCAAGTTTGTTCTCCACCAAGTCCCTCTGTTCCTTAAAAACCAACATCAAACAGCATTAAGCAAATATAATGGTTTGCCCAGTAGCTGAATTTGTGAACACTCCTTCTGATCAGAGACCTAAAAACCTGCATACTGTTGGTGCCCTTATTATTGCCTTTAAAAAGCTTCCAACATGCACAAAATATATGTACTATGGATATGAAGGACTATTTCAAAAGGACCAAATCCCTTTTCACTGAACTTGACAGTAAGAAGAATATAATAGTATTTTAAAACAAAGGTACACACAATACATTATAACTATACAATATCATATGTTGAGTTTATAGTTTCACATTTTAATTCAAGAAGATATCTTTTATTTTTCATATTCTTCATGAATGAATAATTACTGATATCTTCTAACACCAGCATATTACAGAAATAGAAGCCTTAATACCATACAGTAAATTATACAGCCTTCAAATAGATACTATACGACATTATATAGATATTATAAGACATTAAATAAACTGATTCACCTCCAAACACAAATGCACTATTGACTCACAATTGCAAATGATAGGTGATCGAAACCTGAAATTCTCCTATTGAAGAGGAATCATAAAAATGAGAGTATATAGCAATAATAGGAGATATTTCTTTATAGGTATAAAAAATAAAACTGTCTATAATTTTCTATAGACAATACAACATTATACAGAAAACTGCAAGTTTGAGAATCTAGCTATAATATTTTCTAGTTAAAAAGAGCCACTATCATATTTAAGAGAATACAATTTTTATATAATTTACCACATTCACAAACTAACTTCTAAGTAGCACTTTAGTATACAATGCCATTAAAAATAACACTTTAATATATGACTAAGAGGAAAGTCTCTACTTCAAGTGATTTAAAGCATTACTCCTTTAATAATTTAAGCCACTCATGTGACCAGACTATTTAAAATGAAATTATAGATTAGTGTTCAATATGAAGAGTGGCTAGCCATGAAAAAGTACCAACTACAGAATTTACAGATAATATTTCCATTTAAACTTACCATATGCAAAGTATCAATTCAAAATAGCATTACACATCCTGTATGCCTGCTCTCAAAAGGAATTCATCAAGACAAGTACGCTCACTCTTCTGCAATTCAATAAACTCCCTTTTCTCACGCTCAAGTGCTGACCTCTACTTTGGTACACAAGCCAATAAAGGAAGGAATCAGCCAAGAACTTGAAAGAGGTGGGAGGGAAGGCAGAAGTAGATAGGCTGTCTACATTTAAAGGGCTAGTAGAATTCAGATGTAGTCTATATTTCATTCCTTTCATTGAAAATAATAATATACAAAAAAAAGAAAATAATAATATAGATTGATGTTTTAGGGCTGTATTACTAACAGTAAATATGAATTAGGTTATATGAATTAACCAAAATGGAAATAGAATACCAATATAGAAGATAAGAAGTAGATGGCAGCATCCTAGGGGCTAGCTGCACTTCTTTGAATATTATAAATTTGAGTCTGAACCACAAATTAAACTGTGAGACTAAAAAGGGGGAAAGCTAAAATTCTGGGAAAGCAATAAAATGTGGTAACCACTGAATGTAGGGAAAAATAAGTAAGCTTTAAGTATTTCCCAGATTCCCTGTTTGGTGAAATTTCCCACATATATTAGAAAGATTTCACAGAGTAGACAAGAATTTACCACTTGACTTTGCTATGTTCAGTGTATGATGATAATGAGGCATCAATACTGTGATAAGCAAACACAAGGGAGGTCAAGAATGGTAGCACAACCATATATCTTTCAGTACAATGATGAGTGGGCATGGGATCACATTAATAGTAGTAACAATAGTAATAGAAAGACCAATTCACAGTGCAGAAGTAGGGTAAAAGTTTTTCCCCCTCAAACAGCCCATGCATTTTTCACAATATAGTAAATATCAGTTGTGAATTAGCTACTAAAAACACTAAAATGTTCAAAAATGTATTAATGTTTTCTTTTAAAATGTGTTGCTTTTTAAGAGCCAGTCCTTAGCAGCTCATACTTCTACTTCTCATTTTCCATATTAATATTATGTTTCTATTTTGGTTAATCCACATAAAACAGCCATTTCCCATTATACCCTAATAGCATAACAAAGAAAAAGAGTTAAGAAAAACTAAGACCAAAAACCCTTGAGAATCCCCACTGAGAGCTCATATTCATATTCAGGTTCCAGATTTCCCCAGTTCTCTCTGCCCTGAGAGGGAAATATGCTTCATTATTTGTCTTCTGGTACCAATAATGATCATTGTATTTCACCTGAAATGTACTTTAGTATCATTTTCATTTATGTTATTGTAGTCATTTTGTATAATGCTCTCATGGTCCTGATTTTTTTACTTTGCATCAATTTACAAAGTGTTCCAATGCTTCTCTGAATTCTTTATTTTTCTAATTGACTAAGGTATAAAATGAAGCAGGGAAGAAACTAATAGAGTTCTGTTAAACTAACTCACTGGTCACAACAAGCATTCTTTTTCAACAATCCAAAAGGAGACTCTATATATAATCTTCTTTAGTTTACATTATCAGGTACCAATCAAATTAAATTTAAAAAGCAATTAGATCACTGACCACCAATAAGAATTTAAGCTTTACCATGTAACACCCACAACTATAATAAAAAAACCCACCTAAGACCCCTAAGCCTCCTGCCTTGATTCACAACCAAGGCAACTCCTGCTTTCCCCAAACTAAAGACTCTAGCATCAGCCATAATCACCTGACTGACAGATTTGCTGACTTGCCAAAGGGAGATTTGCTGACCTCAGAGGGAGACACATAGTTTCCACTTGGTAAAGGGGGGAATGTCATCATTGAGTATCAGCATGAGACATCCTTACCAGGAAGCCCTAGGAAATCTGGTTGGTGATTTGTTCTCTCTCCTCAGTATTACTTAACATGGTTCTAGAAATACTATCAATAGCAATACTACAAAAGAAATTTTTAAAAAATTTAAAAGCACAAAAATAGGCAAGGAGACAAAATGCTCAGTTTATTGATAATAGGATAGTTTACTAAGAATATCTTAGGCAATCTACAAAGGAGTTAATTGGAACAATAGCTTCAGTAAAGTTTCAGGATACAAAATAAACCTACAAAAGTCAAAGCATCCTATACGGCAATAACAAAATCCAGGAGACAAAAATAGAAAGAAAAATCCCATTCAAAATGACTACAAAAATCTGAGAATACATCTACCAAAGCATATTCAATACCTGTATACATACAACTACAAAATGCTGCTTAAAGCAATAATGAGAGGGGCAGCTAGGTGGCACAGTGGATAAAGCATCGGCCCTGGATTCAGGAGTACCTGAGTTCAAATCCGGCTGCAGACACTTGACACTTACTAGCTGTGTGACCCTGGGCAAGTCACTTAACCCCTATTGCCCTGCAAAAAAAAAAAAGAAAAGAAAAGAAAGAAAAGAAATAATGAACAAACATGACTAGAGAAATAATCAGTGCTATGGCTAGGTTGTGCCAATATGATAAAAATGGTAATACTAGCATAATAAATTTACATATTTAGTGTTATCCCAAATTACTAAAGGGAAACTTTACAGCATTACACAAAAATAACAAAATAACATGATAACATGATAACAAAATTCATTTTGAGAAAAAAATATTTAGAATATTAAAGAAAATACTAACTAAAGATAAGAATAAAGGAAAAATGAAACTTCTAGACCTCAAACTATAATATAAACCATTTGATATGGTTAAAAAATATAAATGTAAAACAAATCTAGAACAGACTAAATTAGAAAAAATCAGAAATCGCTGAATTCAAAATCCACTAGTGTTCAATAAACCTGAAAATGTAATTTACCTAGGAAAGTACTCCCTAGGTAACAAGAACTGATAAAAAAAATTGAAAAACTATCTGACAGAAATTTGGTTTAGGCCAACAACCTACAGCACATTCTAGAATGAATTCCAAAAAAGGCTATAAGACCTGAATATTAAGATTATATCATGAAAAATGTAAAGAAAAGCAGATTGTGTCCCTTTCACAGTTAAGAGTATTCTTGACCACACAAAAGATAGAAAGAATTACAAAATATAACAGATTATATTTATTACATGAGATTTTAAAGTATTTAGACAAACAAAACTGACATTATCTAGGATAGGACTAAAAAGTCAAATGGGAACAATCTTTGCAACAAATATCTCTTATTAGAATCTGATATCTAGGGGCAGCTAGGTGGCGCAGTGGATAAAGCACCGGCCCTGGATTCAGGAGTTCCTGAGTTCAAATCTGGCCTCGGACACTTGACACTTACTAGCTGTGTGACCCTGGGCAAGTCACTTAACCCCCATTGCCTCGCAAAAAAAATAAATTAAAAAAATTTTTTTTTTAAATCTGATATCTAAGATTTACAGACAAACAACAGAAATGTTAAAGTAATTCACCAATACAGAAGTGGTCAAAGGACAGAAACAAGCAGTTCTCAAAAAAAAATTATAAATTATTAACAACCATATGAATGATCCAAAATCAGCAATAATTCAGGCTTCATCTCACACCCAGAAAGTTGGCAAGGATGGGAATAATTAATATTTAATGTTGGAGAAGCTATAGAAAGAAAGGCACACTAACACACTATTGATGGAGCTGTGAATTGATACAACCACTTTGTAAAGCAACTTATAATTATATACAGTATATTTTCATACCCTTTGACCTAGAGATTTTACAGGTAGCCATATACACACACACATATATATATATATATCAACAAGGCCAATGGCAAAAAGAAAAGTAGTAGTATTCACAGTATCACTGTGAAATCAAGTAAATTGCTCAATAACTATGGAATAACTAAAACTACAGCATATATAATAAAATATTACACAATAGAATGTTACTGTTCTATAAGAAACAACAATATCATGAATACCAAAAAAGGGAAAGATTTACACAAATTAATACAAAGTGAAGTAAACAGAACAAGGAAAACTATACATATATATATATATATATATATATATATACACACACACACACACTAACACAATGGAAATGGAAATAACAATAACAAAATAAATTAAAATTGAAGGTTACATAATTTTAGCAATCATGCTTTGCCCTAATGAAGTTCTATGACAAAACATCTCTGCCTTAATTGTGGAGGGTGAGAGATTATGAATGTGGAATGATGCAAAACATTAGGCTTTTCTAATATCTTGATCAGTTTAACTGAATTTTTCCCCCTCTTTTTTTAATTTTGTATTATAAAGAAGAAGAAGGGGGGATAGAGTAGAAAATGTAGGGAACAAAAACAAAAGATATCAATAAAAATTTATTTTTTTAAATTCATAAACAGTAGCTGATATAATAATTCTCAACATTAAGCTTGATACCAAAGAGAGCAGTCATCCACCCCCTCCCCACACCACATAATTTGGAGTTTCTGTTAATTCAATACTTGAACCAAATGAACTATAAGGGTCTGACCCTTATGAATTATGAGTAATCTATAATCCTGCTACCAAGATCATTAATTATTATATAATAACCTGGTACTCTGACAAAAAAAAACACAACACTTTTTAAAACTTTTCTTCTGTACTTTTAATGAGTCAGTATTTTCAAATTCTTTCCCTTCTCATTCTACTATGCCGTTGAAAAACTTTAAACTACAACAAAATGGCAGAAACAAGTCCTCTCACTCCCATATTAATAACTATGTCAAAGCATATAAATAACTATGTCAAAGCATTGGGCTGTATTGATATAGTGATAAAAAATGTTATACATATCAATTTCTATTTATCATTCAAAGTTATAATATAAGGAAAGATATCACAGATGGCAGATAAAATTTTAGACTGATTTTTTTTTTTTTAGTGAGGCAATTGGGGTTAAGTGATTTGCCCAGGGTCACACAGCTAGTAAGTGGTAAGTGTCTGAGGCTGGGTTTGAACTCAGGTACTCCCGACTCCAGGGCCGGTGCTCTATCCACTGTGCCACCTAGCTGCCCCTAGACTGATTTTTTAAGTCTATTCCTAAGTTTATTGTCTCATTTACACAAATTTCCTGTATGGATGCTTCAAAGTAACTTGCAGAGCTATTTAGAGTAACAACAATTTTGAAGAGCTTTCCCATATAACATACATCAAAGGAGGTAGAACACTGAGCCATCCTGACAATTCTTCCAGATAATAAACATGAACCAAGCTTTATTAATATGACTTCTGAGAAATTTATCCAAAAATCAGTTCATTTCATTTGCCAATTCTACATTAACTGCAGAAAAAAAAATCTTGTTTATGACATATAAAAGATATAAAACTGCAATTTTCCAACCACTTTTTGAAGGTCATTTTTGATGAATTAAACAACTGAAGCTTTATTAAGCAAAAGTAAAAACTTTTATAAGTAAAAATTACTTTTGAAAAGATTAGAGAACATTAATAAAAACAACAATATGGGAAAACATGTATTAATGTTAAACAATTTGAAAACTAAAGGAAAGAACAAGAAAAATTGCAATGATCCATAATATTCCCTTCTAAAAGTCTGAAAGCAAACTCAAAATCAATTACTCTATATTAAAATTAAACTGTCTTTAAGTTTCCCTTTAAAAATGCAACTCCTACTTTAACCACTTTTCTTCAAGCTTTCATCTCTGATTGCTGTATTACTTCAATGGCCTCCTCATTAGACATCCTCTCCTAGTCTGAGCATTCTCCAAAGCATCACTGCCTTAGTAGAATCCTTTAAGGCAGTGGTATCAAACTCCAATAGAAATGGATCCCTATGGCTGCATATTGACTTAGAAAACCACAAATTAACATTACATATGCTGTATTGTATTTACTGTTAAACATTTTCACTAGGAATTTTGTAGGCCACTTGTAAACTGTAAAACTCAATTTTGATAGTTGTGCCCTCAAGTACCTCTCTGAAAACATCACTATTGAAAAATCTTTAATGATTCCTCACTGTCTGCTGAAAAAAAGCAAATATTCCTGATTTTGGCATTTTAGATGCCCCATAGTACTTTTCTTGTCCAGTCTCTGATAAGTTCCTCTGAGAGGAGAGTCTCTTGTTTTCTATTTGTGTCCTCACCTAGCACTCGGCATAGTACTTTACACAAAGTGAGTACTTAAAAGATGTTTATATATACAGTCAAACTGGATTATTTTCTATGCCACACACTGATCAAAGCTCTCTCCCATGCTAAGAATGGACTTTGCCTAGGTGGCTAGCTGTACCAAATCTGAAGCTTTACTATAAAGCAGCAGTCATCAAAACTATTTCATACTGGCTAAGAAATAGAGTGGTGGATCAATGGAATAGTTTAGGCACAGGACACACAGTAGTAAATGACTTTAGTAATGTGCTGTTTGATAAACCCGAAGACTCCAGCTTCTGGAACAGGAACTCAGTATTTGACAAAAAATGCTGGGAAAAGTGGGAAGACGGTATGGCAGAAACTAGGCATAGACCAGCATCTTACACTGTATACCAAAATAAGGTCAAAATGGGTACATGATTTAGACATAAAAGGTGATACCATAGGTAAATTAGGACAGGAAGAAATTGTTTACCTCTCAGATCTTTGGAAAGGAGAACAATTTATGACCAAACAAGAGACAGAGAATATTATGAAATGCAAAATGGATGATTTTGATTACATTAAATTTAAAAGGTTTTGTACAAACAGAAGCAATGCATCCAAAATTAGAAGGGAGGCAGAAAGCTGGGAAACAATTTTTATAGCCAGTACTTTTGATAAAGGCCTCATTTCTAAAATATATTGGGAACTAAATCAAATTTATAAGAATCCAAGTCATTCCCCAATTGAGAAATGGTCAAAGGATCTGAACAGGCAGTTTTCTGGTGAAGAAATCAAAGCTATCTATTGCCATATGAAAAAATGCTCTAAATCACTATTGATGTACCACATCATACATATCAGATTGGCTAATATAACAAAAAGGGAAAATAATAAATGTTGGAGAAGCAGTAGAAAAATTGGAACACTGATGCATTGTTGGTGGAGTTGTGAACTGATCCAACCATTGTGGAGAACAGTTTGGAACTATGCCCCAAAGGGCAATAAAGTGGTGCATACCCTTTGACCCAGCAATACCACTATTAGGTCTTTTTCCCAAAGAGATCATAGAAAAGGGAAAAGGACCCACATGTACAAAAATATTTATAGGTGCTCTTTTTGTGGTGGCAAGGAATTGGAAATTGAGGGGATGCCCATAAATTGGGGAATGGCTGAACAAGATGTAGTATATGAATGTAATAGAATACTATTGTGCTATAAGAAACAATGAGCAGGCAGATTTCAGAGAAACCTGGAAGGACTTATATGAACTGATGCTGAGTGAGATAAGCAGAACCAGGAAAACATTATACACAGTATCAACAACATTGTATGTTGATCAACTGTGATAGACTTGACTCTTCTCAGCAATACAATGGTCCAAGATAGTTCCAAAGGACTCATGATGGAAAATGCTCTCCAAATCCAGAAAAAATGAAGGGGGGGGGGGCAGTCAGGTGGCTCAGTGGATAAAGCACCAGCCCTAGATTCAGGAGAACCTGAGTTCAGATCCGACCTCAGACACTTGGCACTTACCGGTTGTGTGACCCTAGGCAAGTCACTTAACCCTCACTGCCCTGCAAAACAAAACAAAACGAAACAAAAAAACCTGTGGAATCTAAATGCAGATTGAACCATACTATTTCTATTTTTTTTTCTTTTTTGAGGTTTTTCCTTTTTGCTCTGATTCTTCTTTCATAGCATGACTAATGCAGAAATATGTTTAATATGACTGTACATATATAACCTATATCAGATTGCTTGCTGTCTTGGGGAAGGGGGAAGGAGGGGAGGGAGGAAGAAAAAATTGAAACTAGAAATCTTATAAAAACAAATGTTGAAAACTCCACATGTAACTGAAAAATAATAAAATACTTTTATGGGAAAAAAAAAAGAATGGACTTTCCCTAACCCCATCAACAAACATTTTTTAATCTTCAAATCAAGTTTCTTCTGAGTCAGAAGCCTCCAAAATTCTTGCACCAGGAATCTCTTCTTCAATTTCTCATTATATTTTGCCTAGACCCTTCTTTGCGTTTACCTCAATCTAATTGGTATAGTGACTTGTGCATATGCCTTTCTACCTATTAATCTATAATTTCTTAACAACAAAATCTGTCATTTCTTTGTTTCCCCAGCAATAAACACAATGTTTCTTTGCAGAGTGAGAACTTAACAAATGTTTGTTGAATAAATGAATAATTTCCTAATATCTAAACAAAATCTCTCATTTTAATGTCTACTTTATCTCATTTCAATCAATATAAAAGAAATCATCATATATTCTCCCACATAAAAATCTTTTACACACTTGTAAGTAGTACTTCAATCATCCCTACCCCTCCCTTCTCTAAACTAACCAGCACCAATTACTTTTTTTCCTCAAAAAAAAAAAAAAGACTTCCATTTTACTATTTTTGTTACTCTTCTATTCAGCTCCAATGCTCCATATACTTTTCCTATGTCTCCCCATACTTTTGAAAAGTATGGTGGCCAAAATTGGATACTGCATTCTAAAAACACATCAAAATTCACAGTATAGCAAAAAGAGTTACTACTCAGATTTTACATGATATGCAATTTGTGAAACATTTCCAAAAGAGGGTGGATTTTTCTTCACACAGTAACATAATATTATTGACTCATACTGCTTTCAATTATTACCTCCTCTCCTTCCAGCATTTTCTGTTATGCCCATCTGCAAATGTTCCAATGAAAAACCAACTGAAATCTTATTTCAATAAAAATGTAAACTCTAGAATTTCAAAAATATATCAATCAATAAACATTTATTAAGCACCTATGATTTGCCCAGCACTGAGCTAAGTATTGCATATTATCAATCAACAAGTATTCATTAAGTGCCCACTATGTGCCAGACACTGTGACAAATTCTGGGGATACAAACGCAAATATTGAAATGATCCCTTCTTTGGCAACTCCACTTAGGTTACATAAGCACATGGCACTAGATAAAACATTCTTAATATAAGGAATAAGAATCAGGAAACTTTATTCAAGAAAGGCAATTTAAAAAGGTCCTCTGGTAAATTTCATCATAAACAAACAATGACTTTTCAGAGTGTACCATTTTAACAGTTCAGGCAGAAAAGAAAAGACACCGGATTAATTACATCTACTATTTATCAGTTTGTAAGATGATAGGCTGGTTTTCACAAGAAAAGCACCCTTACATGAACAAATTTTTCCTTTTAAGAAAACTTTATACAAAGAGCAAAATAAATACCAGTGTGAAAAAGCAAATTTCAGGAATCAATTCAGAAAGATTTCAGGGTTTTTTTTGTTTTTTTGTGGTTTTTTTTGCACAGGGCAATGAAGGTTAAGTGACTTGCCCAGGGTCACCCAGGGTAGGTGTCAAGTGTCTGAGGCTGGATTTGAACTCAGCTTCTCCTAAATCCAGGGCCAGTGCACCATCCAGCTGCCCCCAATTTCAGGATTTTGGGCGGGGCAAGGCAGTGAGGGTTAAGTGACTTGCCCTCTGTCACATAGCTAGTAACCACGATATTTTTCAAAGAGAAGTCATATCGATTTCCATTAAGATTTCATTTCTAGTAGAAAGAGGCAAGGAAAATAGTGCTAGTGTCAGAGAACTATTACAAAGATAAAATAACCAACAAATACCAATTCATAAGCACAAAACTAAAGAGATTTTCCCAACATGGACCCATTTTTTCACTCCATAGAAAGACTTCAAAAGAATATCCCCCCTTAACTATTTTTCAATCTTAGCACACTTGAAATAGTATGATTTCAGGAAAGACAACTATAAAAACTATAAAAATGATAATAAGATAGCCTCAAGGAGTGGAAGACAAACCTGGTAGCTATCAACTCATTTTCTCTTTTTGAAGTTATTTCTTCCTTTGTTGATGTGTCAGCATATTTCTCTACACTTCAAAATGTTTGTGATATTCTACCAATAAATGCTTTCATGTTTATAGTAAATACATGTAAAAAATAATTTACAAAATTGACATGTGCTGCTGGAAGAACTGAAGTCAAATCCTTTTTTTGCATATACTGGCCAATCTGCTACAAGCATGACCACCTGCAAAAAAACCACTGTATCCCTAGCTACCCTCCCAAGTACAGGATGCAAACACTAGGCCAGGAAAAGAAGTATATTCCTTCTTTCTCACTGTTTCTTCCAGACCCTCCTGCCATTATCATCATTTATCCACTTTTCTTCCTCTAAAATTCACTCCATTCAGATAAATCACCTGAGTCAGACCCTTGCAACAGTTAACTAAAAGTCTTCCTCTCCACCCCCAACCTCTGCCTTCATATTTGGAAACTTCAGCTTACAAGTTTATAGCCCTTTGAATAGCATGGCTTCCCAGTTCATTAGTCTGCTCAAATCCCATGACCTGCACCTTCATTTTCACCTCAGATATACACAGGGATGATCTCATCATGACCCAAAAGTGTTCCACCTCCATAATTGAGAACCCTGAAATTACTATGACTGCAACCTGGCCATTCTCCCTGTACCTCTTCCCTCTGACACCCAGGAAGCCCTATATAAATGATAGCTATTATTATTTGCTACTGTTCCTTCTGGCTGAAGTCTCCTGTCTCTCCATTCCTCTCTACTTTTCCCAAACCACTTCTGTGCTCTACTCTCAGTTTCCTCCCTGTACAATGCTAGAATTAACCAGTTCAACTCTACATTCACTATCCTTGACCTTCAAATCCTTTACCCTCTCATTCCTCATTTTCAAAATCCTAATAGCCTAGATTACACCACCACCACCACCATTCTCCTCTACTCCTACTCCCATGGTACCAAACCACTGGAAAAAGTCCCATAACTGTGCTTATGAGGTCAACCACAAATCCATGTTATCTAAACTCAATTTAGCCCTCACTCTATACACCAATCCTTTAATTCCTCTCTGATTAAAGCTACCGCAGTCCCCAAAAACTAGCTATTCCAAACTTTTTCTTCTCTTTTCTTTTGTTTCTTTAACAAACATTTTTATTTAAAGTTTTGAGTTCCAAATTCTATCCCTTCTTCCTTTCCCCCCTCCTCCCTCCCTGAGGTGGTAAGCAACCAGATATAGGTTATACACGTCCAATTATGTAAAATTACCATATTAGTGGGGCAGCTAGGTGGCACAGTTGATAAAGCACTGGCCTTGGATTCAGGAGGACCTGAGTTCAAATCCAGCCTCAGACACTTGACACTTACTAGCTGTGTGACCCTGGGCAAGTCACTTAACCCCAATTTCCTCACCAAAAAAAAAAATTACCATATTAGTCATTTTGTATGACTCGAATAAAAGAAAAAAAAAAGATGAAAGAAATAATATGAAAAATAGCATGCTTCAATCTATGCTCAATCAATATCAGTTCTTTCTTTGGAGGTGGATAGTATGCTTCATCATTAGTCCCTTAGGATTGTCTTGGATCATTGTACTGCTGAGAATAGTTAAGTTATTCATAGTTCTTCACTGAATAATATTACTGTCTCTGTGCACAATGTTCTCCTGTTTCTGCTAACTTCACTATACATCAGTTCACATAAGTCTTTCCAGGTTTTTCTGAAATCATCCTGCTTGTCATTTCTTTTCTGATCTTTTTTTTTTTTTTTTGGCAGGGCAATGGGGGTTAAGTGACTTGCCCAGGGTCACACAGCTAGTAAGTATCAAGTGTCTGAGGCTGGATTTGAACTCAGGTACTCCTGAATCCAGGGCCGGTGCTTTATCCACTGCGCCACCTAGCCGCCCCCTTGCTTGTCATTTCTTATAGCATAATAATATTCCATTATAACCATATAACACAACTTGTTTAGCCATTCCCCAACTGATGGGCATTCCTTTGATTTCTAATTCTTAGCTACCACAAAAAGAGCTGCTATAAATATTTTTGTACAAATAGGTCTTCTTTTGGGGGGGATGTCTTTGGGATATAAACCTAGCAGTGGTATTACTGGATCAAAGGGTATACATAGTTTTATAGCCCTTTGGGCATAGTTCCAAATTGCTCTCCAGAATAGTTGGGTCAGTTCACTACTCTGCCAGCGATGGATTAGTTTTCCTACAATCCCTCCAACATCCAACATTTTCTTTTTTTGTTATATTTGCCACTCTGATAGGTGTGAAGTGGTACCTCAGAGTTGTTTTAATTGGCATTTCTCTGATCAATAGTGATTCAGAGCATGATTTCACATGGCTATAGATAGCTTTGATTTCTTTTTTCTTCTTTTTTCAAGCAACCTAGACTACTCCCTACACCCTCCCTCTCAGCAGAGGATGTTGCCTTGTAAATTATCAATAAAATAGGGGCTATCCATTGTATCCCTCTTTTCCCCGTTACTATCCTTAATCTCTGATGAAGAGATTTTCATTCTGGATAAGGTCAAACTGTAGACTTAGCTCCTTGATTCCTCTGCTTTCCTACAGGAATTTGCCCATTCAATTATCTCTTCTCTTTACTACTGCCAACAAATATGCCTATGTCTATCCCACCCTTTAAAAAAGTTCATTTGATTCTACATTCCCCTCAAACTATCATTCTCTCTCCTACCTTTCACAGGAAATTTCCTAGAAGATACCTATGGTTGTTGTCTTCACTTCTTCACATCCAAATCATTTCTCAGTCCCTTGTAATCTGGCTTCTCTTCCCACCAGTCAACTGAAACTGCTGTCTTCAAAGTTAATAAAGATCTCTTAATTACGCAGTTCAATAGCTATTTCTCAGTCCTCATCTTGACTATTCTGAAGCATATGATACTGCTGATGACTCCTTCCCTCCTGGATACTCAATCTCTTGCCTTTCTTATATGATCATATTTTAACCTTCTATCCTTCCTTACGCTTTATATCCTTATCCTTTAATCCTTTCCTCCTTACTGTGACCTCCAATGCCTCCACCTCTCCTCAGTTTTTTCCCAATGCATCTTCCCTGAACTGTCTCCTCCTTTCCCTATCACAATACCTTTGTGAATCAAAACTTCACATTATCCTCTATTCTTGATTCCTTAGGCCCCTTCTATTATTACTATTTATACTTTGCCAAATCCCAATACTAGATTACTACCACCAACCATTTCCTTTAATACTAGTCACATGTTTTTGACTGGAGGTGGAGGAAATCACAAAACCATGCAAACTAGGTCTACTGCAAATTTATGTTATCTAAATTCAACAGGGTCCTCAATATAGTAAAGCAATCATTCTACTCTTCCTTAACTGAGTCACAATCCCACTCTCCATAGCAGCTGTTTCAAACATTTTTATGTCTCTTGAAGGTTCCCATGTCACCACTCCCCACTTAACTGAAGACCTTGTCTCACACTTCACTTTGTTAAGGGCTAAAATTCTAGCTAGTCTGTCTAAAATATCTTATGAGTGGTCGCCAATAAATTATAAGCTTTAGCAAGAGTTAGACTTTTAAGCATTTATTAAGGAGAATAAGAATTTGGTAAAGAGAGAAAGGCCTAGATCCCTATCTATTAAAGGGAGAGCACATTTCTAGCTCCGCTCTCCACCAGAGTCCAGAGGAAAGAGTGCGAGACAGAGCGCTAGTCCCTTCCTTCTTCCTCTCACTAGTCAACGTCACTTCCTGATGCCAAAGAAAAGACTCCTGGTCTTGCCCTCAAAGACCTTCGCTTCATGGGTGGAACTCTTCTACAGTAAGTTTCCAGCAGGTGGCGTCATTCCAATCGTTACAACCTTCTGAAAAAAGTCATTCGTGGTGAGTTCCCCACTCTCTCTTCTTTATCTCACATCATTCAGATATCTTCCCCCACTATCGCTTCCTTCATCTCTATCTCACATGTGGAGGTAGATCTCCTTACTAAGGCTAACTTGGCACCATGAACCCAATTCTATCCACGGTTTTTTCCAGGTTTCTCCCTCTGTCAACCCAACTTTCTTATCTAATCGTCTGTCTCTGCCCATCTGCTGGCTTCTTCAAATGCTGTCTACAAATATTTGCATATTTCCCCCATCTTTAAAAAATCCTCACTTTATCCAATCACCCCAATAGCTAGTATTCTATATCTCTCCCCACCCTTCTTGACTGAATTCCTTGAGAAAGCTAACTACACTAGCTGCCTCCAATTCTTCAATTCTCTACTTCTAAATCCTTTGCTATCAATTGAAACTGCTCTGTCTAAAATTAGCAATGATCTTCTAATTACCAAATCGAATGGCCTTTTTCCAGTCCTCATCTTTCTTCATCACTCTACCTTTGACATTGTTGATGCCTTTATCCTCCTAAATACTCTCTCCTCACTAGAGTTCCATGACTGTGCTCTTTCCTAGTTCTCTCCTCTAACCTTTCTGACCACTCCTCCTCAGGTTCCTTTGTTGGTTCTTCATCTAAATCATGCCCAATATACTTAGGTGTCCCTGAAGGCTCTCTCCTTGGCCCTCTTCTCCATACTATCTCACTTGGTGATCTCATCAGCTCCCATAGTTCAACTATCACCTCTATGCAGTTGATTCTCAGATCTATATATCCAACCCCCTGAGCCAGAGCCCCATATTACCAACTGCCTTTTGGACATCTCAAACTAGATGTCTCATTTGCATCACAAATTCCTGTACAAGATGATTCTTTCTCTTTCCCCCAAACCCTCCCCTCTTCCCAATTCCTGGTTCCCTATTACTGGTAAGGGCACCACTATTCTCAGTCATCCAAACTAGCAACCCCAGTGTCATCTTCAACTCCTCACTGTCACTCACCCTACTTGTCAAGCTCACTGCCAAATCATGTCATTCCTATCTTCACAACATTTTTTATGAGTAGTCCCTTCTCTCAATCCACAAACTGCCACCATCTTGGCTCACATATCTTCACCTCTCACCTGTACTACTGCAGTTCCCTTCTAAATGCTCTCTTCCTGCCTTTACTCTCTTCCTATTCCAATCTACCTTCCCCTGAGCTGCCGAAGTGATTTTTTTAAAGCACAGGTATGACCATTCATCACTCTGCTCAATAAACTCCAGAGCTCCCTATTATTCCCCAAATCAAAAATAACTCCTATGTTTGAAATTTTAAGTTCTTCCTTCCTAAGCTGGCCCATTCTTACCTTTCCAATGTTTTTTTTTTTTTGCTTTTTTTTTTACTCCCTTTTTACTTCTTCACAACTTTTATTTCCTTCCACTTACTCTACAATCTGGCTAGACTGCCATTCTTAGTATTCTTCATACACAACACTCAATTTCCCATCTCTGCACCTTCACACTGTTTGTCCCACAGACCTGTAATGTTCTCACTCCTCCCCTCTGTCTCTGTTTCCCTGGCTTCCTTCAAGACTCAGCTCAAACCTCACCTACTGCAGGAAGGCTTTCCTAGTCTCCAGAGAGGCTAGTGCCTTTGGTTTGCTGACCTGGCTAATTGAGCACTCCTTCTCAGTCACCTTTGCTAGATCATGATTCACATCCCACCCTTTACCATCACCCAAACTTATCCCCCACCTCATGTCTTAAAAAGAAGAATGGCAGATGGTTATGCAAAGTACTATCTCATAAAAGAGAGAGAAGCAGTAGAGGGCAAAACCACTCTAAAGAAAGCTTGGCAAGATATGCAACTAAACAAAGTCATCACAACATCACCAAAGAGGAAAACAGAAATTTAGTATGAACAGAAGAAAAATGGGAAAAACTAAACAATTATTTCAACTGTTTTCTCCATCAAGGATAGTAGAATTACTATGCTTAGACTCTAATATCATAGTTCTCAAAGTGCCTGCATAGAATAGAGAAATAGCACTAAAAAGAACAAAGATGGGAAGAGAAGATTAGATCAAGTATCTACAGAGGCATTCAGACATACTGGAAGCAATACAACTGTGAGGACATTGAGAGAACAACTTATAAAAGAGTTTAAAAAGAGAACAATTTTTTTTTTTTTGGTAAGGCAATTGGGGTTAGGTGATTTGCCCAGGGTCACACAGCTAGTAAGTGTCAAGTGTCTGAGGTCGGATTTGAACTCAGGTCCTCCTGATCCAGGGTCAGTGCTCTATCCACTGTACCACCTAGCTGCCCCACAAATATATTTTTTTAAATTTCTGATCTTATTGCTTCCTAAAAGGTGATCAAGAATACATTATCAACTTCTGATGTATATGTCTACTGTCCTATCTGCCTCTCTAGAAAGCTTGGTTATTCACAATTTCAGAGCACTTTTGATGAAGACATTAGTAGGAAACAAGGAGACTTTTACAAAGGATCTTCAACAATGGACCACATCTCTACCTCTCATAAGTGACTGAAATGTATAGAAAATATAAAATCCCATTGTACTTGTTTGTTGAGGATGAAAAAACATTCAGCTTGGTGAGACAAAATGTTCCTTTTAGGTTCTTTTATAACAAAGTGATTCCCATTTATATAACATTATTCAAGATTCCTTGGAAGATGTAACAACAAAAATAACACTGTGCAATGACCCTGTGGCAATAAATAATAGGCCAGGCATAAAACGGAGATATACTCACCAAAAGTATTCTCCACTATGAAGGAGGAGGTCCAGAGCAAAGTTCAGGTCAAAGAGGAATTCCTTGTGGATGGTGAGGGCCTCCAGGTGTTCCTGTTTGAGGATAACATGGATGAATGAATGAACAAACGAATGAATGAATGATGAATGAATGAATGAATGAATGAAAAAGCATGTATTAAGCACTTGCTCTGTGACAAGCACTATGTGTTACACAAAACGAAAAAGCTAGGCAATCTCTGCTCTCAAGAAGCTTACTCTGTGAGCAGAAACAAGAGAATTTTGTGCACAAAGATAGCAATGCTGTTTGATGAAGAACTGTGAAAGACTTAATTATTCTCAGCATTACAATGATCTGAGACAATCTGAAAGGACTAACTGATAAAGCATACTATCCACCTGCAAAAAAGAACTGATATTGATTGAACACAGATTGAAATATACGATCTTTTATTTTTTTCTTTTATTCAAGTTTTCTTGTACAAAATGACTGATATGGTAATGTTTTACATAATTGTGCATGTATAACATATATCTGATTGCTTACTGGCTGGGGGGAAGGGAGGGAGGGAAGGATGGATAAAATTTGGAATTTAAAACTATAAAAATGTTTATTATTCTTTTTTAAATTGGCTATTTAAAAAAAAAAAAGCTCACTCTAACAGGGGAGACAACCCATAAAACAAAGTAAAGCTAGATAAACGCTCAGATGGACAGAAAAGCCTGTAAGTCTCAAGGGTATAGGGGAGGAACAAGTAGCAAAGGCTCTGGGGACCCTAAGTTTCAACAACAAATTAGATGATACTGCCAGGAGTCTGCAGATGATAGATCTGCAAGACAGATGATAAAGACTGGTGATTCTCCATCACCAGGAAGGAATAAGGCTGGTGAAGCCCAATCTCATCCAAGCTATGTGAGTACTCAAGTCAACTAAATAGTTTCTAGGACCGCCAGCTTGGGGAAGGGAAAAGGAAGACAAAAAAGGGGAAATGTACTCTGGACGGTCATGAACTAAACATGATAATCACAAAAAGCAATGTGAAGATCGCAACTCCAAAGATCCGAAATAAACAATGTCATGAAATAAGTATATGACAGAAAGAAAAAGATGAGTTGGTCACTTGTTGAGATGGAGGGACAACAGGGCTATGACCAAAGTGCTCTACTTGTATCTTTAAGGGATCTATCAGTAGAAAGAGAAAGATTTAAGCGTGCGGGGTGGACCCCAACTTCCCTGTTGGGAAACATCTGAGAGGACATGGAGAAGCATGACACAAGACTGGCAGTGTGATCTGTATCCTTGGAGGGAAGACCCAAATCACTAAGTTAGCTGATCCATCTGAGTATTTAAATATGGAGTGTAAAGTTTCTTTCCCCTTTAACAAATTTCTCACAGTAACAAGTAGGTAGAAAAATGCTGCTTTGGCTTCCTTGACTGGCCCTAGAGCTAAGCCCAGAAAGGAATTTTCAAAGTGATAACTCCCATCCTCATTTCAGTTCTCCCTCCCTGAACACACATATTCACATACACACATACATATTAAGGTTACAAGAACACCAGTTGTGGTCCACTACTACGAAGCATTGAGAATAGCACATAGAGAGAATAAGGACTATAGAGGAGATGGGGTTCCTTAATCTAGGGTCCATGAACTTAAGGAATTTTTTAAAAAATATTTTGATAACTTTATTTCAATATAATTTATTTCCTTTTTAATCCTATGTATTTTGTTTTTAACACCTCAAAACATGATTCTGAGAAGGGGTACCTAGGCTTCATTAGAATGCCAAAAGGGTCCATGACACAAAAAAGAACCCTTGCCCTACAGCCTACCAACAAGTTACCCCTTTCAAGAATAAACCTGACTTTTCAGTATCTAGTCACCTATTTCCTCCTCACTTTCAACAACTACAACCCATCTCCCTCTCTGTCCCCCAAATTCTAAAGTAATTGTTTCATGTTTTCTGGTACATTCAACATTATTCTAGTCATCTTTTTTTTTTTTTTTTTGGTGAGGCAATTGTGATTAAGTGACTTGCCCAGGGTCACACAGCTAGTAAGTGTCAAGTGTCTGAGGCTGGATTTGAACTCAGGTCCTCCTGAATCCAGGGCCAGTGCTCTATCCACTGTGCCACCTAGCTGCCCCCATCTATTATTTTTAAGAATGAATCCCTATGCCTCCTATGTCATTTCTACCTCTGATTAAACTTCAGGCAAAAGCACATCAATGGAACAGAACCTTTTGCTTTTTAAAAAATTATATTTTTTTTTAATCAGCAAAAATCTGCCTTCTTACTCTCCCACCCCAGCCTGAAAACTAAAGAAAAACAAAACCCATTACAAACATAGAGTCAAACAAAACAAATTTTCACATACCCATGCCCCCCCCCCAAAATAATTGTTTCCATGTTTATTCTGAGTCCTTCACCTTTCTATCAGGAAATGGGTAACATGCTAATTCTTGGGGGCAGCTAGGTGACACTTACTAGCTGTGACCCTGGGCAAATCACTTAACCCTCAATGCCCTGCCCTCCCCCCCAAAAAAGAGTTGCTAATTCTTTCAAAGTTGTTTGTCTTAACTATATTGCTCTGATTATATAAATTGTTGCGGTTTTGCTCACTTCTCTTCATATAAGTCTTCCCAGGTTTCTCTGAAATCATCCCCCAATCAATTCTTACATTAGTATTCCATCATACTTATAAACCATTACCTACTCTTCCTCAAATTCCCATTCTCAAAAGAGCTACAAATGTTTTTATATCATTGGTTTTCTTTGCTTACAACTAATCCCTTCCTTAATCTACTTTCTAATTCCCCCTCCTCCTTTCTTTCCTTTCCCTCCTGTTTCTCTATTGAACAAAAGGTTATTTCTGTACCCAATTCTGCATGTGTGTATTACTTTATTCAGTTCAAATTAGAGGTGGAAGTATCAGCTGCTGTCCCCCCCCCATTTGTAAAGATGTCTGTCTATGCACTATCATATTGTGAGATAATTTTTCCTAACATTTCATTTCCTTTCCACACCCACCCACCCCCAACCTGCAGTGCATTCCTCTTTCCCTCTCCTTCCATTCTCTTAAGATCATCAAGACATCACATGGACTTCCAGTCCTTGTATAATTAGATTCCCTCTATAATCCACAATGATCATAAGGCTCAGGAGACACCAAGACATTTCCCTATATTAGAATGTAAGCAGTTTGTCTTTGTTTATCAATTATCAGTGTTCATTCATATTTACTGTTTTTCATCAGGAATATTTGTAAGACCTCTCTTTCATTACACAGCCACCCCTCTCCTCCTCTTCCACCCCCCACCCCCCCATAGCATTATTCTCGGTGTTTGTGGATGAACTGTTGTTGACTGTTAAAACCATGTCCTTTACCTTCTGGAATGTTATATTCCAAGTTCTCTACTCCTTTGCAATGGTGGCTGCTAAGTCATGTGTAAGCCTGGCGGTGGCACCTCAATAACTTGAATTCTTTCTTTCTGGCTGTTTATAGTAATTTCTTCTTTGATCTGAAAGCTCTGGATTTTGACCATAATGTTTCTGGGAGTTTTTATTTGGGGGCTTCTTTGAGTACTTGACCAGTGGGTTCTATTTCCATTTTGCCCTGTGGTCCTAAGAAATTTGGGCAATTTTTTTTTTTAAGATTTCTTGAAACAGGATGTTTTTTGGTAATGGCATTCAGATAATCCAATATTTCTTCATTTTTTTTTCTCCTTGATCTCCAGATCAGCTGGTTTGTTTTTTGCTATATTTCATGCTTCTATTTTGTTCTGCCTTTTTACTTTAATATTTCCTGTTGTCTCATGGAGTTGGGGTTTTTTGGGGGGTTTTTTGCAGGGCAGTGGGGGTTAAGTGACTTGCCCGGGGTCACACAGCTAGTAAGTGTCAAGTGTCTGAGGCCACATTTGAACTCAGGTACTCCTGAAATCCAGCCAGGGCCAGTGCTTTATCCACTGCACCACCTAGCTGCTGCCCCCATCTTTTTTTCCTCATGGAGTTTTTGACTTATGTTTGGTTCATTCTCATTTTCAGGGAATTTGCTGCCTGGACAAGGTTTTGTATCTTTTGTTCTATGTCATTAATTCCCTCTAACCCTTTCTTCCACAGCTCTCTTTTCCAATTTTTTTCCTCATGTGCTTTCATTTCAACAATAAAAATTTTTTTTTAACTCTTGCTTCATCTCTTCCAGGAATTTTAGTTGTGATTGTAGCCAAGCTGTGTTTTAATCTGAGGCATTGCTTATGCTTGTTTTGGAGTCATTTTCTTCTGCATTTGTTTCTTGAGCATCCCTGAACAGCAAAATAGTTCATTATGGTGGAGTTCTTTTTTTGTTTGCTCATTGATCTAGCCTACTTTCTGACTTTGGACTTGACATTAAGGCTAGGCTTTCCCACACTTCTGGAGGGAAAATCTGGGCTGGTCCTATTGTTGCTTTATTGGTTCACTGAGTGTTGTGTTATTCCAGGATCTCAGGGACAGACTGAGGATCTATAAGCCTTCATGCTCCCAAAGTGGTCTGATTCAGGGCAAAGTCTAATTGCTGCCCCCGTGGTCTGAGCTATGCAAGTTGCCAATCTGGGTTTTGTTCAAAGCAAAATATTACTGGACTTAGCCTCAATCAGTCAGCTAGGAAGTTCTGCTGATTCAAAGTAACAAAATAGCAGGATCCCCATTGGTCTGAGATTCCTGCCCTGGTTATGCCTCTGTAAACTGGGCTAGATGCTGGAACTGAGATCCTGCACTGTTCCTGGGGACTGAGCCAAACTTTTGTGGCTTGCTTCTAAACTTTCTACTTTCTCTATTAGATATCAAGGGTTTCCCTACCCAAGGAAAGCCTGTTTGCAAGTCCCCTTCTCAGTCCACCTGGATCTGTGACACAAAACCAGGTGACAGTTGACAAAACTGCTAGTTGGCCCCACCATACTGACCCAATATGGGTCTGAAGGATACCATAACATGGGTCTGAGACGTCTCCCTAAGTGAGTTGTTCTGCATGTTCCCATACAGATCCTGACCCTACTATCAGCAGACCTGACTCTCTTCTTATGACAACCTGGATTAGACAAAGGATTCACTAAGACTTTTGGTGAATTTCCCAATCAGGAATTTATCTACTGCATTTTCTAGATGTTTAGAGGCATTTTGGTGACTGGAATTGAGCTTCATTGCTTCCTGCTACTTTACCACCCTGCCTCCACACTCTGAATGGATCCTTTTGTCAACAACAGAAGTATCATTTTGTTGTTATGGGGGCAGCTAGGTGGCGCAGTGGATAGAGCACCGGCCCTGGAGTCAGGAGTACCTGAGTTCAAATCCGGCCTCAGACACTTAACACTTACTAGCTGTGTGACTCTGGGCAAGTCACTTAACCCCAATTGCCTCACTTAAAAAACAAACAAACAAACAAACAAACAAACATTTTGTTGTTATGACATCAATATACCACATACCTTGATCTGCTTGTCAAGTAGAAGTGATGGATTTCCATTAATCCATCCACTGTAATTTACCCAGTACCACTGGGGAACACTACCATGCTAACAAGATGGCAAGCTGGAGGGACGAAGTTGGAAATTCTATTTATTAAAACAAACAGTAAGCACCTACTACAGTGGCAAAGAGGACAGACTGCCCTAGAGTCAGGAAGACTCATCTTCCTGAGTTCAAATCTTGCCTCAGACACTCCCTAGCTATGTGACCCTGAGCAAGCCATTTATTTAATGCTGTTTGCCTCAGTTCTTCATCTGTAAAATTTGCTGGAAAGGGAAATGACAAATCACTTCAGTATCTTTGCCAAGAAAACCCCCAAAACGGGTCACAGTCAGACATGACTGAAAACAAATAAAGAAAAAAAAACACACAAAGGCATCTAGACATACAAAGATAGAATAAGATATATTCTGACATCAGAGCACTCACAATCTAATACATACAAAATATACAGAAACATATATAAAATAACAAAAACACAACAAACATTTGTTAAATTCATACTGGTCTAAGAGCACTGAACTAGGAGAGTAGGTATGAACCTAGCACAGTACTGGGCACATAGTAGATACAAAATAAATCTGCTGATTGATTGGTAAGATAAAGTCCATACACTTCAAGGGTTTAATTGTCTGTCCAAAAAATCTCATAAATACAAAGACAAAGTCAGAACTGTTTTCAAATAGAAGGGAAAGGGGAACAGCTAGGTGGCGCAGTGGATAAAGCACTGGCACTGGATTCTGGAGGACCTGCGTTCAAATCTGACCTCGAACACTTGACACTTACTAGCTGTGTGACCCTGGGCAAGTCACTTAACCCTCATTGCCCCACCAAAAAAAAAATAGAGGAGAAAGAGTAAGGAAAAAGAAAAGGCTCCACAGAGGAGATGGTATTTGAGCACTCCTTAAAAAAAGAGTAGAATTTTAATAAGTGAGAAATTGGGGGGTATAGATGAATCACTTCCAACCACTAATATTCTCCTCAACACCATAACTCTATCAAAAAAGGTAGTTTGGCATGACTTGTTCTTTAATGAACCCATGAAGGCTCGTTATTAATCACTGCCTCCATTCCAAAGTGCTTACAAATCATTCTTTTAATAAACTAGTCTAGAATTTTATTAAGAATCAATTTCAAAGTCAATTCCTAGGCTTTATACTATCATGAAGATGCTAGATTTGTGGCAAATGATGAAGTGCCAAAACCAAATTTTACATACTCTGTAATTCCTCAAGCAGGGCCTGTCTCTTTACTTCTTTCTTAGCACAAGGACATCCAAACTCCTATAAACATAGACCACATTATGAGAAATCCATCTGGGTGGAAGTCATATTAATTTTTTATTTATAAGATTAGTATATCCTGTTATTTAAAAATATGGCTTTTTAAAAGCAAGAGTACAGGGGCAGCTAGGTAGCACAGTAGATAGAGCACCAGCCCTGGAGTCAGGAGTACCTGAGTTCAAATCCGGCCTCAGACACTTAACACTTACTAGCTGTGTGACCCTGGGCAAGTCACTTAACCCCAATTGCCTCACTAAAAAAAAAAACAAAACCCAACAATACAAAAAAATTCTGATTTTTTTTCTAATGCCTCATCATCATATGAAAGTGACCATGGTTTTTCAGAGGTTATGCTAATAAATGAAAAAATCTTGGACGGATCCTAAGAAGCTACATAGGGTATGCAAACCCAGTTCTAGTGAATATGTATCTGTCATCTGAGAATCAGATTTCAGATAGTTTCATTAACCACTTGGCTATAGAATGGTAAAATTTTCAGCCAAGACAACTCTCAGACACCATCTACAAGTCATTGTTAGGGGGTATAATCTGTGTTGGTGAAGGCAATATCCACATTAATGAAGTCACAAATCTTTTAAATACTGAAGTAAACTACAAAAGTCCAAAAAAAGTTAGTTAACTTTATGGAAAATCACACAGTTACTAGTCTAATGTTTTTCCTAAAGAACAGGTCAAACACAAGCAGGATGATTTCAAAAAACCTTTGTGAAAAAGTAATTATTAATCATGGATTTTGGGGGGACCCAGAGTTCAGTTTCTCAGTGCTTTCTCCATACCCCCCCCCCCTCCGGAAAGTCCAGTTCTTGAGAAACTTGAGCAAACCTTTTTGGGAAGAACCCAAAGGAAGAAAAGAAACAGAGACAGACCCTTTTGTCTAGCTCAGAGAAGGACAGTTGGGATCAAAGCACACCTAGATAATGGACTTTACCTTAAGCAACTCAGGTAAGTGTCTTTTCCTTAGGTTCATTTTTAACGTGGACCACCTTTAAATCATGTCAACCAATTGAACTGAATGATGTTAACCAATTAGCCTTGATCAATGTATAATGACCCACTTCCATCAAAAGAGGATAAAAATACTGGTAAGAGACCAGGAGCTCTCTTGACCATCTTCGTTCTCTGGCTTGTAGGTCTGAACTCTCTTAGGTCTCCTTGAGACCACTTGCTGTTCCTCTGAGAAATAGCATGGCTCTTTTAATTTTTTTTTTTTTTTTTGGTGAGGCAATTGGGGTTAAGTGACTTGCCCAGGGTCACACAGCTAGTGAGTGATGTGTGTCTGAGGCCGGATTTTGAACTCAGGTCCTCCTGACTCCAGGGCCAATGCTCTATCCACTGTGCCACCTAGCTGCCCCGATAGCATGGCTCTTTTGAGGCTTTTCTCCTGTTTGTGCTAACTGCCATGCTAAAGCTCTCTCCCTGCTTTCTCTACCACATGGCCCAAGACCATAAGAAGATATATGGGAGACTCATGATCAATTGTTTACTGGTATATAATATTAATAAATTAAAATATGCTCACCATCAAAAATGATCTCAATAGTAATTAATTTTAAAAATACACACCTGGAAAGACTTACATGAATTGATGCAAAGTGAAGTGAACAGAACCAGGAGAACATTGCACACAGTAACAGCAATATTGTACAATGAAAAACTCTGAATGACTTAGCTATTCTCAGCAATACAATGATCCTAAAACAATCCTAAAGGACTCATCACGAAGCATACTATTCACCTCCAGAAAAAAACTGATATTGTTTGAATACGACTGAAGCATGCTATTTTTCAATTTATTTTTTTCATTCTTTCTTTTTAGTCTTCTT
Source organism: Dromiciops gliroides (assembly GCF_019393635.1). Lineage (NCBI taxonomy): Eukaryota > Metazoa > Chordata > Mammalia > Microbiotheria > Microbiotheriidae > Dromiciops > Dromiciops gliroides. The sequence goes on along the minus strand of NC_057863.1, from coordinate 499,292,165 downwards.
GTACAAAATGACATATATGGAAATGTTTTACAAAACTGCACATGTATAATCTGTATCTCTCTGCTTACTGTATCAGGGAGAAGGGAGAGCAGGGAGGGAAGGAAGAAATGATTTGGAACTCAACACTTCAAAAAAACAAATGTTAAAAAATTGTTTGCAAATGGGGAAAAATAAAATGTGTGTGTGTGTGTGTGTGTGTGTGTGTGTGTGTGTGTGTGTATCTATGTCTAACAGGTCAAACATGTCTTGACTCTACAATCCACGACAAACTCCCCTGCACAGCATTTAAAGTCCTTCACAACCAGGTTGTCTCCCATTCCCTAGACTTCACTAGATTGTACTCCTTCTTTACCTCTCCTTAGAATCTCTAGTTTCCTACTGAACTCAGTGCAAATGTTGCTGTTTAGTCATTTCAATCGTGTCCAACTCTTCATGACCCCCATTGGGGTTTTCTTGGCAAAGACTGGAATGGTTTACCATTTCCTTCTCAGTGCAAATGCTACCTTCTGTATCAGGGCTTCTTAAGCTTTTTTCACTCATGACCCCTTTTCCCCTGAGAAAATTTTACACGACCCCAGTGTATTTAGGTATAGAAGAGAAGTATACATAATCTTTGACTGCTGACAAATTTTTCGTGACTCCCACATTCAGTTATGTGACCTCATATGGGGTCACGACCCACAATTTAAGAAGCTTTAGCTTTCTTCCATATGAAGTCTTTCCTGATTTTCCCCAACTGCTTGTGATCTTTCTTCTCTATTTCCTTCAATATGCTCATGTAAGTTTATTTTGTCTGGGTACGTGATTTAGACATAAAAGGTGATACCATAGGTAAATGAGGAGAGAAAAGAATAGTTTACCTCTCAGATCTTTGGAAAGGAGAACAGTTTATGACCAAACAAGAGACAGAGAATATTATGAAATGCAAAATGAATGATTTTGATTATATTAAATTTAAAAGGTTTTGTACAAAAAGAAGCAATGCATCCAAAATTAGAAGGGAGGCAGAAAGCTGGGAAACAATTTTTATAGCCAGTACTTCTGATAAAGGCCTCATTTCTAAAATATATTGGGAACTAAATCAAATTTATAAGAATCCAAGTCATTCCCCAATTGAGAAATGGTCAATGAACAGGCAGTTTTCTGATGAAGAAATGCTCTAAATCACTATTGATTAGAGAAATGCAAATTAAAACAACTCTGAGGTACTACCTGACACCTATCAGATTGGCTAATATAACAAAAAAGGAAAATTGGGGCAGCTAGGTGGTGCAGTAGATAGAGCACCAGCCCTGGAGTCAGGAGGACCTGAGTTCAAATCCGGCCTCAGACACTTAACACCTACTAGCTGTGTGACCCTGGGCAAGTCACTTAACCCCAATTGCCTCACTAAAAAAAAAAAAAAAAAAGGGGAAATAATAAATGTTGGAGAAGCTGTGGAAAAATTGGAACACTAATGCATTGGTGGTGGAGTTGTGAACTGATCCAACCATTCTGGAGAGCAATTTGGAATTATGCCCAAAGGGCTATAAAGCTGTGACCTTTGACCCAGCAAAACCACTATTAGGTCTTTTCCCCAAAGCAACCATAAAAAAGGGGAAAAAACCCACATATACAAAAATATTTATAGCTGCTCTTTTTGTGGTGGCAAGGAATTGGAAATTAAGGGGTTGCCCATCAACTGGGGAATGGCTGAACAAGTTGTGGTACATGAATGTAATGGAAGACTACTGTGTTGTAAGAAACGATGAGCAGGCAGATTTCAGAGAAATCTGGAAGGACTCGCATGAACTGATGATGAGTGAGATGAGCAGAACCAGGAGAACATTGTACACAGTATCATCAACATTATGTGTTGATTAACTGTGATAGACTTGATTCTTCTCAGCAATACAAGAGTACAAGATAGTTCCAAAGGACTCATGATGAAAAATGCTCTCCAAATCCAGAAAAAAAAGAATTGTAGAATCTAGATGCAGATTGAGCCATACTATTTCTTTTGGTTTTGGTTGCTTTTGCTTTTCTTTTTTGAGGTTTTTCCTCTGATTCTTCTTTCACAGCATGACTAATACAGAAACATGTTGAATGTGATTGTATATATAACCTATATCAGATTACTTACTGTCTTGGGGAGAAGGGAGGGAGGGAGAAAAAATTGGAACTAGAAATCTTATAAAAACAAATGTTGAAAACTACCTCTACATGTAACTGGAAAATAATAAAATACTTTTATAATTTAAAAAAAAAGTTTATTTTCTCTCTGCCAATAAAATGTAAGCTGCATGAGAGCAAAAAATTTTTCATTTGTTTGTCTATCACCAGCACTTAATCTAATACAGGAGGGGCGGCTAGGTGGCACAGTGGATAAAGCACTGGCCCTGGATTCAGGAGTACCTAAATTCAAATCCGGCCTCAGATACTTGACATTTACTAGCTGTGTGACCCTGGGCAAGTCACTTAATCCCCATTGCCCTGCAAAAAAAAACAAAAACAAAAACAAAAACAATCTTTGGGGGCAGCTAGGTGGTGCAGTGGATAGAGCACTGGCCCAGGAGTCAGGAGTACCTAAATTCAAATCCGGCCTCAGATACTTGACATTTACTAGCTGTGTGACCCTGGGCAAGTCACTTAATCCCCATTGCCCTGCAAAAAACAAAAACAAAAACAAAAACAAAAACAATCTTTGGGAGCAGCTAGGTGGCGCAGTGGATAGAGCACTGGCCCAGGAGTCAGGAGGACCTGAGTTCAAATTTGGCCTCAGACACTTGACACTTACTAGTTGTGTAACCCTGGGCAAGTCACTTAACCCCGATTGCCTCACTTAAAAAAAAAAATCTAATACAGTACCTGACAAATGATAAGTGATTAATAAATGCTTGTTGATTGACTATTGCTAGTCATTGGAAATCAATGAGAATATTGGCATTTAATGAAATGAACTATCAAAGCATATTTTAATTCTAATTGCCAGGTTATTAATAACTCAGTTTTTATGTCAGCAATTTCATGAAAGGGAACATACTCTCAGGGCCAGATGAGTATATCCTACTGGCCAACAAACTGAAGAATACCTGCTAATCAGATTAATATTCTCTTTTGCTTAAAATCTCAAGTGAGCCACATTTATCCTGCTATTTGTGTGGTAGATACTGAAGCCTGTAGTAACTAAGACACTGGTCAGTTAATTTTTCTCAGATATAATCCTGTTGTGGGCTAATGTTGATTCAGGCTTGGAGTTGGGATGAAATGAGACACACACAAAGGCCATCTAACCCTTAGTAAAAAGGAGCTTTACAGTAGCATAGAAAGAATTTTCAGAAAGGAAACAGCACTAGTTTAGATATACACAGCCCTTTGTTTCCATACAGAAATGCATCTTATCAGAAGCTAACATTTACATAATAATGGCTAGTATTTATATAGGTCTTCAAAGTTTACAAAGTACTTAAAAATAGCATTTTATTTTATTCTGGAAATAACTGCTGTTTTTACCCCCATTTAAAGATAAGGAAAACTGAGGCAAACAGAAGTTAAGTTACTTGCCCAACGTCATACAATTAGTGTCTATGGCAGGATTTGAACTCAGGTCATCCCAACTCCACTGTCTAGTGCTCTAGCGACTGTGCCACCTAGTTGTCTAAGGGTGTATTGACTCTCACAGCAAAAGAATATCCAGCTGGGACTTCTCTTGACCTGAGCTCAAGAAACTATCAGTCCCCTAAGTGCTAGTCTTCTGAATCAATCATGTCTTGAGGACACTTCTCTACCTTTTAGAGAAAAACCAATCCAGTCTACAACTTCCCCATTATTTTCCCATGCCTTGTTCTTTCCCCAAAGAGTGAAGTATGGGGGATGAGAAAGTTGAGGAGGCTTGAATCAGTTCTAAAAACTTAACTCCATAGTGATGTTTAAGCAGAAATCAACTATATGGGACAAAAAGAAGCGGTGCTGTGGACATCTTATGAATGGCTCTATTACACTTTCGACTTAGTAGAACTAGATCCTACAAGACCCTAATGTCTCCTAGCCCAAGTAAAAATGCTATCTTTATGGCACTCATTTTACATAAGCACTCAAAACTAGATACATTTGGTGTTAATACTGTTTATTCTTCTGATTCAATATCATTAACAAACATTATTAGCATTTTTTCCAGTGGATCAGTGAGATTACTAAGTATTTCCTCTAGTTGAGATTACCGCCTTCCTATACCTCATCTTATACAATTCATGTCCAAGTTCATCCAGTCATATATTTACTGACTGATTATGCAGCTGTCTACTTATGCATATGTCCATTGACCTTTATGGGACTGCTAGGTGGCACAGTGGATAGAACACTGGCCCTGGAGCCAAGACAAAGCGAGTTCAAATCTAGCCTCTGAGAGATACCTGACACTTACTGGCTGTGTGGCCCTGGGTAATCACTTAACCCTGACTGCCTCAAACATCTGGAGCCATCCTGCTCACTGGACTGGAGGAGAGAGTGAGATTGGTGATCTTGCACAGTCCTCCGTGTGTGTGTGTGTGTGTGTGTGTGTGTGTGTGTGTGTGTGTATCTATGTTCAACAGGTCCAATTCACTGCAAGTCACAACATCACCTCCCAATGTCATGGTCCTCTTTGAGAACAAAGGACAAACAACAACAATAATTGCCCTTTGGGTAATTGAAAATTTTGATTATACAGAATTTCCAATAATTCATATTTAGACCAGCAAGATAGGATACTACTATTCATTAAATAATAAATTTAAGGAACATGGTGCCCAACATATATATCAATAAACACACACACACACACACACACACAAAGTCTTTATATGGGTATGTGTACACATAGATGTAGGTATCTCCAAAACATAAGACTCTGTCACTACTGCACTGTATGAAAAGTTTCTTCCTTAATTGAGGGGGAAAATATGACTGCCTACTGACTAAGAATGCAATAAACACTTTTGTTCTGCCAATGCAATGAATCCAGTAAAACATGTTATGGATCCTCCAAGAGGTTACTGAAAAAGAAAATCTTAGATAGAAACTATTATTCATGAGGTTAATATTAAAGGAAAATATAAAATATCTGATTTCAGAATCCATCAAAAAGCATTTATTAAGCACCTACCACTACACTACCACTACCACTACCACTAGCACTGTGCTCGGTCCTGAGGCTCCAGTATTTAACGTCAAGGAATTTCCATTTTATCAAGAGAAACATGAGAAACAAAAAAGCACAAATATATACTTTATATACAAATATAAACAAAATGTAAAAGTAAATATAGTGGAGGGCAAAGGGGGAAGGTAAAGTGGAAAGTATTAGCAGCTGGGAGCGATCTGGAAAGTCTTCATGTGGAACGTAGCTCTTGAGCTGACCTGTGAAGGAAGCTTGGGATTCTAAGATGCAAAGCTGAGAAGGGAGAGGCTCCCAAGGAGGAGGGTACAGCTTGTGTATAACAGCAAAGAGGCAGGAAACTGAATGATGCCTGTAAGGAATGGAAAGTAGGTCGGTTTAAGTGCAACAAACACACATAGAGGAATAACACATAGCATCTGAAAAGTTGCCCTGGAAATCAAATTGTGAAAGGATTTATATTTTATCCTTAAGGCAATAAAGAGCCATTGAAGATATTAGATTTTGAAAGTAACATGGACAGACTTGTATTTTTAAAATATCATAAGAACATAATAGTAGAAAGGGGATGGATGCAAGAGACATTGTGAAGGGAGAATCAACAAGACTTGGCAACTAATTGGGACAGTTGTGGTAGGAGACAGTGAGAAGTAAATGATGTCTCTAAGGCTGCAAACCAAAGAGATTAGTAAGTTGGTAGTGCCCTGAACAAAAATAAAATGTTAAAGAGGGGTGGATTTAGGTAGAAATATAAAGAATTCCTCCCATAAAAGCAAAGCAAAATGACAGAAGAGGAAGACATAATGACAAAAATCACAATGTTACTAACAATGACTGCTGCCTTTAAATGTCATGCACAAATGATTCATCCTTCCAGATGGATTCTTATTTTTATTTCACTATTCCTACTTCATCTTCTTAAAGTAAACTAATTCCCCAGACAAATATGGTATCTAAAACTGTGGCATATAATGAAAATAAATAGCTAATTATTTGGAAATGAGAAAATTAAGTAGTAATACAAATTAACTACATATATTAGAGCTAAATATTCGATCACTAGGCACTGAAACCATTAATTAGTGAAAATGTGTACTATTTTAAACATAGTTTGCTTAATCGAAAAAAATCATTTCTATTTTCTCTACATGTGTAAAAAATCCATAATTGGTCAGATGCCCTTCCTTGTGCTTTTTGATGGTGACCCATTGCCAAAATCTCACCCAAGTAGCAAATGATCTGGGAAAAAGGGGATGAAAGTGTTCTAGCTCCATTTCTGTATCTCTGATCTAAATACAACCAGCTGACAATTTCCAAAGTTTTCCATAATGTACAAGAATGAGATTTGGTCAGCTGTGAAATCCCTGTATATAGCAAGGATTCTTCTCTACAACGATAATCTAGTTTTCTTCCTTCCTTAGGGGTGAGTTCAATTTGAGTTGATGGAAAGGGGAGTAGGGCAGGATGGGAATGAAGAAGAAACAAGTACAGGACTTAAAAGGAAAAACAGGACAAGGTTACAGTGTAACTCTCTTATGATCTCCTCCTTGCTTTTCTTCCAGCTTCCAGGCAGTGATGGCAGACAAAGTCGAAAAGCAGAAAGGTATTGGAAAGTTCTACTGAAGACCACTCAAAACTGAAAAAATAGAATTCATTCCTTTCTGGTAAATAAATGAAGTTACCCTGGGTTTGGGGTTAGAAGACATGGAATTAAAAACATTCCTCGTTAAACGGCAATCAAAAAATTCCAAATTTCCTCAAACCACATCATAATGGGCATTTACAGCAAAAGGAGCACCCACTTACTCTTACTTCTAATTTTTATGTGGTCCAACTTTTTTTTTCAATAGAAATTTAATAGACTTAATACAGTGGAGCTTATGGCACCAGAAAGGATTTTATGTGGCTCATTTCTGGCAGTTAGGAATTTCCAAAACATTTTTCATGTTATTTACCACAGGATTAAAATATAAATGCTCAAGCACTATAAAATTAGAAGGCCAAAACCACCACTCCTCCAACTAGCAACTACAGATCAATATCCTAATTGTTCTCCTTTCACATTTCCATCGGAATAACAACAACCTTTGAGAGAAATGGAGTTTTTATTTCCTGACTTTACACAGACTGAAGAACTAATACCTAGACTGCACTTTCTCACTCCCAGAATATTATTCACCATTCAGTGAAATTATGTCATCCATTATTTTCTCCCTCAAATACTCTGCACTGGTCATCAGCAAAACCAGATGAAAGTATATGTGGATAGATTAGCACAAATAGATCATCATTGTGAGAGTAAAAAACTCTGTTTAATGTAGGATGGGAATCATCATCTTGGTACACAAATTGTTTTGATTAATAAGCAGTATGGGCAATAGGATGCAAAGCAAAATCATCCAGAATCAGTTTTTCCCAGAAACTTGGAGTTCTGAATACACATCAATAATCCCAAGGCTCTTCAGGGCCAATTTCACTACTAGCTTGTACAAAATATGTCTCTTATCCATTCTAAGATTGAGGTTCTCTATTTGCAAAGTGGTTTTATTAATGTTTTTTTCAGTGAGGTATGTTAGATTATTAATGGCAATAACCACACTGTATGAAACAAATAAGAATCCTCACAAAAAATAACTTTCTTATAGATAGAGATTTCATTCGTTGATTATTGCCTGACATACTCTAGTAGCAAAAAAACCAGGGAATTAGTGTGACCCAGAAACAGAAGGGCTTTTCAATACACAGAGCTTAAATATAGCTTTGGCAAAGAACACAGCAAAAATTGCAGGGGAAGGAGCCACAAGCATCTCTACCACTCTTGTAAATTCACAAAAGGATAGTAATTTTTGTTGCATTTCTAACTACAAAAGCAATATTTGTAATGAGTAGCAGTTTTTGGATATGAATATCTAATTAGACTTTAGTGTAAAGACAATAATTTCTTCTGAAGCCAGAAAGAATTTCTTCCAATTAGAGGCTGGGTTGTTTTTTGTTTTCTTAGGGGAGGAGGATTCTTTTTTTTTTTTTTTTCCAGTGGGGTCATTCAACAGTTCTGGAGAAAGCAGGCAGAAAGCAGATCTTTAGTCTACTGGCAGCTTTTCCCATTCTTAAACAATTCCTCAGTTCAGATTCACAGCCACAAAGTTCAAAGGTCACCGGAGTCTTTGTACTCAATTCCATGGTAGTTACAAACAAACTTTTGTTCCTATTTCTTCAATGAAATGGGCTGCAACAACTACACTGATTGAACTTTACATCTGAGGCTTGCTTGAGCATTACTCAGCTGAAGGACCATAGTACTTCATTCAACCATAAATGATTAAATTTCTTTTTTCAAATAAAATAATTTGTTTACTGAATCACCTGTGCTTTTAATCATATAAATGCCCCCAAAAAAACTCATTCCACATTTCATCTTATGATTCCTAAACAAAACACTATCTTCTTTTAACATTACTATGGCAAAGATTTTGGTTTTTCATGATAAACCATCCAGATGACTCAGTCAATAAGCATTTATTAAGCTTACTATGTAAAAGGCACTGTGCTAAGCACTGGGGATACAAAGAAATGAAAAACTAATCCAGGCCCTTGAGAAGCCTACAGCCTAATATGGGAGACAAAATGCAAACAATTATGTACAAACCAAGCTATAAACAGGATAAACAGAAAAGAATCAACAGAAGGAAGGCACTGAAATTAAGAGAGCTCAGAAAAGAGATTGGGATTCTACTCATATAGAAAGGATTTTAAAGAGGCAGAGATGCCAGAAGGAGAAGCATGAAGAAGGAGAGCATTCCAGGCATGGGGGACGGAAGAGATGTCTTCTTCAAGGAACAGCAAAGAGGCTAGTGTTACCGCATCAAAGAATGCATAGTAGTGTAAGCTATAAGAAGCCTGGAAAGTTGTGAGGTGGGGGATGTATGAAGGGCTTTGAACAAGAGGATTTCATATTTGTTTTCTGTGGGTGGAAAGGGGGGAAAAAAACAAAAACCCTTTTTTTCAGTATATGAAGACAGACCTAAAAATGTTTTTCTTAAAATAACACTGAATGCATCTAAATAGTCCTAAAAGTGTATTTTATGTAAATATTTATGTAAATAAAATATATTCTAAGAAAAAATCTTAAATAACATTTAAAATAATAATTTGTTTCATGAAAGAAAGATACTTTTATGTAAATATATTGGCCTAAAGCAATTAGGTCTATTTCATTTCATATCCTAACTCCATAACAGATATGTAACTTAGTATAGTAATATAAAAAAGAAATACTCTTTACTCTATATCCTACTGACAAGGGCAGCTAGGTGGCACAGTGGATAAAGCACCAGCCCTGGATTCAGGAGGACCTGAGTTCAACTCTGACCTCAGACACTTGACACTTACTGGCTGTGTGACCCTAGGCAAGTCACTTAACCCTCATTGCCCCACCCCCCAAAAGAGATAATCTAATCTATATCTTACTGACTTACTAAAAATAATTAAATAATTCTGTTTAAATACCTTAGCTGTCAAGTAATCTATTAAAAAGATTTCTTTTAATCTCCATTTACTTATCTGGATTGCTACATAACATCAGTCTTGAAAAGTTGTTAGGACTTTTACACTATTAAGTCTTTTTGTTGCCATGTATACCAAGAATTAACATGAAAAATTTACCTACGGACCTCTAAAAGGATTTTAAGAAAACAAAATTCAATTAACTTCAAGAAAATCTCTCAAACTAGTGAGAAAATTTAACTAAGATAACCATATAAAAATTATGTTCTAAATATTCCATGGTCCTGTGCGTAAGTAACACGTGACAAATTATATGATTTTAATAGAACCAGAAGAAAATATTGGATTAGAGTTCCAAATGAGACACTTTCTGAGTATGCAAAAACAAATAAATGGGCTCAGGATTGTAAACGCCAACAGAAAGAAAGGCTAAGGAAAGGTTTTCTCCACATACCCAAAACTTTCCAGAATGATTCTTGACAATAACATAAAATTACTCTCGAATTAAAATATTATTTAACATTTTCTGAACACATAATGTATAATATTCCACACTCCTCAAAGGAAATATACTCAATTTAATTCCAAAACATGATAATTAGGTTTAAAATAAGGAAGGAAATAAAGTTAAAGAAGGCCACAGGGTTGGGGGTGGGGGGAAGAAGTGGAGATCAGAAATGTACTGTTCAGCTGAGTCAACACTGGGACTAAGATGGTTCTAGGTAGATTTAAGAAATCTGAAGGTAAAGGAAAGAAAGGGTCTAATTTAATGGGCCAAAGAAAATTATTCTAAAACTTTCTTACATACATTTCCATAAATTATGGTAAGATTTCTAAGTCACCGGTGTCTTCATTTGCAGAAATGCCTCAAACTCCTCCAAATGGGGATGAGGAGAATTAAGAGAGAATAACAGAAAAGACAGAATAGAACAGCTGTAAACAAAATGAACTTTCTGATCCTGAATCAAGAATTAAAAGGGGGGAAAAAAAGAAAAATAAAATTTAAGGAGGTGACAGCCTCTTACACAACTGTAGAATGCACAAATTGTAAAATATAAATGCAAAGGAATATTATTATGCTATAAGAAATAATGAAAGAAATTAATTCAAAGAATTTTGGACAATAAGGATAACAATTTATACAAGGAAAAAAGAACTCTGATAAGCAAGTACCTCCTAAGAGAGACTTGATGGACACAAGATATAGAAAGAGATATGCATTTTTTAGACGTGACTACTTTGATGTGGGCTGGAATTTGGAGTCAAATTAATCGTGAGTCGGCCCAAAAGAATTACAAGACTCAGTGACTCAGTTTCCTAAGTTTTATTGCAATACCGGGGGTGACCACAGGGAGAGAACCAGAATATTGGAAAGGTATCTCTCAAATAAGGAAAGGAAAGACAGTTATATTTATAGTATGGATAAATTATCAGTCTCATTATAATAATCTCCACCTTGGGGAGGTACAGGGGAGGACCTATCCTTCACATTATAATATTCTCCACCTAGGGGTGTTACAAGGGAGGGCTTATCCTAATTTGGAGTTCCTGGGGTCCTAAGCCAACCCCCAAGGCAGGTACCTTTTTCTGTGAAGATGTGTTTTTGGGATTTACACGTCATAAGGTGAATCTGGGGACAAATTTGGCCTTTTCTGAGCATGTCTCTGATTCCCATGGCTAGTTTCAAAATAAAATCATTTTTCATTAGAATTTCTATAGGTTGTCTTTTTCCTTTATTGTTATTTTGACCTGACCTGTTCTGGTCCGTTATGGATGTTGATCACTATGGGTACAAGAACTTAACATAAGTTATCCATTAACTGGGATCTGACTCCCTTGTAGAGCTAATATCTGTATTAGAGCTTGGGTCTTGGGTTTTTCTATTAACCCCTTTTTGCCTCCTACATCATACTTCATGGATTTATTTTGCTTGACTACACTTGCGTTACAAGGGTTTTTTCTTTCCTTTTAATTGGGAGGAACGGCAATAATGATAAAAAATAAGGGTCACTTTTTTGTAATATATTTTAATAATGCACAGGAGAACAAAAGTTCAGAAGGAAACACAGACAAGCAGGACAATGTTGAAAGTAATATGTGGAATTTATTATATACTTTTAAAAAGCAAGTAATATGAAATGGGGATTCACGTTGTCATATACAATCCTCTAAATAAAATAAAATCTCTCCCTGCAAAAAAAAAAAAAATCCTCTTTTTCTGTTCTGCTGTGTGTACTGAAAAAGCTTTTTTGGTGGCAAAGTTCAGAATTCTAAAATAATTTCTTAAAAATTGTAAATGATGGTCATCAGGATAGAAATGAAGATATGAGAAGAGAGAGAAGGTGAGAGGGAAAGAGAATGATCCAGGGGTCAAACTTCCAGAAGAGAGGAGAGAGGAGAGAGGGAAGAAGTTCAAGGACACAAGACAAGTGTCTGGCTTTAGCAAAGGAAAAGATCATCTCTTTACCAGAGACTAGAATACCATGTGAGTTTTGAAGCACTGAGTAAAAGGGAAGAGATAGGACAAAGTTTAAAATAGTTCCAGTAGGAACTACTGCCTAATGGCAATCAAGAAAGAGATCACCATTCAGAAGTGAGCACCCAGGTGAAATTCCATAACAAATTTTTGGTGGACCCAGTTGACAGGTTATGACTGACTTACTCTAGAAGCATTTATCAGCACTCCATTATAATTAAGGTATTTTTGGGGGAAGGCATGAGCAACAACAAGGCAAGGAGTAAGGGGAAGAAATGAAAGGAAATAATCATTTATGGAACAATGAATAGAGCTCTGGCCTGAAGTCAGGAAGATCTGAATTCAAATTCAGCCTCAGATACTTATTAGCTGTGTGATTCTGGGCAAGTCACTTAACCCCTATTTGCCTCAGTTCCTCATCTGTAAAATGGTGACATAATGGAGAAATAAATGGTAAAAGCACTCCAGTATCTTTGCCACCAAGAAAAGGCCATGGGGTCACAAAGAGTTGATACGACTGAACACCACAACAAAAATTAAGGTTTTGTGGCAGCTTGGTGGCACAAAGGATAGAGTGCTGGGCCTGGAGCCAGAAAAACTCATGTTCCTGAGTTCAAATCTGGCCCCAGACACTTACTAGCTGTGTGACCCTGGACAGGTCATTTAACCTTGTTTCATTCAATTTCCTCATTTGTAAAATGAGCCAGAGAACAAAATGGCAAACCACTCTACTATCTTTGTTGCCAAGAAAACCCCAAATTGGGTCATGAAGGTTCAGATTCAACTAAACCAACTGAGCAACAACAAAAGCATTAAATACCTCCTATATGCCAGACACAGTGCTAAGTACTTTACAAATATTATCTCATTTGATCCTTACAACAACCCTGGGTGGTAAATGCTATTATCACCCCCATTTTACAGTTGAAGAAACTGAGGTAGACAGAAGCTAAGTGACTTGATCAGGGTCACATAGCAACTAAGTACCGGAGGCCTATTTTGAACTCAGGTTTTCCTGACTCCAATCCCAGTGCTCCATCCACTATGCCACTTGGTAGAGGTAAAAGGTAGAGGACTGTGTAAGTATAAATTACAGAGAAGTTGCTGATCTGCATTGGGAGGTAAAGCTTTTGGCCAGAAGTTCCTTACAAAGCTCAGGTCATAAGCAGCATCAAAAGAAGTTGGCATTCGCTTTCTTGACTGCCATACCACACCACTAAAATCTCTAGATTTTTTTCAGCTGCGTTCTTGCTCCTGACTAAGCCATTTCTATCTAGTCTTTCTGAAGCTACTGAAGTTGATTTTCTAAACCCAAATATAAGACTAAACATCTGTCCATATTAAATTCAATCATATTAGATTTGGCCCAATATTCTAACTCATTAAGAGCTTTTTGGATGCTGATCCTGTCATCCAGTGTTTTAGCTATCCTTCCTATCTTTGTGTTACCTAAATATTTGATAATATATCTAAGCCTTTGTCTAAATCACTGATGAAAATGTTTAAAACGAAGTGTCTCTAGGGTATCCCATTAAAGACCTCCAGGAACTTTGTCAACTTTAATTCATTTACAATCTCTTCACAAGGAGAGATGCAAAAGGGAACTGAAAATGTGGACAAACAAATGTCATCTGTGTCCTTTCACACCTCCCCACCATCACGGAGCCACTTCATGACCACATCCATTAGATCACTACATAAAAATACTTAGCAAAATAAGTCCTTTTAGACAATCACATTCTCCAGAAATCCAAAAACTCCTAGAATTGTCATTGGAAGCCACACCAGCAGTAATCTAATCCAATCTAACACTGGACTTTCCAATGACCCTAAAGTCAGGTCTTACCTAATGTAGCTACAGATATAATCACAAATAATATGGGTCAAATGCCTAAATGAACTGGCCTCAGAAGTTACATGACAACTTGTTTTACTGGGAAAAGTTCTTGTGCACTTCCATTTTCATCATTTACCTCTTTCTTATATATGCAAAAGAATTTGAAGGCATGGCCTCCTGGGCAATATCACAAATCTGCTTTTCTATAAAATTAATCAAAATCTGAAGCCTTTTCTTGAGTAGTTTTCTTGGTCTCCAGAAAATCAACCACCTCCAGAATCTTAGTATACTTTGAATCGCCTGTGCCGTTCCAAATATAATCTATAATTTCTGCTTCACTAACAAAATCAACCTTAGGCATCTTCTTGTGAGTTTTCCTCCAGTATTTTATCCCCCTGCACCATTTTGTCAAAGGGGTTAAAAAATTACTAAGGAATGGCTGCAATGTTTAAAGTAGGAGGAAAGGTAAGAAGATGATACCATGCCCTAAGCAACATTAATTATTGTACTTTGAATATTATTTTAATATTAAAGCTGTTAACAATTTACAGCTCTTGGGGAAGCTAGGTGGCGCAGTGAACAGAGCACTGGCCCTGAAGTCAGGAGGAACTGAGATCAAATCCAGCCTCAGACACTTTACACTTACTAGCTGTGTGACCGTGGGCAAGTCACTTAACCCCAATTGCCTCACCAAAAAATTAATAAATAAATAAAAAATTAAATAAAATAAAAAACCATTTACAGCTCTTTAAGGTTTGCAAAGCTCTCTACCAATATTATATCCTTTGTACGGTGGGAGTTAGGTGCTATTATTATACCTGTTTAACAGATTAAAAAAAACTGAGGCAAAAGGATCACACAGCTAATAAGTGACTTTGTTACGATCTATTAAGGTCTTTTGGAGTTGCCATATTTTCCAGAAACACTGGACCCAAAGCATGCAGTAGACACTGAATGTATCTAGGATGAAGGCCCTCACCTGAGCTGACATAATGTGTTGATTTCATCCCAACCTGGAATCCTACTGTATCTTGGGAGTTAAGATAGGTGCCATATAGTCTGCATTATGCTTGTGCAGCTGGAACCCTGTGTAGAAAAGTAGACCATCCTATCTTCATAGAATGTGGCATTTGCCATGGCTTTGCTCCTCCCCTTCAGGAAGAATTCTTTCCTTTTCCCACCTATACTACACCTTTCCCCCATGCCACACCCCTTCCTGATATGCCTGCTTCATTTGTCCTGCTGTAATAAAAATACAAACTTCTGTTATGGATTGTAAACTCTTTGGGTTCTACATGCCTATTCATTTCTTTTGTAATAAACCTAGTTTTCACATAATTTTCTTGAAGTTGTGATTGCCTGTTGACAGGCTATATTTGACAAGAGGTCAATTTACATTCAGGACTCCAGATCCACTCTTCTATTTACTTCACCCCTAGCTGCCTCATATTGCATTATGCTATTCTTAAAAACCTGCATAACAGACCAAATTTATTATGAAATTTATTCTGTGATAATTAGCCAACATCCTGGTCCATGGAATGAATCACACACTCCCAGACACTAACCCCACTTTCCATAGGATGAGTATAACAATTGCCTCGCCTAGGCATAGACTGACTGACCTATGGCTAATTACTGGCTTTCATGGCACACTAATGCTCTTAGCCCTTCTTCATAAAGCTTCTCATCAATGATGTGCCTTCAGTGTGTGGTACAATGCTGCCCTTCAGAGATGCTGAGGTATAAGTGTCTACTTGCCACTCATCTCCAGATCAAAGATCCATCCACTTCATCATCTGTCTCTTCATGATAGCTCTTTTCTCTGCCATCAGTAACTATTTGTACCCTGTCAACACTGTCTCTGGCTCCCTTTTTGTTGTTCTCCTTGTGAGCTGTTCTTTTTTTTCTGTTTCCTATTACTTGTCCCATGCTTTTCAGCTTGTGAGTAAAAAGGCTGCCCTTTGGTACACATTGTCAAAAGCAACAGAATGCAGCCTTCCTTCCAGTAAAACCACCACAACTCAGGATGCTAAATTTTCAGGTCTTACTCTTCTTGGTTGTGGTAATTTGTCATTTCAGTCGCCCTTTTCTGAACTATCTTTCTTGAGGTATAGCAAATAAAATGGTACAATTGTCTAGGTGTAATAATAGTATTCTGTCCCCATATCCACCACCAACAACAACATAGAAATGACCAGAAAGAAGAAAGATTTATCAGTAGCCACAATGTCACATATCCTTCATCCTTTGATCCACAGGGCTCTAGCATCAGCTGAGGCAGTGGAAATCTATCTACTCACTCTCACTCCATAAGCCTTCAAATCCCATGATAACTAGACCTTTTCCCCAGCTCTAGGAAAGTAAGTTCACTCTAAATAGATAATTTACAGAAAAAGATGATTTTTGTTTGTTCCTTCTTTGTTTGGACAGTTATTAAATGAAATAAAACAAAAATCAATTGCTAACATTACAAGTCTTGATCAAGACCTCTAGATATTAATCATGTCTAATTTTTGGACAAAATTGGCTAAATGTCCTTAATTCTTATTTTTTCACACCTGGAGAAGATACTTTAGATTCTGACACAAATAACATGGAAGGCTTCAGCAAATTGCAATATATATGAAGATAAGAAAATTTTCATTTAATCCTAGCCTCATGAAAACAAGGCTCACACTTTTTTTTCCCCTTAAGAGGGTCCAAAATAGGACAGGTATTTAAAATCAGCTTGCAACCAGAAGAATAGTTCCATGAAAAAAAGAAAAATCCAATTCTTGATCAGTTATAATTAGCAAATTAGCAAAAGTAAAATAAAACAAATACGGGGGCGGCTAGGTGGTGCAGTGGATAAAGCACTGGCCCTGGATTCAGGAATACCTGAGTTCAAATCCGGCCTTAGACACTTGACACTTACTAGCTGTGTGACCCTGGGCAAGTCACTTAACCCCCATTGCCCTGCAAAAAAAAAAAAACAAAAACAAAAACAAAACAAAACAAATAGGAAATTTATTCAAAACCACAATAGTAATCTTTCAGTGGCTAGCACATAAGGTTATGATAAAGGAGAGTTGTAGGAACTAGAACAAGGATTAAAGAAATTTCTAGGTGAGGAAAACTCCCTCTACCAAGTCATGCAGCCACCTTCTCTGCAACTTAAGTCTTAAAGAGTTGCATAGACCCCAGAGAAGTTAAATGACTTGCCCAAGGTCACACAGCTAGCACGTGTCAGAAGCAAAAACTGAACCTGAGTCTTACTATATTATAACAAACACTATTTTAGGCTCTTTTCTATGTTAAGAAAAAAGTTATTTAGGCCAGGGTCTACATTAGGGAAAATACACTGGGGCTGAGTAGAACTGTTAAAGCTTTGAACAATCTGAACTAATTTGAAAGGTTTTGTAGCAATCACTCACTCTCACATATGTAAACAAGAAGAGGCAGAAATTAATAACAGGTCTAATATGGACCCACCCATAAAGTACTTCCAAACCTTTTATGGCCACAAAGATTGTCTTTGGAGCTTTATAAAGATGATTTAATTTGAGTTTCATCTCCTCTGAGTTCACCTCTCATGGAAGTGAGGTCAAGCAGGGAAATGCACCAAAAGCCAGCAGCATAATGAAAAAAGACAAAAAGTCTGGATAATTATATTCTTGATATCAGCCCCAGAATAATAGAAAACTAGCTGAAACAGAAACTGAATAAAATTAGAAAAAAAAATTCACAGAAAGACACCATCACAGAAAGACCAATCATGGAATTTTGTTCTTGTCTTCTTTAACTTTCTGCATCTAGTTTAAAACTTAGCTGGTTTAAAAACATTAGTCTACTACTCTTAGCAGTTTAATCATTTTATACCATATTGATATAGGGCAGTTGTAAAGAATCTAAAATTGATACAGTGCTTACACTTGACTGTATCATATATGTATGCATATATTGTAGATATAAAATATATCCACTTGACCACTGAAGGGTTAAGTTCTATAAATGACCACCCAAATAGCAGTTTTAATTGAGTCTTTTACTACTGAATTCTTATTTCCTTTTTCTTGATACATTTCTATAAGAGAGACCATCTCTCACTCTTCCATGTATGTGAAATGCATCTAAATATGTAACTCCCCCCAACCCATATTAAATAATACCTGGTACAGAAGAGGAAAAAACTACATATGTGTATATATGTATGTAAACATGTGTGTATATTATATACAGTGTGTACATATATACACTATATGTGTGTATGTGTGTCTATGTGTGTATGTGTGTGTGAGTGTGTGTGAGTGTGTGTGTGTGTGTGTGTGTGTGTAGTTGTATGAAGTATTTAGGAGTACTTTGCTGAGGAAAAAAATTATATGTTTACCTACAAGGTACCAGCAAAGAGAAGTGAGAAAAAGGGGGCAAAACTTCAAAAATTCCAATAGACAGTAAGAAGCATGACTACTGAGCTGCTTTCTAAGAAGTGTTAAGCCCTATATGGGCGCCCCCCCCCAACAACAACAACAAAAAGTTATATAATTGAAGAAGATTCTTCCAATTAACTAGTACCTCTATGACCTCCTTAACAGTCCTACCTTAATTAACCCTCTAGACTATCCCAGTTTATACTCTCATTTATTACTATAAACTGGGCTTCCACCCCAACCAGTGTACTGGCAAGTCTCTGTCCAAAGTGCTGCTTTATTTCATAGATTCCAATAGAGATGAAGGTAAGCATAAATGACTTGAGTACAGCTCCTGCCTCAACATTATCTACTTGTTCTATAAAGTCCAATTTCATGCAAAAGATCAGGCTCCAGAGGATCAGTGAAATGTAAGTGCACAGCACTAGAAAGTCAGATCATTTACAAGCAAGTTCACTGAAAGGATTCAACATAATGAGCCTTCAAAAAGCTTTAGCATCAGGCTTTGGCAACAATTAAATACTCTATTTCATTTATCTTTAAGAATAAGCACTAATTTCAAGATCTTGGGTTGGATAAACATCGGTTTACCCAACAAAAATCTGGGAGAAAAATGTATAAACAACTAGAGCTGGTGGTGCTCCTTAAAAATCTGTCCTTTTTCGATTATGACAACAAATTAAACATTAAATCAGAACTAGTGAATTCCATGGAATCTTACTTCACTACTATATATATAAAACATATATATATATATATACACATATATACATATATATGCTTTAGAAAAAAGAAAACTTCCATTGGAAATATGAACACATGTTGCTCACAAAAGCATCCATGCAAAAGGACTTAAAACATCTGAAATCTGTCCAAAATAGACTTCTGGAAGAAGGAAAACGTAAGTGATCCGGTGTTACAACTACAGCTTCCAGCTATCGTCCAGAGGGCCTCAGACAATTTTAAAAAACACTAATTCAGTTGCAGATGAAAAGGGAAATTATATTTATCCTTTAAAAGGTAATAATTAAATTGCATCCTAGAAATTCCGTTGAATCTTCCAACTCCACCTTCTTTTAAGCTTCAGCGACCAAGGCTTTTAAAGTTAGACAAGATCCAAACTCTGACTTAGGGTGTGAAACCATGTTTAATTTTTTTTTAATCTACTTACCTAATTCCATTTGTTTTTGTTTACAAAATGTTTTAACTATTCGGTCAACACAGGAGGCAGCTAAGTACTAAACTAATACTATACAATGGAGAAGGGGAGGTGGAGGGAAATTCATGTTGAAATAAGGAGTCACCAATAGAATCGGGATAATAATATGACAGCCACTTACTTCCCTCTATGAGGGAAAGAAAGGAAGAACTCCGCCGCAGGAGTCCCTAAGAACACAGTCATCTTCCTCAGACTGGCCCCCACACGCACAGGCATAGCACCGGGAAGGAGACAAACCTGCAATCTCTCCCGTGGGCAGCAGAGGCAAACCACCGGCAGAGGCTCTCCCGGGAGCTTCCGGTCTCCCGAGGTGGTGGGGGGGGGGGACCCCGCTTTCCCGACCCCTGGAGAGTCGCTATACGGCGCAGTAGAAGCTCCAGCCTAAACTGAAAACCCCAAATGAAAGGAGGGGGTCATTCAGCAGGCTTTGCAACTGTCCAGAAGCACCAGGGATGGCTGGAGGTTGTTTGTTTAATGAGGTTGGGGCGGGGGGGAGGGTCTTGGGGAGGGGGAAGCAGAAGGTCATTCCAAGCACCTATCCATTACCAACGCCCCCCCCCCCTTCGTGATTTAAAAGACAGAGAGCGGTCCACCTCGATTGTAAAATTGATTTTAAAAACTCGATTGCGCTTGGAGAGGAGGGAGGTCTATGCGCCCTCCCTCCCCGCGCACACACACACACACACACACACAGCCGCCCCGGTGCTTACCCCGGCCCCCGGCCCCGCCGCTGCGCCGGGCCGCCCCTGCGCCCTCGCCGCCGCCGCCGCCGCTCCGTGTCTCCGGCCCTCGGGGGGCGCCGGGGCTCCCGCTTCTCGTCGGCCGCCTCAGTCGCCCTCCTCCGCGGCAGTCCTCGTCACCGTCACCGAGGGGATCCCCGGGCGGCCCGGCTGCGGCTCCGCTCACCCAGCCTAGCGCCCGGCGGCCGCGGCGAGCCGCGGGGGCTCGGCCCGGCGCCCCATGTCGCCGTCCCCCCACCCGGGGGGGCGTCAGACCCAGGCCCTCCCCGCTGCGCCCGCGACCCTCCCTCGGCCAAATGCCCCAGCGCAGGGGCCGGCTTTTGGAGGAGGGCGGGGAGGGGATTTCGGAAGAGGGGGTTCGCCCCTCACCTCTCCGAGCCCCCTGCGGAGCTCTTCTTGATCGCTCCCGCCCACTGGCGCGCCCCCCACCCGAGCCCGCCTGATGCCTCTTCTTCCTCCACCTCCTCCCTCTCCTTTTCCCTCCTCCTCCCACACCCGAGACTCCAGCAACTGGGAAAAGCAGCGCGCGGCCGCAGCCTCCAGAGCGAGCACGCGTGCTGGAGGGAGGGCGAGAGCGGGCGCGCGCGCGCGGAGGCCTCGCCTGCTGTTGTCCCGGGAATGCACGTGGAATAGGGAGAGCGCGCGACAGAGAAGCTGTGCCCGGGGGGCGCCGCAGGCGGGAGAGGGGAGTCTCATAGAAGTGGAGGCGTTGAGGCCGCGGCTCGGGTTTTGGGGAGAGGGCCGTTAAGGGCGTTGTGGGTTCTAGGGGAAACATAAAAATCCATCTACTGCGGGAGCTACAGCAGAAAAAGCGATTCCGAGGGAAGTAGAGAGTAGTTTGGCTCCTGTACAGAGATGAGGTATCTCTGCTCCCTCCTCATCATCGTTGTTTGCTTGGTAGAACACTTTGTCACATTATGAGAAACAACAACAAAAAAAAAAACCAACAGGGTTGCAAGTTGAGACGACTCCAGTCTTTTCATCTCGCATTATATTAAAGTGTTGGGTATCAGCCCCTCTTCCTTATTACACATAGTGGGGCCCTAGAAGTCCCGATAATTGGCTTCAAGCCCAGTAAGGATCAGATGATTGAAACTGGCCAATATGGGAACTAAAGAGAAGGGGTATCCAAGGAGGAGAAATGGGCTAGAAAGCTCAGAAGAGTGTAAGTTGGGTAAAATGAAGGGGGAAGTGGAGGGGAACCACTAACTTCGCTTCCTCGCAACTTTGGTAGAATCTCCCAGTCTCTTCCCCAGCCCCCGCCTTACTTAGGATCTCTGCAAAACTGTGTCCTTCCAGAATTATAATCTTTACGACATGACATAGGAAAATTAAAAGAATTTTTCATCCAAAATCCCTGTTTTCATTTTTTCTTTTATTTATGTATTTTAACAAGCTACACAAATACTATGACCAAACCCAGCCCCCCCCCCTACACTTTACCCTTTGCCCTCATATTTGCCTTTAACCTTCAAGCTAACCAGTGTCAAAATACTGCATACTGCAGTGGTTTGGGAGTTGCTAAAGAACATTACCAATTTTTCATCTTACCAGTCTGCTCTACATCTGAGATTATTAACTGGTCATTTCACAGTAAATAATGACTGCGATATAAATATAAAACCTGGCCTTGCCAATGACATGTTAATATCATTCACTATTTCGTGGATATCAAGGAGACAGCACAGCAACTCAATTCCTGGGGAGAAATTGAATGGGGGAAATTTACAAGAATCCTGCCTACTTGAGAGCTGCAGTGGAGTCAGGTTTTTCGAGAACAGAATTCTTGAAATTTTCCACCATGGAACAGCCAGGGGAAGAAGAGATTGTTAGTGGAGGGAGATGATGAATGGAGTCCATTTCAAAGGTATGCATCACTGCCCTCTACTGGTATCAATTAGATGCACTCTATGATCTCTAGAAGGCCTGCTGTGGTAAGGGAAGTCCTTGAGATAGAAGTAGCAAGGTAAAAGATGAGAACAGTTTAAAATGTGTTCTTCAGTCTACAGTATTTTATTAACACAGTGGTCAAAAGGCCAATCTAATGCCAAACTTTTTAAATTTGCAGCAGCATATATGCTATGAGGTACAACACATTTTTGTTGCAAAGCATTTGTCTATGGAAGTGAGGAAAGCTGTGGAATTTGTATTTCCATTGGTAGGATTGAGTTAGTATTGAACTCATCTAAAATAATGCTAAAATGAAGTCCTGGTTAGCCAAATTATTCTACCATAGTCCCCAGTATTGTATAATTTAAAATTCTAAATGTGGGTTCTAATCTGTCCCCCCACCCCAGTTTTTGGGGGAAACTGACTAAAATGACCGATAAACGAGTTTAGAATTTTTTTAAGGGTTTATTGAAAGATAGTAAAAGAAAGAGAAAGATTAAGAAGAGATTTCTTATAACCTGGCAATCCTAGCTTTCCTAATCTCCAACTTCTGAAGTTCCCTGCCACCATGTCAATGTCTCACAGCCAGAGAGGAAGCATGGTCCCACCAGCGTCTGCTTCCTTCTTTGTGTCCTCCTTCCAGAAATGGGAGGCTCCTCAAGTTGATTGGCTGGTAGCCTTGATAGATAGTACCCACAAGCGAACATCACTTCCTGACACCAAGGACCTTGACTGCATGGCTTGCCCTCAGAAGCCTTCTCCTCATGGCGGAGCTTTTCTACAGTAAATCTCCAGCAGGTGGCATCATTCCAATCATTACAGTATATGATCATTTCCAACTCAGGATACTACATCTGGCTATTTTGAGTTCTAGAAGAAAATAAGCATTGTCAAGATAGCATCTCCCATTACATTTGTGTTGTTCAGCTCTGAACAACTCTTTATGGCCCCATTTGGGGTTTTCTTGACAAAGATACTGGAATGGTTTGCCATTTCCTTCTCCAACTCATTTTACAAATTAGGAAACTGAGGCAAACAGGGTTTAAATGACTTGCCTAGGGACATACAGCTAATAAGACACTGAGACTAGATTTGAATTCAGGAAGGTGATGATTCTTCCTGACTCCAGGTCTGCCACTCTATCCACTGTGCCACCTAGCCTCTGTATATTTAATGACTGAAATTCAAATGACTAAAACTCAAAGAAAATGAGTCCTATATAAAAAGTCCATTTGTATAAATGAATATGATGTATATGTCTATATATGTGTATATTTATATAATGTATGTATGTGTATATACACATATTCAACAACCATTTATTAAGGCACTGTGCTATGTTTTGAGGATACAAAAACAAAACATTCCTTGCCTTCAAGAAAGTTCATAGAAATAGACATATGTGTACATGTATACATACATATGTGCTCATGTGTGAGCATATGTATGTGTCATGTATATGTGTGTATGTGTCATATATAAATATAAGGTATGGGACAGGAACTAAGCCTTTAATTCCATTAGTATAGGGAATTCCAGGGTGAGGAAAGTCCCTGTGCCAATACAGGTCAACATTTTAGTAAAAAGCCTGGAGCACTGAGAACTTCAGTGGACCAGTATCACATAACTAAGTTATTTCAAGGGGGAAGACACAGGGCCAATATGAACTGAAGTTTGTTAACAATAGAACAGGGGTACCAGAGGATACCGTGGAAGGTTAGAATAGAGTGGGTTAAGGTCTCAAAATACTTTAGCCCTTTTCCTAATGCAATGTATTACAATCATATGCACTTATAACCACATACAATTAAGAATAAGTTGTTGACACAAAGTTTACATTTAGAATGAAAGTTATCATTTTTGTGCAATAACACTTGCCATTAGACATCCATAGTTCAACAATTTGTAGCCAGTATAAAGAAAACCAAGGGAGGTGGGAAGTACTTTAATATATGATCACATTACTCCATTAAAAAACCTTCAAGAGCTTCCTAGTGCCTACCAAATAAAGTCAAATTCTGACTCCAACCTACTTTTATAGTTTTGTTTCTTCCTATTCCCTTCTATACTCTAATTAAACTGGAGTACCCTCTGTCTATGGAAGGTATCTTGCACTTTTCTTCCTCTATGCCTTGCTTGGATTCTGTCACTCTCATACTACTGATTGAAATACTATAGTTCAAGTGTTGCCAACCTATCCATGAAATATGCCCTGAGCCTTTCAGCCAGAATTGAACTCTCAGATTGCTATATTTCATAGCACTATCTCTCAAGCATCCATCATATCCTATTTTACATGGCTACTACTAGATCATAATCTCTTTGAGGACAAGACCCATCTTATCTCTGTATTTTCCTCAAAGCCTAGCACAAAGTCTGGCACACAGTAGGTGCTTAACATACTTTTGCTGAATTGATTTCTAAAAGATAAGAGTAAACAACCAAAAAAAAAGGATTCCAGTTCAAGAATTTTTAATTTCCTTACTCTCCTGTTCAGTCAACATGTACTATCCTTGGTTTGAAATGTATAATTAAACTAAACATAAGTTATTATTGCCACTCTCTGCATTTAAGCTGAAGCAATGATGCATTCATGTTTCAACTGTTGGTAGCAAATTATCAGTCAACATGAAAATATACCTTAACACCAGCTCTCAGGGATGAAGCAAGATAAACCCTAGAATCTCAGCATTCCCTAAAAATTAGGCTTCTGAACTATAAAACAAAATGCTAAATTACTGTCTTTGATAAATCTGTTTATGGCTGAATTCATACCCCTGGGGTGAGGTACAGGAGAAAGAAAAGGCAAATTCCTGCCTTCATTAAAACATTTGGAGGGCTCTCTGGCACAGCCTCCTCTCCCAGTCCTGGCACTGCTGTCTTCTGGGTTGTAGCATCTGTGTTCACTCACTGCTTCCCCAGATCTGTTGCATTGCAGTCCCCTCCAGGCACTAAAGCAGAGTCATGGTGCAGATAAGTAAACCAGTGAAAGGGGCAGCCCACCAAAATGACTGCAGTACTCACATCTAACCTCCAGTCTTAGAGAGAGCTTGGGGATTCAGTGAAGGAGAAGAAAGGGACTTATTTGCATTTCAAGAATGAATGCTAAGCAGCTGGCTTGAGAAACATTTCCCCTGCTACAAGCCCAATAGGCTCAAAAGAGAGCATTCCCAAAGCAGAATTTGACATTGACTTCCCTTGTTCTTGCTCAAAGATGCAACTCAGCATTGTGTCTCCCTCAGCAAGGACTATAGAATAGATAAAAGGAAATGCTATATAATATTCTTCTGGTGAAAATACACTATGCCCAGTAACTTAAAACTGGACTAAGACTTTTGAGACACAGTAAAGATATTGATATTGTGGAACCTTTAAAAACAGATCCATTCACAACACAAGAAGTAAGATTAGTTAACTTTTAAAGTTTTAAAGAAAGCATATTACAACTCTACCATGCAGTTCTTATAATAATAAACTTCATCTCATTTCCTCACACAAGTAGGTATATTAGTCTGTATCAGAATGGCAACAACAACTGAATCTTTATTAAAAAATTAAGGCTTGTAAAGAACTTTATGCACATGATTTCATTTGATCTTCACAAAGACTGAATGAAGATGTTAGTACTCCAGGTGCTATTATCCTCATTTTGCAGATGAGGAAAGAGGCTCAGAGGAGTTAAGTTACTTGGCTACAACCATGCAACTATATAAATCTCAGAAGCAGAACTTGAATCAAAGTCTTCCTAACTCCAAGTCTAGCACTGTTTCCACTATCCCATAACATATCTAAGTAAGATTATCCTGACAGAGATCTGAAAGAATGATTGGTGAAGAGGGAGAGAAAGAAGAGGAAAGGCAGGAACACCTAGTAGAAGTCTAATAGTCTAGGAGGAGGCTAAGGATAAAGCCCTATAATAGAGTAGAAGCAATGGAAATAGGAGAGAGGAAATGGATGCAAGAAAAATTGCATAAGCAGAATCTTCAAAGCTTAGGAACTTAATGTATATGAGAGAAAAGAAAAAACCAAAGATAACCCCAGGGTTAGAAGGATAGGAGACCAAATAAACGATGATGTCACAGACAAATTCTAAAGTCAGAAGGAAAGGCAAGTTTAGACAAAAAAGATAATGAGCTTAGGTTTAGTTTTGTTAAACTTAAAGTACCAATGTATCATGTAGAAGAAAATTTTTTCAGGTGACTAGAGATCCAGGTCAGTAGCTCAGAAGAGAGCTATGAGCTGAAGATACATTTTGGGGAGTCACCTCATAGAAATGATAGCTGGAACCTTAGGAAAGAATGAGATTGCTAAGAGAAAGAGTATAGAGAGAGAACAAAGGGGAGTCAAAAGCAGACATTCAAGGAATGCCCCCAATTCCAACAAGTAGAGCAGAGGTGTCAAACATGAAGTTCAAAGACACATGTGGTAGGCAACCCTCCATAGTTCTACCAAAACCAGATTGAAATGTCATTAGGGTAGAGCCAAGATGGTAGAATGAGGCAATATAATCAAGCTTCACATACACACACACATACAACCTCTGAATAAAAATCTAGAGAATGTGCCAAACTGAATTCTTATCAGAACAGCCAAAAATAAGTCACCGTAAGTCATGTTTCCAGCCCCAGGGCTGCTTAGGGATATAGGGAGGTTTATCTGCATACACTAGGGTGGGAGACTCTGGCCAGGAGCACAGCACAGCTGTTAGAGAGTATTCTAGCACCCAAGTACTGAAAGAAGGCTAAGACAAGATACCAAAAAGATTCCAGTTGATCTCTAAGCAAGCACTGGGTACAGGACCAGGAGCCATCTGACATCTCTGTTGCCTACCATCCAGTACTTGGTCACAGATCCACGACAAAGAGCAGCAGTCACAAGCCTAGCCCCTAGGTAAAACTTCCAGGAAACAAATGGTAGCCGTGGGCCTCTAAGTCATGGAGCAGAATACAATTTCCTAGATTAAAGGGGAGCTGACAGTTCAGATTCTCTGAACCCATAAAATTCTTTAGGATCCAATAGGATCTGAGTTAAGCAGCAGTCTGCTGAAACTCCCAATAGAAAAACAAGCTGATAAACTCAAACTTGAGCCAGAAACCTTTGGAACTCAGACCAGAAGAATAGTGATCAGACATCCAATCGTATCACACTACTTTGAAAACACTGAAAGATTGCAGTGCCCCATTCCCAGTCTAGCATGAACATAAAGTCTAAATTCAAGAAATAGGCTGGAACAATGAGAAAAACAAAAAAGAACCTGGCAATAAAGAGCTATTGTAGTTACAGAGAAGCTCAAGATATAAACACAAAAGAAAAGAATGACTCCAAAACATTTACAAGCAAAGTCTCTAAGAAAGTCACAGGTAGGACAGAAGTCCAACAAGAATTCCTAGAAGGGTAAAATCAGGAATAAAAGAAGGAGCAAAAAATAATGTTAAAAACCAATGGAGGGGCAGCTAGGTGGCACAGTGGATAGAGCACCGGCCCTGGAGTCAGGAGTACCTGAGTTCAAATCCGGCCTCGGACACTTAACACTTACTAGCTGTGTGACCCTGGGCAAGTCACTTAACCCCAATTGCCTCACTAAAAAAAAAAAAAAAAAAACAATGGGCCGGGGGGCAGCTAGATGGCACAGTGGATAGAGCACCGGCCCTGGATTCAGGAGTACCTGGGTTCAAATCCGGCCTCAGACACTTGATACTTACTAGCTGTATGACCCTGGGCAAGTCACTTAACCTCAATTGCCTCACTAAAAAAAAAACAAAAAAAAAAACAAAAAAAACAATGGGCCAGGGCGGCTAGGTGGCACAGTGGATAAAGCACCAGCCCTGGATTCAGGAGTACCTGAGTTCAAATCTGGCCTCAGACACTTAACACTCACTAGCTGTGTGACCCTGGGCAAGTCACTTAACCCCAATTGCCTCACTAAAAAAACAAACAAAAAAACAAAAAACCAATGGGCAGCTAGGTGGTGCAGTGGATAGAGCACCGGCCCTGGAGTCAGGAGTACCTGAGTTCAAATTAGGCTTCAGACACTTAACACTTACTAGCTGTGTGACCCTGGGCAAGTCACTTAACCCCAATTGCCTCACTAAAAAAATTTAATTTAATTTTTAAATTAAAAAAAAAAAAACAATTGGGGGCAGCTTGGTGGCACAGAGCACTGGCCCTGAAGTCAGGAGGACCTGAGTTCAAATTCAGCCTCAGACACTTAACACTTACTAGCTGTGTGACCCTAGGCAAGTCACTTAACCCCAATTGCCTCACCAAAAAACAAAAACAATTACGATGCTCTAGATCACTATTGATGAGAGAAATGCAAATTAAAACAACTGAGGTATCACCTCAAACCTATCAGAATGGCAACTATAACAAAAAAGGAAAATATTGGATGTTGGTGGGAAAACTGGAATGCTAATCCACTGTTGGTGGAGCTGTAAAAAGATCCAGCCATCCTGGAGAACAATTTGGAACTATGCCCAAAGAACTATAAAACTGTCCATACCCTTTTATCCAACAACACCACTGTTAGGTTTATATCTCAAAGACATCCCCCAAAAAGAGAAAAAGACCTATTTCTACAAAAATATTTATAGCAGCTCTTTTTATAGTGGCTAAGAATTGGAAATCAAAGGAATGCCCATCAATTGGGGAATGGCTACTGTGGTATATGATTGTGATGGAATATTATTGTGCTATAAGAAATGACAAGCAGGAGGATTTCAGAAAGGTCTGGAAAGACTTGCATGAACTAATATATAGAGAAGTAACCAAAACCAAGAGAGCACTGTACATAAAGACAGCAATATTATTTGATGAAGAACTATGAATGACTTAACTATTCTCAGCAATACAAAGATCCAAGACAATCCCAAAGCACTATTTTTTTTTTATTTTTTATTTTTTTGGCAGGGCAATGAGGGCTAAGTGACTTTCCCAGGGTCACACAGCTAGTAAGTGTCAAGTGTCTGAGATCGGATTTGAACTCAGGTCCTCCTGAATCCAAGGCTGGTGCTTTATCCACTGTTCCACCTAGCTGCCCCCCCCCCCAAAGCACTATTGATTAAACATGATATTCACCTCTAAAGAAAGAACTGATATTGATTGAGCATAGACTGAAGCTTGCTATTTTTCAGTTTCTTTCACTTTTTTCTTTTATTCAAGTTTTCTTGTGCAAAATGACTAATATGGTACTGTTTTACATAATCACACATATATAACCAATATCTGATTGCTTACCACTTCAGGGAGGAGAGATGGAAAGGAGGGAAGAAAGGATAAAATTTGGAACTCAAAACTATAAATGAAAATGTTTATTTAAAAAAAACAATTGAGAGCCATAGAGAAAATAATAGGAAAAGAGTTAAGAGCTAAGGAAGAAAGATATGAAAAGAGAATTCACAGGTTGGAAAAAGAAATACAAAACTTTACTGAGGAAAATAACTCCATGAAAATTATAATTGGCTATATGAAAGACTCCATGAGAAATTAAGAAATAATAAAACAAAGCCAGAAGAGTGAAAAAATGGGGAAAGTATGTGAAATATCTCACAGGAAAAAGAACTGACATGGAAAACAGATTAGGAAGAGAGATTTTAACAATCATTGGAAAAGAAAAAGAGAGAGGGAGAGAGAGAGAGAGAGAGAGTGAGAATCATTGGGCTACCTGAAATCTATAACAAAAAGAAGAACCTAGCAATCATAGGTCAAGAAAGCTATCCAGATCTCTTACAACCAGAAGACAAAAAGAAGAAATAAATATAATCTACCAGTCACTTCATGAAAGAAAAAAAAAATGAAAACTCTTAGGAAAATTGTAGTCATGGACCAGGGCTCCCAGGTCAAGGAAAAAAATATTGCAAGCAACCAAAAATAAATAATTCAAATATCAGAGCCAAAACAAAGATCACAGAAAATTTACTGGACAACACTATAAATAAAGGGAAGGCCTGTAATATGATATTTTGGAAGGTAAATGAACTAGGATTATAACCAAGAATTATCTTTACAGGAAAACCATATAATGCTGGGGGTGGGGGGAGGTGTTAATGAAATGGACTACTTTTAAGCATTCCTGATGAAAAAAAAAACACAGAAGTGAATAGAAAATCTGATGTACAAATACAGGAGCCAAGAGAGGTATTAAAAAGTAAATATGAGTGAGCAATCATAAGGAACTAAACAAAGTTAAATTGTTTATATGGGGAAATGATGCATGTAATCCCTCAGAATTTCATCATTACCATGGGTCATAGAGTGCTTGGGTGAAATTCTGTTGTATTTGGATGAACTCAAAAGAAGAATGGAATGGGTATGGAAAAAGAATTCACTAGGAGAAGGGTGAGGGAGAAGAAGAATAGAGAAAATTATTTCACATAAACAGAATGTGAAAAGAGGAGTTTATACAATAAAGAGGGGTCTGTTTGGAGGAAGCAAACAACACTAGAACTTCACTCTTATCTGAATTGGTTAAAGGAGGGAAGAACACACATATACATATGGTTGGGTACAAAAATGCATTTTATCCAGTAAGGAAATAGGAAGGAAAGAGGTTAAGAGGAAAAGGGAAATAAGAGGGAAAGTAGAATAAGTGAGGCATTAGAAGCAAAATGCACTTAAAGAGGAAAAAAAAGAAAAGAATAAATATTTTAAAAAATAGAGTGGCAGGAAACACACAGTTAACAATCATAACTAAATGTGAATGGTATGAACTTACCCATAAAATTGAAAAAAATAGCAGAAGAGATTAGAAACCAAAATCAAACAATATGGTGTTTACAAGAAACATGCTAGAATAGAATCTATTATGCTTCGGGTAAAGTAAAAAAGAAAGAAAGTAGCAATCATGAACTCGGAGCAAAAACCAAAAATAGACCTAATTAAAAGGAATAAACAGAGAAACTAAACTTTGTTAAAAGGCAACATAGATAATTAATTATCATTACCAAACATATATGCAATAGATGGCATACCATATAAGTTGAAAGGTTAAATGAGTTACAAAAAGAAATAGAAAATAAAGGTGAGGGACCTCAATTTGCCCCCATAAGACCTTAATAAACTGAACAAAAAATATTAAAGACCTGAATAAAATTTTCATTACAGAAGTTGCATAAAGTAGTACTTAAGGGAAAATTTATATTTCTAAACTCTGGTAAGAAAGAAAGAGCAAGAGAAAGAAAGAGAGACTGAGAGACAGAGAGTTCAGATCAACAAATTGGGCAGACAACTTTTTAAAACACAAGAAAACAGAATTAGAATAGATAATAAAGAAACAAAACTATCACTCTTTGCAGATGATATGATGTTATACTTAAAAAATTCTAGAGAATCAACTAAAAAACTACTTGAAATTATTAATAACTTTAGCAAAGTTGCAGGATATAAAATAAACTCACAGAAATCATCAGCATTCCTATATATTACCAACAAAATTCAGCAATAGATGGAAAGAAAATTCCATTTAAAATAACTGTAGACAATATAAAATACTTGGGAGTCTACCTGCCAAGACAAACCCAGAAACTATATGAACATAACTATAAAACACTTTTCACATAACTAAAGTCAGAGCTAAAAAGTTGGAAAAAATATTAATTGTTCATGGGTAGGCTGGGCCAATATAGTAAGAATGACAATCCTAACAAAGTTAATTTATTTATTTAGTGCCATATCAATCAAACTATCAAAAATATTTTATAGATTTAGAAAAAATAATAAAATTCATCTGGAGGAACAAAAACTCAAGGATATCAAGGGAATAAATGAAAAGAAAATATGAAAGAAGGTGGCCTAGCAATATCAGATCTCAAACTGTATTATAAAGTAATCTAGTACTGGCCAAGAAACAGAGGTGGGCCAGTGGAATAGAATGAGTACAAATTACACTCTATAGTAAATGACTATAGTAATCTAGTACATGATAAACCCAAAAGATCCAAACTTTTGGACCCAAAACTCATTATTTAACAAAAACTGCTGGGAAAACTTGAAAACAATATGGCAGAAACTAAGTATAGACCAACATCTTACACTGTATACTAAAATAAGGTCAAAGTGGGTACATGATTTACATAAGCAAATTAAGAGAGCATGAAATAGTTGATCTGTCAGATTTATGGACAGAGGAAAATTTTAGGACAAAAGAAGATATAGAGAGCAATACAAAATATAAAATAGGTAATTTTGATTATAAAAATTAAAAAGCTTTTGCACAAACTCACTTAACCAAGATTATAAGGAAAGCAGAAAACTGGAAAAGAATTTTTGAAACAAGTGTCTCTGATAAAGGCCTCATTTCTCAAATATATAGAGAACTAAGGAAAATTTATAAAAATACAAGTCATTCCCCAATTGATAGTCAAAGGATATGAACAGGCAGTTTTCAGACAAAAAAAAATTAAAGCTATCTATTGTCATATGAAAAAAATGCTCTAAATCACTATTAATCAGAGAAATGCAAATTAAAATAAACCTGAGGTATCACCTCACACCTATGAGAGTGGCAAATATGACAAAAAGAAGGAAAATATTGGATGTTGCAGGGGATATGGGAAAACTGGGATGCTAATCCACAGTTGGTGGAGTTGTGAACTGATCCAACCATTCTGGAGAGCAATTTGGAACTACATCCAAAGGTCCATAAAGCTCTGCATACCCTTTGATCCAGCAATACCACTGCTAAGTTTGTATCCTAAAGATCTCTCAAAAAAGGAAAAAAGACTTATTTGTACAAAAATATTTATAGAAGCTTTTTGTGGTGGCTAAGAATTGGAAATCAAAAGAATGCCCATCAATTGGGGAATGACTAAATAAACTGTGGTCTATGATTG
This sequence comes from Dromiciops gliroides, assembly GCF_019393635.1. NCBI lineage: Eukaryota > Metazoa > Chordata > Mammalia > Microbiotheria > Microbiotheriidae > Dromiciops > Dromiciops gliroides. The sequence continues at coordinate 499,259,128 of NC_057863.1, read as the reverse complement.
TGATGAAATATTATTGTGCTATAAGAAATAACAAGCAAAATTATTTCAGAAAGGCCAGGAAAGACTTATATGAACTGAGGTATAGTGAAGTGAGCAGAGCCAGAAGAACATTGTGCACGGTGACAGCAATAGTGTTTGATGAAGAACCATGAATGACAACTATTCTCAGCAACACAATGATCCAAGACAATCTCAAAGTACTAATGATACTATCCACCTCCAAAGAAGAACTGATATTGATTAAACACAGACTGAAGCATGCTATTTTTCACTTTACTTCATTTTTTTCTTTTATTCAAGATTTATTATACAAAATGACTAACATGGTAATGTTTTACATAATTACAAAAAAAGCATACTCCTATGAACTGCTGCAAAATGAAATGTTGAACCAAAGGAACAATTTGTACAATAACAACAATATTGGAAAGATAATGAACTTTGAAAGACTTAGTAACTCTGATCAACACAATGACTAACCCCAACTCTAAAGAACTCATGATGAAACATGCTATCTAATGCCAGATAAAGAACTAATGGACTTAGAGTACAAATGGGAGCATATTTTTTCTTTCTTTTCTTTTTTTTCCCAACATGCTTTACGTGGGGATTTATTTTGAATGGCTAGAAATATTTGCAGTGGGTTTTGTGTTGGGTTTTGGGGTGGTTTGTTGGTTTTTTTTTGGTCTTCTCAATAGGTGTGGGAGGGAGAAGGAAGGGAGAGAATTCAGAACTAAAAATAAAACTGAAAATTTAATTGAAAACATTTTAATAATATGAAAAATGTAATTAAGATGTATATAAGAAAGTAAATACAACAAAATATAGATAAGTTAATATTTTCTAAATCAATATGTAGTCCACAGGGATCCTCATTATGATTTAGTGGCTCCTATTTCGGAGTTTTATACCCTGAGGTAGAAGATGAAGAAATAGCAAAGGAGATGAGGAGTAGTTATAGAGGTATAGAAAGAGAAGAAAAGATTTGGATCCTGCTCTTATCTAATTCTTTAGGGAAATAGATAAGGACTTGAGGGTTTTGTTGCTATTCAGTTATTTCAGTTGTGTCCCTATTTGGAATTTTCCTTGCAAAGATACTAGTGTGGTTTGCCATTTCTTTCTCCAGTTTATTTTACTGATGAGGAACTGAGGCAAACAGGATTAAGTGACTTGCCCAGGGTTACATAGCTAGTAAGTATCTGAGACTGAATTTGAACTCAGGTCTTCCTGACTCTAGGTGCAGCACTACATCCACTGTGCCACCTACCTAACCCCTTAATGAGGATAAAATAAGACTATTGAACAGCAACATGATCCTAGCTGGGTTGTGCACTATCAATTGATGGTGTGTAGAATGTTTGTATCTTTGGCAATGCTCAGCAGCCATGGAATGGAATGGATAAATTAGAAAGTAGCAATTACCCAAGTCAAGGGGAATGAATGGTACATGGTCAAAGGCAAGAGAGTCTAGGCAAATAGTGAAACATTAAAGGAGAAGAACAAGTATTCAAAACTTAACATGGAGAGACATGAAATCTTGGCCAAAGACACAATGTGTCCCCATAAAATAGCTAAAAGGAATGTTGCATAATATTCCCTTAGTTAAAATATATCCACACTTTAGTCCCTTTAAAATTTATCCATTTACAACACATGAATTAAGATTATACCAATTATGGTTGGTAAACATTGGGAGCTGGTCTCAGAGTCTTAGAGAATAGGGATAGACAGACTGTTGGTCATAGTAAGGATGAAGAAAAGTAGGTTTAATATTAAAGAGGTTATGTTCAGGGAATAACATTTTAAAATTCTGGATTTAGTGGTAATACAATTTTGTAAGATGGTAAGGTCAATGATGGTATGACTGTTGGTATATGGCTAACATGGAGTATCTTTCACATGAAGAAAGAAATTTACATCTGTTTCTGAACACAAAGGATTTCTATTAGAAAGAAAAGGACAAACTGTACACAGAGATAATATGTATTTTCAGAAAACATTTTGATATACTTGCATTTTAAAAAAATACAGAAAATGTGAGCTAATTATGGCTAAAAACAAAACAGTGAAATAGTTCCATGCTAAACACAACACTGCGTGATGCAGTCATTTAGTAAATGATAAATGAACAAATGAATGACATTGATAAAATGGAATATATCCAAAGGAAGGCAACTAGGGATGATGAAGGGACTAGAAATCATGCCATAGGAGGATAAGTTCAAGGAACTGAAGATATATGGGCTAGGGAAAAGAAGGCTTAAACACATGTGATATCTGTCTTCAAGTATTTAAAGGATGTTGTGTAGAAGTGGCATTGGGTTTGTTCTCCTTGGCTCCAAACCTAATAACAATGAGTGAAAGCCAAAGGAAAGGTAAATTCCAGGTTGATATAAGGTAAAATTTCCCAACAATTAGACCTATGTAATATAATACAATAAAATATGCTAGCTCAGGAGAAAATGAGTGCCTTATTACTACAGGTTTCCAACTGGAGACTGGATGACCACTTATACGGTATGCCACTTCAGATTAAATTTGGAATAGATAATCTTTGAGGTGAATTCCAATTCTGAGATTCTGTAATTCTATGTGACCCTTACAAACACTTTAAAATTTTGAAACTGAACCTATTTATTTCTGTATTACTATAGCTTTATTCCCTTAGGATGAGTCAGTGAAAATATCAAAATACAAAACCTAGATCCCAATTCATCTAAGAGTATTTATTGACTTATCTGCCATTGATTTTAGAAGTAGAGTTATCTTTATGATGTTTTCCACAGTTAGGTGATCAGTCCTCTATAAAAGTATTTGCCTGTCTCCTGGTCGAGGAGATAGGTATCTCAGAGAGCCACACTTCCATGCCTTGCCTTCTCCCCATGAGAGGAAGTCCAAGGATTTCTCTCTTGGTTTCCTTTCCCTAGCACCTAAATAAAATATTATTTTATTCTAATTGGATTTGTATGCAAGAGGGTGTAATTCTTTAAAGAGGAATCCCTAAGAACACGCCCCCCCCAATACCACCAATATCCCCCATTACAGAAACCAAGAGAGAAATCCTTGAACTTCTTCTCATGGGGAGAAGGCATGGTTCTCTGAGATACCTATCTCCTGGAGCAGAAGAAAGGCAGACACTTTTATAGAGGACCAATGGTGGAGGGACCAATAGGGTAATGATCTGACTCTGGAAAGTTCCCTTATTGGGGATGATCCCCTGAGGATAGGACGCCCCCCACTGGTGGTGGGCAGGGAGAAGTTGGGCCAGAGGCAGCTCCCATCTCTTGAGCTATTTCTGTCCCCCTGGCACCACTCAGGCAGCAGCCATGTCTAATAGGCTTATCACCCCAAGCAGTGGGGGAGACTGGAATGAAGGGTGGTGGTCCTGGAGTTAACTCAGTCCCGAAATCAGATGCCGCTTATTTCTTTAGGTGTGTCCGTCCTTTGGTTTAGCTTCTCAAGGAAAATGTTCCTTGATTTCCCCCAGAAAACTACTGAGGTTCCCCAGGCCTATAACAGATAGGATTGGAAAAACCCAGTAGAATGTAAGATCCATGAGGACAAGGAATAGATTGTTGTTGTTGTTGTCTTTGGATCCCAGTACCTAGCACAGTGGGAGGCACTTTTTAAAATGTTGTTGAATGAATGAGGAAAAAAAAAGAAACCAAAACAAGATAATTCATATTAAAGTACTTTAGGAGAAGGAAAATATGAAAATTCCAATGATTAGTCACATTTCCCTTTGTCAATCTCTATGAATCCAAAGCTTCTTTGGCCATTATTTTGAAATGATAACTTTGGGAACAGAAAGCAGGGGAACCTCCACTTCTGAAAAGGTTAAAAGAAACTTAGAGGGGAGAGGTATATGGAATGGGTCAGGGCACAGGAAAAAGCAACCTATAAAGTGACTCAAATATACTATTGATTTTCTGAGCCTTTGACTCTGTTGTTTTCCTGACACAGAACAATATATTGTCCTATTTATATTAAAATATAAACTTTGACCCAGGAAATGATGGTGCCTCTATATGACTGAATTATAATGAATATTTGTATTAAACTTCATTTCTTCTTCCTAGATGAGCAAAAAGTTGGAAGGATTCAGGAAAGACTTGGGCTAGAGTCTCATTTCTACTGATACAAAAGAAACATTCTTTTAGAAGCAAACTATATGCTCCATTCCCGCAATGCTCCTCAGAATCAGAACTATAATCAGACATGGGGTGATGGCTTCCAACCCTAAAGCTTTGTAGTTCTAAACAACTGAGGCCAGTGTAATAAGTGCATGGGAAAGTGGCTAGAGAAAGCAAAAGATCAAAGGAAGGTCATGCAACTGAAGGGCTGCTTCTTCCCCAGGGTGCTTGCTTCACTTCCCCTCCCATGAGTTTATATTTTATGGCTTCCAGTTTATAGTTCTTAATGTATCACAAAAGACTTGAAACATCTGCATTTCTCTGCTGTATTCAAAATACATTTGTGCAGATAATTTGTTTCTGATGCCAAGATTAAAAAATTTAATTCAATTATTTGTATTAAAGGGAACTGGACTACAGATAATGCTAAAGAACAGGATTTTAAAATTGTAATATTCCTCTAAAGTGATTTATATGCTTACTTTTGGTTATATCTCTGATGTACTAGAAAATGATCATACTTAAAGCAAAATAATGAGTTGAGGTTATAAAAATCTGCTCAGTTTATTCAATTTCTCCAGTTTTACACTTTATGCTAGAAATGAACTACATCAACCTTTGGAGTAATAGGGAGGGTTGGCTTTAAACAGAGTGGGACTCTCTAGGGAAACTTGGGTTCTCTTCTTCCCTAGGGCAGGAGCATATCGCAAATGTACTGGCTTAAAAGGTCTTCTTTCTCTTTACATCAACAGAGTACTTAATTAAACAGGAGTGACAGTGTCAATAATAATTTGAAAATTTTGCAATTCAGATAAGCCAGGGTTCACTTTGCTTTGTACTCAAATAACACGTTTCACCAGGGGGTCTCCTAAGAATTTATAAACAAATAATAGGCACTATTTCATATAAGCCAGGAATGCTTAGGGTTCAAAGATGACTGTAGAGATCATGAAGACCAACAATTCTCAAAGTGTGGTCCAAATGGGTTTTCCTAAGACCCTTCCTGAGGATTCAAGAGGTCAAAACTATTTTCATAATAATACTGACATTATTTTCCTATTAAAATACTCTTCCCTTTTCCAATAACATATTTGTGCAAGACTAAATTTTCTTCATATACTTAAACTAAGAGAGTATACTGCAACAGATTGAATGTAGAAACAGATATGAGACTCTAGTTGTCCTCCATGAAGCCAGACATTACTGAGATTGCCAAAAATATGTAAAACCATGCCACTCTTCTCACAAAATTTTTTTGTTGTTTTGGAAAAAATTTTTTCATTTAAAAAGTTATATGTGTTAACATGTGATTTTTAATGAATTAATAAATGGATTTTTAAAAATGTGTTTATTTTAATTTCTAATGTTAATATTAATTTATATAATCCACATTTAATAAAAGCTCTTTGAGGTCCTCAATAATTTAAAAAGTTATAACTGGGATCCTCAATAATTTTAAGAAAATAAAGTTGTCCTGAAACCAAAAAGTCTGAGACCTGCTAATCTAGTTCGACCACTTGACTTTACAGATGAGAAAACTGTATCAGAGTATTGGGCAATATTTCAGCAATTTTTCCATCCTTAGAGTTAGAAGTTAAACAAAGTCTATGGATTTACTACTTCAGTACAGGTTCCTTCACTGAGGGAAATTGACTCACAGAGTGACAAAACTCTGACTGAAATAAAACCCCACACTCTAAAGTCTCCTTGCTTCTCTAATATCCTCTCACGTTTCTGATACAGATCAAAAGCTAACTCAGACCAAAATGTACAGGATGACTGTACCCTGGGCACATCAAGCATACAGAAGCAGGGCCTAATGAAAGCTTATTAAGTGACTTTACATTACAGAAGACTTAAGAAAGGAAGGCTCTCCCATCTTCCATTACTAGAGACTTTTTAATTCTGCAATTAACCTAGGACTGGAGACCTTTTCTGAAATGTTATCTTTGGGTCTCAGAATTTAAATTAACACCATTGGCTTCAGATGTTGCAAAACTCTATCCTAGGCTGTAGACAAACTCACTTTCCCCTTTTCCAGTCATCTCATACTTTGCTCACCCCCACCTACTCTGTGATTGAGTTAATACTAGCCTCCTTACTGTTCTTCCAACATTCCAGACTATGGGCATTTTCAATGTTTGTTCCCCATGCATGGAATACTCTCTAATCATTTCCACCTCCTGGCTTCCTTCAAGCCTTATCTAAAATCCCACCTTCTAAAGATGCTTTTCCTTATCCTCCTTAATGCCAGTGCTTTCCCTATGTTGATTATATCTAATGTATCCTATCTATTTATCTGTCTCTATGTATCTATATATCTATGTATCTATCATCTATCTATCTATCTATCTATCTACCTGTCTCTTGTCTATAAGTAATTATTTGCATGTTGTCTCCCCCATTAGACTGAGAGCTCCATGAGAGCAGGGGTAAGTCTTTTACCTTTCTTTGTATCCCCAATACTTAGCACAATGCCTGGCACATAGTAGGTACTTAATAAATGTTTACTAGCTGAACAACTGATTGCTAGAGATTCATCAGCTAGGGAGACATGTTGTTGTTGATGATGTTGTTGTTGTTATTGTTTTTGTTTTTATCTACAAAAGAATATGTCACCAAAAGGAAAGTGATTTTCAAAGAAGCTCTCTGTCCCAAGAAGTTAAGGTGTTGAAATACTATTGACATTTCACATACTCCTCCCTTACTCAGGATTTTGATTAGCTGCCAATCCAATTTCATCTCACAATTAGTCACCCTTCCACAGATATCCTACTGATTCCCATACTCTGCACCTACACCAATCCTTTGCCATATCTTTGGAGAGGTATTATGCCTGTCTGTAGCATTAGTATTTTTCCCATTGAAGGGAAAAACAAAGAAAATCTTATTGATTTTTTTCACTAGCAGATAAAAAAATAAATAAAACCCTTCCTTTTGCTAGAAGAAAAAGACACTTTTCTGGAAGTTAACTCAGGATGACAGAGGCACAGTTTATCATCATTAACCATTCCATCATCATCACAGAATGAAAGAAGATATGAATTGGAAGGGACCTCATCAGACATTTAAAATAATCCACATGTTGGGGCAGCTAAGTGGCACAGTGGATAAAGCACTGGCCCTGGATTCAGGAGGACCTGAATTCAAATCCATCCTCAGAACCTTAACACTTACTAGCTGTGTGACTCTGGGCAAGTCACTTAACCCTCATTGCCCCACCAAAACATAAAAACAAAATAAAATAATCCATATGTGAAAGGAATCTCTGTTATAATAAATATGAGTAGTCATCCTTTCTCTTCATGAAGACCTTTAGAGAAGGGGAATGTATCACATTTCAAGGTAGTCCAATCCACTCTTGGAGCTCTGTTAGGGAGCTTTTCCTGACATCAAACCTAAATTTGTCTTTTTTGCAAGTTCCACCCCTTATTCCTTGTTCCTCTCCCTGGGGTCATACAGAACAATTCATAACCTTCTTCCATGTGACAGCCCCTCAGATACTTAAAGACAGTTGTCATGTACTCTCCTGCATTGTCTCTTCTCCAGGCTAAACACAATCTGTGCCTTCAAATCAATCCTCATATGACATGGACAAAAAGGCCCTTCACCATCCTAGATGCCTTCCTCTGGATACTTATTAACTTATTAGTGAATTTCTTAAACTGTGAATCATAGAATTAAGCATAATACTCTGGAGGAGGTCTGACAAAAGCAAAGTACAGGGAATCACCTCCTTATTCCTATTGGCTACTCTTCTCTCAATGCAGCCCAAGATGGCATTAGCTTCTTTGGTTGAAACATCTGACCCATTGAGCTTACAACAAACTATTTGCCTGCAATTATGCTTCCCCTATCTCATCCTTGTGAAGTTGATTTTTACTCACACGTGTACAACTTTACATTTGTTCCTATTAAATTTCATTGTATTAGATTTCTCCCACTGCTCAAGGCTGTCAGGTATGAAGCTCTATTGTGATGATAATGCTGTTGGAAGTTCTACAAAGAACACTGGGACCTCTTGCCTTCCAAAATCTTACAGTCTAAGATGGATAATGTTAATATACCAAACATGTAAGTGCATAAACATAAGAAAATCAGTGTAGGTCTTACAGATCCATAAATTCAACATAAAAGCAAATAATGTATTTATATAAAAGCAACATAAAAACAAATAATGTTATTTATATAATATAAAAGTAACACAGTTGCTTCTGTTACTCCACAACAAGATAAAAGGAAAAGGAAAATGTTACATCAAGTTGAACAGATTGTATTTTTCTACTGGGGATGGTGTCAGGAGGAAGTGAAAAGGTCACACATGGATAGGGGAACAAAGGCAAAGCCTTATATAACCAGCTGTCGGCTGGTGCACGATGTCTAAACTTGGACTTTAAGCATGAAGTGACTCTATTCTTACTAATAAGTTTCACATGCCAGATAGTTCTCTTAGAAGTCTTTGTCAGTAACTCAAAAAATGACTGAAATAGCCTTAGCAGCCTGCAAAGACAGAAACCAAACAAGTTGATCTGAGAACAGAAGCAACAGAAGGTTTCTTTCCCCCTTCAAAGCACAACTGGGCATTTGCCTGTGGAGTAGGTTTCACTTTTTAGTCTTTTCCAAGATGAAGGGGAGAGGGAGAGAGAGAGAGAGAGAGAGAGAGAGAGAGAGAGAGAGAGAGAGAGAGAGAGAGAGAGAGAGAGAGAGAGGTAGTAGCCTGCTGCTGCTGGGAACCTTGCCTGGTGGCCTGGCACCATGGGAATTTCTTTGGCTTGCTTCATTGAGGACATGGAAATATACACAGTTCACTGGATCATAGAATTTAGAGTAGGAAAAGACCTCCAAGATTGAATTCCTTGAGCCAGAATTCAGGCTCATGTATTATATGCTTATGTATTGTATAAGAACAACTTTTATTCTTTTATATTTTCATTCTTTCAATAAACCTTGTGATTCATTTAAGTTTAAGAATCTGTGAATTAGGGGCAGCTAGGTGGCGCAGTGGATAGAGCACTAGCCCTGGAGTCGGGAGTACCTGAGTTCAAATCCGACCTCAGACACTTAACACTTACTAGCTGTGTGACTCTGGGCAAGCCACTTAACCCCAATTGCCTCACTAAAAAAAAAAAAAAAAGAATCTTGTGAATTAATTAACAAGGTTACTCACCCATTGTATGTCTTGATAGAAAGTGTTACTATGGCCAAAATATGAAAAACGTGGTGATTCACCCTGTAGGGATAAATCTTTATGAACTTATCTAGGAAAGTCTTGAGATGATAGACATATAGAGTAGGATTGTAAATTACAGGAAGAAACTCTGTACATTATATATCTATAGGTAGATATGTATATATACAGGGTTTCCCAAAAATCTAAGTGTAGTTTAAAGTTTTAATAGCTAAATAATTTAAGTGTAGCTGCAATCTCCAGTATTCAAATATTCCCTCAAGTCATGCAGATTACATCCTATCCATATATTTCACAAGTTTCCATGGGTAATTACTGGGTCAGTGTCAAGAGGATGCATGCAGGGCTGACAACTTAAGAGAGTAGAGAAGTCTTAAGATATAATTTACATAAGAAAAAAATTATAATAATTGTAATGTGAAATTTATATAAGACATAATTTTGGAGACTGATGCCCAAAATAATCTTTTTACTACTCACTGATTGGTCTTTAAAGTTAAGACCCACTCCCCGCCCCCCCCCACCTTAGAGCTGTGTCTCTTTAACTTAAAGCTTTTATTCTTGGGAAAAGATGAATAACCCTAGGAGGTTATTCATTTACTCAATAAATCATTCTGAAATGACAATGAAAGAGTAGCAGGTGTATGCCATAGAAGATGTAAAGTAAGAATCTTGTAGTCTTCACACTGTCTACAAACATTAATGTAGTTCTTGGGGTTCTAAATGCAAGCTCAATTACCGATAAGAGGACATACTTCATGGAGCAAGAGAATCATATAAATCTTGACATTCTCATGATCAGCAAAGTCAAATGACAAAAACTAAATTCTCCTTGGAAATTTAATAAAGGAGTTGGCAGAGCTGGTTTTATCATCTTTCCAAAAGCAATAAGAAACATTATATTACAGGAAACTTTGTCACCTTGCCTCATGATGAGCATTTGCAAAAAGACAGCCATGAAAATAATTATAGGGTTTTGTGCCTACATATGATGCAAAGAATGAGGAAGTAGAAGAATTTTATTAAGGTGATGACCCTCCAAATTCAAAAAAGCATATATACTTCAGTACTCAAAGATTTTAATGAGGAGGTGACAATAAATGAGGAGGGCTAAAAATTTGTGGAAAACATTTCAGCAGTAAGAAACAAGAAGAGACCAAGGCTAGCCAACTATAGATAAGTCTTATTCTTATATAACATAGATATTTTCATTGAAAAGTGAAGCAAGAGCCTGTAGACATGGCAAGTATCATGTAAGTTCATCCTCCCCAAAATGGAATTGATTTTATTCTTAATGTACATGAAATGACTAATTACTGATGTGTACAGCATGATGGATTTGTAGTCAGGAAAACCCGAAATCAAATCCCACCTCAGAACTTACCAGCTGTCTTTATTCTGAACAAACCACAACTTTTTTATGCCTCAATTTCATCATCTAGATGGTAAGCTCCTTGAGGAGAAGAACCATCTTTTACTCCTTTCCATATCCCCAGCACTTAGCTCAGTGCCCAGCACGTAGTAGGCACTTACTCCTTATTAACTGATCATCTACAAAATGGGGATAATGAAAGGAAATATGTAAAGCAATTTGCAAACCTTTAAGTGACATATAAATATTAGATATACTGCTTCTACTGCTACTTTATTCTACTAATCAGATATCTGTGAAAAGATTACCAAATTTTAAAAATGAAACAAAAACCTTTACCAAATTGAAGAAAAATGAGATAATGTAGTTCATAATTGAGACAACTACAATTTAAATAAGCAATTGATGTCCCCCAAATAGGAAATAGATCAAAGAATAGCCAATTAAAGATCATCACCATTTCTGAAAGAAATATAACTGACATAAATCAATTGCTATGATAAGGACACCAAATAAATCTAGAACTTTCCTCAGATAACAAATTTTGATCTTGTGAGACAGAGATATAGTAGCCATAAGCAACACTAGTTTAAAATGCAAATTAATTTTTAAACTCCTAAAGAAAAGGATGTTGAAAGATTAGCAGTATTGACTCATAAAAAAGAATTGGAGGAAAGGAAAGCAAATTTATAGAAATCCTGTAAAGAACTAAACTAGACAAAATCATCCCAAGAACACTTAAGAATATAACTGGAAGATGATGAATGGATAAAAAATGGAAAATGTCAATATTTATATGACATTTTTTCTATCAATGCCAGTGCCACTCCCACATTTGGACTCTAGTGTCACAGTTTCTGAAGTGTTGCATAAAAATGTAGAAAGGATAGTAAAGAAAATAAAACCTTTTATTGTTGTTGTTATAAGAATTTTCTCTTTTTTAGTTGTAAAATTGGAGGGGAATTGAGAAGAAGGGAAAAAAATGCTTATAAAATAAATATTTTTTTAAAAAAAGGAAAGCTTGAAAAAGCTAGCAGGCAAAGCCAAATATAACAAAGAAAAGATCTACCTTGGAGATGTTGGTTTTGAGGACACTAAGGGATATATTTTCAATATGTCTGCAGGAGGCAAGGAGACAAGAAGTTCAGAAAAAAATCATGGACCTTTTTATTTATTTCAAAATATCTGTAATGACTGACACACATACCTACTTTGCTGTTGCTGTAAAAGTCTTTGAGAATAATCAGCACACACCTTGAGGACATCCTTGATAAATATTTGAAAAAGCAAGGAATAAAATATTAAGACATATGTTCACCAAAAGTATTCATCACTATCATGGAGAAAAGAGATACAGAAGAACAATGAAACACGCACTTACCAAGTGATTACTAAGTGCCATATACTGTGTTAATAGCTTTACAAATATTTTCTCATTTGATCCTTACAATAACCCTGTGAAGTAAGTGCTAATATTATCTCCATTTTGCAGTTGAAGAAATGGAGGCAGAGGCTAAGTGACTTGCCCAGGGTCACACAGCTAGTAAGTGTCAAGTGTCTGAGGCCAGATTTGAACTCAGGTCCTCCTGAATTCAGGGCTGGTGCTTTATCCACTGTACCACCTAGCTGCCCCTATATTCATATCTTTACAAGGATCTTTTGATCCTCACAACAGCTCTCCAAAGTAGGTGCTATTAGTATTTGCATTTTACAGGTAAGGAAACTGAGGCAAACAGCTTAAGTGACTTTCCCAAGGTCACATGGCTAGTCTGTATCTGAGCCTGGCTTTGAATTCAGGTCTTCCTGACCCCAGCACTACCACTTTTTCCACTGTGCTTTGAAAAAATTTAACCAAAATAACTTTAATCAATGACTTTCTGTTTATTCATATAAAGCAAGGCACAAAACAAATGCATTTTCTCCTTTAGAAGAGGGTATCTAATGGAGAATTCAAATGGACAAAGGATTCCTTATGGATGATAAGATCCTCCAGATGGTCCTGTTATATTTTGACATTATGTTGATTGCATTAAGCCCTGGAACACTGAAGGATCTCTTAAATGAGATCCATAATCATGTAAGAGAGTATAGCTAGACACACACTAAAAACCAAGTGAATATAGAAGGTCTATCTATTGTACAAACTTTGACATGGAGTTGGATGGACAACTTAGCCAGATACTTCATATGAGCTTGCTGCAGAATTGAACAGAAGGTAGAAAACAGGCTTGGTTTTCTTTGGGAAATTACACAGTGCTCTCAATGATCTCAAGCTTCTCTCTAAACCAAAGGCCAATCTTTTTAGGATCAATATTCTTCTAGGGATGACAAATGCTGCAAGTAATAGAACATGACAGCCTCCAGAGATTTAAAGTTGCGGGTCATCCAAAGAACAATGGAGGGGCATAAAAATAGGTTGACACATGCGATCATAGATTTGAGCTAGAAGCAGTGGGGTATGATAAAGTTTTAACAATTGACTGAAAAAATGCATGTATGTATGTGTGTATATATGTGTGTGTGCATGCATAGATATATGCACATAAGTTTATTACCAGTTTTATTGATATAAAAGATGTACAGCACACAATTTACAACTAATAATAAAATACAATATTCTTCATTGTAAATTCCATATAGCCAATTGATTCTTTTGTTGATTTTTGCTGAACTTTTGTCTCTATAGCCAACCTGTGTCAGTCAGTCATGCTTTGACAAATGCAATTGCATCCCAATCTACTAACTCTTTTCCCAATAAGTTTATTGTCATTAAATCTGAAATGCTATCTACTGTTAAATTATTTCTCACTCTCATAAATATATTCATTAAACTGAAACCTCTTTCAGACTCAACCCTACTGACTGCAATAGTGCTAAGTTTTTAGATTTTTATGTTTTTCCTATTATAACATCATTTCTTTTTACATTAAATCAATTTCATGTTTTAAAATTTCACTTAAATGACACAGTTTTCTTTTTTTTCCCAGCTGTACATGATGAAGTTGGTTTTTCATAAGGCCAAATAGATGGTTCTAATAAACAAAAATAATTTTAAATTCTTTCACTGTTTCTGTCCAATAAAAAGTATGATTAAGTATCAAATTATATTGTCTAGCAACATATTCCTAAGAAGAACATTAAATTTATTTTTTAATTGAATGGGATGTCTTTAAACTTCTCAACTTATTCAGATCTTCAATTTGAGATTCAGGCTTTCCAGTATCAACCTTCACATTCTCTAAAGTGCTTAGGGTGTGTTTGATTAATTCTCATGCTCTCCGAATGTTAAATGATCTTGACTTCATTGTAGTTGAAAGTAATAAAAATTCTTCAAAAGTGTCAATCAAAGTAATACAAGAAATTAATATTCACTAAACTCTTTACCAAGTCAGAAAAAGAACAAGAATAAGAATGATGCATATATGATGCAGGCAGCTTAGGTGTACCACACATCAGTAGGTAACTCATAAACTACATGGTTATCCATGTTAGTACCAGTACTCCACCAATTTTAATCATTTTAATTTCAAATTCTTTAGCTAGTTTCTAGCTCAGTTTGATTTTTTTTTAGGTTGGTGAAAAATAGTTTTATCCAGAAATATTTGAAACGATCAACTTATTTTACTTCAGATATTGAATCATTAATTAATGATTGCAATCAATGATTTACACAGTGCCAAATAATGATTTTAGTAAAAATTTTGACAACTCTGTAGCTACTCCAGACTTTCCCCCTCAATGTTTTATTAGCACTATGAGAACAAATATCAAATATGCATAATTATCAAATATGTATAATTGAAGCCAAAATTATTTAAAGTTGACAATAATGCATTGAAAATATATTCCATTGTGGTTGACAGCAGTTCTTTTAAAGAACCAAATAACACAGATTGAAGCATATTGTTTTTCACTTTATTTTTCTTGGGGTTTTTTTTGCAACATGACTAATATGGAAATATCTTTTGCATTATTTCACAAGTATAATGGCTATCATATTATATTGTTTGCCTTCTCAATGGGTAGGAAAGAGACTTAAAGGATGAAGATAATAAATAAATTATCAAATAACATTGCTAGTACATGAAGTGAGTTTAACAATTGGCTCACAAAATTCCTGTACAGTTAACAGTTGTTTTTTGCAAGTAAGTACAAGCCAGTGGCTCTAGCATACCATTGGCTAGAAGGGTCCTTTGGGTCAGCTAGTCCAATCTTAATTGTTTTACGCATTGGGAAATGTTCTGTGAGAAATAAAGGTAAACAGGGGCAGCTAGGTGGCACAGTAGATAAAGCACCAGCCCTTGATTCAGGAGGACCTGAGTTCAAATATGGCCTCAGACATTTGACACTTACTAGCTGTGTGACCCTGGGCAAGTCACTTAACCCTCATTGCCCCACCAAAACATACACACACACACAAAACCAAAAAACAAAAAAAAAAGAAAGAAAGATAAACAGGAGGGCAGCTAGGTGGTATAGTGGATAAAGCACCAGCCCTGGATTCAAGAGGACCTGAGTTCAAATCTGGCCTCAGACTCTTGAGACTTACTAGCTGTGTGACCCTAGACAAGTAACTTAACCCTCATTTCCCTGCAAAAAAAAAAGGAAAGAAAGAAAGGTAAACTGAGGCACAAAGTTCCAGGTATGATCAATTTATTAGCAAAGCATAATTACTAATAAATTGAGTCAATAGCTCCTCAGTAGCCAAAGGCAAACTAAGTAGTTTACAGAGAGCATTTTTATAGTAAATAAAGAGGTAATACATTAATGAGATTAATATGTATTCATATTGTTAATGGTAAAGTTTACAGGAAATAAGTTGTACAATTTGCCTTAGGGGCATTCCTGACCCCATGTGACTTAAAATAAACCAATAACTGTTGTTGCTGTTCAGTCATTTCAGTTATGTCTGACTCTTCATGACCCCATCAGGGTTTCCTTGGCAGAAATACTGGAGTGGTTTTGCCATTTCCTTCTCAAGCTCATTTTATAGATGAGGAAACTGAAGCAAACAGGGTTAAAGGACTTGCCCAAGTTACATAGCTAGTAACTTTCTGAGGCTGGATTTGAACTCAGATCTTCCTGACTCTAAGCCTAGTGCTCAATCTACTGCATCACCTCGCTTCCCTAAACCAATGATTAATAGATCATTAGGAACTTACAAAGGGGTCTTACATAGTTGGGAATTCCCTGCTACAAGGGCAGAATGTCTCAGACTTGAGAAATGTACAGAACATTCTGGGGTCACTTTCTTTATCCCATTTCTTGGATTTATCACTCAGATTATGGGGAATTTAACAATTACCCTGCTAGCCTGCACAAGGACAGGTACATACTTCTATTCCCCGAGAATTGAAATAACTAACTTATATGATTTAATAGCAAAATTACAAAGTTAATTGAGGTTTGATTAGCAGGATCTGATTTAGAGTTCTCAGGAAGAGATCAAGAAAGTAAAGTAGCTTGTCCAAGGCCACACAATAAGCATCAGGCAGGAGTTGGATTTAGAAACTCTGCATCCACAGTCAGTGCCTTTCCACAGTGCCTTGTTGCCCCTTGACATTACAAAAAAAGAATTACTCAACATAAGTAGTATAAAGGAAGTCATCAGAGACATGTAAGATCTGAGGAGGATGGCTGTTCATGTAGATAGAATGAGGGATAAGTTATTGACAGTCTACATGCCTTACTGGTATCTAAGCAATGTTAAGAGATGTAGGGGAAGGCAAACAAGGGCCCCACTCTGAAGAATTTAGAGGAAGACTTGGACAAGAGTCAAACAGGATGAGAAGGCATGGGTGGTTTGCAATGTACACTATTAAAAAAATTACACACATCAGCAGGATTATAGATTCATTTAAGTTTTGAAATATACCTTATTTCCCAGTTTTTGCTTAGGGCTAGACCTGGATGCACATGAGAATGTGAGGGACCACAGAATCATAGATATAGAGTTGGAAGTAGGACTGTGGTGGAACTTGGACCAGCAATTGAGAGGCAATTTTTACATTTCCAGTGTGTGTATGTTTACCTAAGAAATTAGCAAATGCTAGAAATCAGGGCTTAGTTAATGTTTTGTTGTCTAGACTTAATAAGTGATGGAGAAGATCTTAATAATGGAGATTGAGCTTAAAAGTGGGACATTTCCTCACTCCCTCCCCCTAGAGAACAGGTTATTAAACACTTGCTAGCATATCACTGATTGGAGGGAATCTTAGAGATCATCCATTCTGAATCCTTCATTTTTTTGTTTTTGTTATTCAGTCATTTTCCAGTTGTATCCAACTTTTTGTGACTTCTTTTGGGATTTTCTTGCCAAAGATACTGGAATCATTTGCCATTTCCTTCTCTAGTTCATTTTACAGATGAGGAAATTGAGGCAAAAAGGGTTAAGTGACTTTCCCAGGGTCACACAGCTAGTGCCTGAAGTCAAATTTGAATTCAGAAAAATGAGTCTTCCTGACTCCAGGTCCAGCACTCTATCCACTATGTCACCTAGCTGCCCACCCTTTACTTTATAGATGTGTAAACTGAATCCCAGGGTGGTTAGGTGCCTCATCCAAGGTTACACAGAGAGTGACAGCACCTGTATTCCAGCTCAGGTATTGTGACTCCAAATTCAGCAGGATCAGACCTTAGTCATTAAGACCTTGTCCATTCTCCATAGAAAGTTATTTATGCAATCAATAGTTACCTTTTTAGAAATGAATAAAAACTCTAAAAGGATCAGAGCTCAGCTAATTTTGTCAAATACCAGTAGTTCACTCAAGTTTGGTCTCTTGCCGGAGGCTCATTCAGTTCTCATTCTCCTTTCCTAGTTACCTGACCCAAATATCCTCTCATTTTCTCCCCAAATTTCACATTCTTTGTTCTTAGATTTGTTTGGTCTTCTGTCAACTTCTCTCTATGTACTTAATAAGACAGTTTGCCTGATATCTCTACCATCACAGCTGCATAGGGACTAAAATTTGCTTTAAATATTAAAAGGCCTGATTTTTTTTTGTCTTCCTGCTTAGCAATATATTGTTCTAGCCTGCCTTCTTTGAGCATATGACTGTGAGGGAAAGTGCCCTGGAATTAAAGTCTGAGCACTATCATCTCCATAAATGAGAATAGAGATGAAGGTAAAATTTTCCTTAGAAGGTGACTCACATAGTCAAAGCTACCTAATTCTCCCTAGTCACATGAATTGTGATGACTGAGTTGTATAATCAAAGAAGATTGCCTATTATGTGAAATCTCTAACCTAGGAGGTGGTGAAACATCTTTTGGCTATGACATAATATATGTATATAAGCGATAAGTCGATATAAATTATTTCTAATTAGATTTCTAAACCATTATCAGTGAGGGGCCAAAGGGTGGGAAGTAATAAAGGAAAATTATAATGGTAAAAGGAGACACATATAGGACTTTAAGGTTCACAGTGTTCTTTCTGGGTGCTATATCATTTGGTTCTCACAACAACCCTAATGAGGTGTGCTATTTTCATCTCTATTTTATGGATGAGGAAACTGAGGCTGAGAGGTTAAGTGATTGTCTCAGAGTCATGTTAGTAGTAAACTCCTGAGGTAGGATTTGAACGTATCTCTTCCTGAGTCCAAGTATAGCACTCTAACAAGTAATGGCTACAATTATTAAAGTCGGCCTCTACTAGATTCAGTTGTTAGCTTTCAGAACATTATTAGATTGTTCTATTCCTTCTTTTTTTCTCAACTGTACAGCAAAGATAATCATGTTTTCTATCTCCTTAATGTAACCTGTGCTCCAAGGCTGCTCATAATGGGGGCAAACCTGAAGAAAGCCATTCTATCTTTTTGGCCCAGTGCTTTACCAGATTACCTAGTCATATATTCAGGGTACATCATGTATCTAAATGTGAGTAAATGGGGTCCTTAGTTTCCAAATAAGAACTTAAGGTACAACATGAGTATTGGATATGAGAGAGCTTTTATTTTGCCTCAGAAAAAAATGCATAAATTTCAAAGGATTCACAGGAGTTCATAAACATACAAACAATATATAGAGCATTCAACCTATCAGCTCCTCCCCAAAAGAGAACTGAGCTCATTTCTACTGGGGCAACCCTCTGACATTTCATTGAGTTCCTCTTTCCCAAGAGTCCTACATAATCCCTCTAAGACTTACATTATCCTCCTGTGGTTTAAACTCCCACAGAAAGGTAAATATACTTTGGGAGTTGCTGAACAAGCAATCCCCTACCATGCATTATCCAGGTAACTCACTGGCTTTACTCTCTAAGTAGGATGTGGCATAGGATGATCCCCTTCTTTTTCCAAGAAGCATGCTACCTTAGGAACTGATCAATAATCGAGTATTTATTTTTTGTAATTTTTACACTTTATTTTCTTTCCAATTACACATAATAACAATTTTTAATATTCATTATTAAAATTTTTGAGTTCCAAATTCTCTCCTTCTCTCCTTGAGAAAGCAGCAATTTGATATAAATTATACATGTGCAGTCATGTAAAATATATTTCCATATTAGCCATGTTGCAAAAGGAAACACAGACCAAAAAAAAAAAAGAAAAAGAAAAAAAAGAAAGTTCAAAAAAGTATGCTTTGATTTGCATTCAGACTCCATCAGTTCTTTATCTGGAGAGGGATAGCATTTTTTATCATAAGTCCTTCAGAATTGTCTTCAATCATTGCATTGCTAAGAATAGCTAAGTCATTCATAGTTGATAATCGTACAATATTGCTGTTACTGTGTACAATGTTCTCCTGGTTCTGATCACTTCACATTTCAACAAGTATTTATTAAGCATCTTCAATGTTCCAGGCTCTGTGACAATCACTGGGGATATGAGTACAAAGAATGAAGCAATTCCTATTCTCAAAGAACTTACATTCTAGTGAAGGGGACAATTAGTATATATAAAAATGTAGTCAGCATATATGTGTGTGTGTGTGTGTGTGTGTGTGTGTATGTGTGTGTATAGTTAATTTTTAAAATATATACAAAGTAACTTGGAAGAAAGGGAACTAACTTTTTTTTTTGGTACAGGGCATTGAGGGTTAAGTGACTTGCCCAGGGTCACACAGCTAGTAAGTGTCAAGTGTCTGAGGCTGGATTTGAACTCAGGCCTCCTGAATCCAAGGCCAGTGCTTTATCCACTGTGCTACCTAGCTGCCCCCAGGGCACTAACATTTGAGAGGATCAGGAAAGTTTTTCTTGTAGGAGACAGTACATTAGCCATATCTTAAAGGGAGGGAGGGAATCCTCTTAGCTCTCTAAAAAAAAAAGTTCTAATCCCTAAAGTCTTGGATTTGTGAACTTTCAAACTAGGGAATATTCATAAAATGCTATCCTGAAAATCTCTCTTATCTGGCTAGAAGGGTCCAGGGATCATGTAGCTGAGGGGATTAAAAACCCTTGTTCTTTTACTCAGGAGTCAAGATTCAAGAGTCTTGGCCATGAACTACTCACTTGGGCCAAGTGGACATGCACAATCTGCCCCTATCATGTGCTTATGTAGGAAGTCCACCAGTGCACTGGTTTCACCCATCTGTTGAACTGGGAAAGTCCACTGCCGAGATCTTTCCTCTAAAAACAAAAAAATTATATATATACAACCCCCCCACACACATAAATACACATACACACACATATATGCATCCATATGTATTTATATGTGTGCATATATACATATACATATATTATATATACCTATACACATACACACACACACATATATATAAAGTTCATGACTATCTTTGATTCTCTCTCCCTAGGCAAATGGAAAACTACAGATGGGCAAAGGTTCACCACTATCACTGCCACCATCCCTCGACAATGCAGACCCATTTTGCTATGAGCTTCTATCCTTTTAAAGTCCAAGAGAATGGATCTGTTAGCTTGAATTTTTTTTTCAACCACTGATGGATAGAGGTAGGGACAGCTCCTCTTACAAGTGTCAATCTTTCTGAGTTTCAGTCTGCTAGGCATATTGGATTCCTTGTGTCCTACTAGCTAGGTACCAGTGGGCATGGCTCTATTCCATGAAGAGGTCCACTTCAGATTTCCTCAGTGGCCACACTTTGTAATCTTCATTTAACTGGAAAAGTCATCAAATTGATCAGGTGTAGTAGAAAGAACCCTGAGCTTGGAGGCAAGATTCATAGGCTCATATATCTGGAAGGGACTTTATAGATCATGTAGTCTAACCATTTTGTTTTACAGATGAGGAAAGTGAGACCCAAAGAGGTTAAAGGATTTATTCAACACCATAGATGGTAGCAAGTTGAAGGGCTGGAAGTTGAACTAAGGTTTTCTGATTCCAAATCCTATGCTTTCCATTACACTATGCTAACACTCTTTGGCTGAATATCTCACCTCTGCATCCAGTCATTAAGAAAATACAGCTGTGCTAGAGATGCTCCTTTTCTGTGTTGCTCTCCTGGGAGAATAGCATAATTGCTGAAGCTAAAGCCAGTTTTAGAAAGATGTGTGTGAGAGAGAGATAGGGAGATCATAGCCACCCACTCACACATCTGATATTTCAAGCTATAAACTGTTAATAACCAACTGCTTGTTTTGGAAGCTGTCAGCAGTATGGCTCACAGTGTTATTTTAATTGTACTGGTATAGCAGACAGAGAACTATGTCCTTTCTGGAAAGGCCCAGCACCAGCCCACTTTACCATTTTCAAAAGGCTAAAGTAATGGAAGCATCTCCAAATGAGTTATTTTTTCATTCTCTCCCTCCCTATATTGATTTCTCTGTCTACACAAAGCTGAAGACAAGGCAGGGTATAAACTTAACTCATTCTTTGGCTTTTACCTGGGGAACTCCCTTCAATATGGTAAAAATGGATAGAAACTGGTTTGGGAAATGAGGTTGAGAACAGAATTGAAAAAAGAAAAAGATCAAAAGGTTTGGGCATTAAGGCTAAACACGGGCAAGCAGTCTATTTCTTCCCAAAACAGTTGTTTACTACCATAGAGAGAGAGTCAAAAGTAACAAGAATAAAGCTTACATTTCTTGAGGTCTTCATGATTACAAAGCACTTTAACATCCATTATCTCATTTGAACAGCCCTGCAAGGTAGGTAGGACACTTATTATCTCTATTTTACAGAGGAGGAAACAGACTCAGGGAGATTAAATGATTTACCTAAAATCACATAGCTTAAGAGTTGCAATCAAACCTAGTTCTTCTGACTTCCAGGCCAACAACCTTTCCACTGCACCACACTGCTTCTAAAGCATT
This sequence comes from Dromiciops gliroides, assembly GCF_019393635.1. Lineage (NCBI taxonomy): Eukaryota > Metazoa > Chordata > Mammalia > Microbiotheria > Microbiotheriidae > Dromiciops > Dromiciops gliroides. The sequence goes on along the minus strand of NC_057863.1, from coordinate 499,237,199 downwards.
GAACTTAATCATCATGTGTTAAGTTCTCCCACCAGTTTAAGAAATAACTTTCTTGATTAGCCCATAATTATACTCTACTCCCTTGATTAACACTAGGTCTGAAAGTTAAAGCAGATTTATCTTCTCTAAAGATCCCAGACATTCCACAAACACCCTGAACATGGAAGTCAGGAAGTCATAGCCACTCTTTATTCAGATGTGTTGATCCCAGGATGGCTATGTATCTGAATTTCCCTAACTAAATCTCATAAAGAATATGGATTCCCACCTCCACTTCTAAATTCTTCCCTAACCAAAGATAATCTCTCAAAATAAATGGGATAATTATCACAATCACCTCAAACAAAACACATTCAATCAAAATTACTGCTTAGCTACTCCCCATCTTATCAGGTTTTTACATAATGCATTTGAAATGTTATTTGGGTCTGTCTCCAGTTTTGGCAAGAAGACTATTCATAGTTAGAACCCCAGACCAGCCCTTTAATTTTTTGGCAAGTACTTACAGAAGAAATTAGCCTCTCTGAGAAAATGCTTTTCTCATCTCATAGGGCCTAATACTTGAAGGCTGTTCTGAAGGAAGGATTGACAGAGCCAAATAGTGGTATATAGGCTGGGACCCACCTGAACTCTCCCAAGATTCTCCTCTAAACAACTTTAAAATAATGCATCAGATAAAATGTTGGAGTAGCAGAGCCAAAAAAAGATCAGAAGGAAATATTTTTCCAGCCTGAGACAATGTAAGAGGTCCCCAGGAGAGATCTGTAACACCAGGGCAGGCACAGGACAAGACTGGGGCAAGAGCACCATAGATGGGCTTTGGAGGCAGCTATGACAGCAGGAGTAGCAAGGGGAAGCTAATGACTCATGAGACTTCAAGAAACAATAAGACAAAGTCAAAAGAATTTTAAAATGGAAGAAAATGTGAAATATCTTACTGGGAAAACAACTGCCCTAGAAAATAATTCAAGGAGAGATAACAAGAATTATTGGACTACCTGAAAGCCATGATTAAAAAAAGAGCCTAGACATCATACATAGTTCAAGAAATTATAAAAGAAAACTGCCCTGATATCTTTTTTTTTTACCCTGACATCTTAAACTGAGAGAGTAAAATAGAAATTAAAACAATCCACTGATCAAGTTCTGAGAGAAATCCAAATGAAAAATCCCAGAAATATTATAGCCAAATTCCACAGCTCCCAGATCAAGGAGAAAACATTGCAAATAGCCAGAAAGAAACAATTCAAATATCATGGAGTCACAATCAGGATCACAAAAGATTTAATAGTTTCAACATTTAAAGGAATGAAGTCCTTGGAATGTGATATTCTGGAGGGTGAACGGTCTAGGATTACAACCAAGAATACCTATCCAACAACTTGAGTATAATCCTTCAGTGGAAAAAATGGAAATATAATGAAACAGAGGACTGTAAAGTATTTCTGATGAAAAGAACAGAGTTGAATAGAAAATTTGACATTTAAACAGAAGACTCAAGAGAAGCATAAAAAGGTAAACATAAAAAGGCATCCAGTGTTTATATTCCTATATGGGAAGATGATACATGTAACTCCTAACAACTTTATCATTATTAGGGCAGTTAGAGTCTGCATAGACAGAGGGCACAGGTATAAGTTGATTATGTTAGGATGATTTCCTCCAAAAATGTTGGGGTGGGGGGCAGCTAGGTGGCACAGTGGATAAAGCACAGGCCCTGGATTCAGGAGGATCTGTGTTCAAATCTGGCCTCAGACACTTGACACTCACTAGCTGTGTGACCCTGGGCAAGTCACTTAACCCTCATTGCCCTGCCCCCCCCCAATGCAAAAATGTAGGGGCAAAAAAGGGATACACTGGGAGAAGGGGAAAGAGAAAAGTAGAATAGGGCAAATTTTCTCACATTAAGGAGGCATGCAAGGAAAAGCTTTTATAATGTAGATGAAAATGGGTGGAAGATGGAAACACTTGAACTTCCCTCTCATTGTAATTGTTTCAAATAGGTAAGAATACACACACACACACACACACACACAGTTGAGTATAGACATCTGTCTTACCCAATAGGGAGCTAGGAAGGGAAGGGGAGAAGAGATATGTGGGGGAGGGGCGGGGAATTAAGGTGGAGGGCAGATTGGGGGAGGCAGTGGTAGGAAGCAAGACAGATTTTTGATGAGGGATAGAATAAAAAGAAAGAGAGAAAGATAAACAGAGGAAAATGGGATAGAGGGAAATTCACAGTGATCCTAAGTATGGATACAAATGGGATAAACTAACTCAGAACAGAAGCAGGTAGCAGAATGTATTGGAAACCAGAATCCAATAATATGTTGCCTATAAGAGACAAACCTGGAACAAAAAGACATACATAGAGTTGAAACGAAGGGCTGGAGCAGTCTATTATGCTTCAGTTGTAGTGTGGCAATCATGATCTCAGACAAAGCAAAAGTAAAAATAAATCTAATTGAAAGGAAGCTATATTTTGCTAAAAAAAAAAAGGTACTATATGCAATGAAGTAATAGAAAAAAAATTTATAGCAAGTATCTCTGATAAAAGCCTTTTTTCTCAAGTATATAGGGAAAATAACCAAATTTATAAAAATAAGATCATTCCCCAATTGAAAAATGGTCAAAGGATATGAACAGGCAGTGTTCAGAAGAAGATATCAAAGCTATCTATATTCATATGAAAAAATGCTATAAGTCACTATTGATTACAGAAAGGCAAAATAAAACAATTCTGGGGTACCACCTTACACCTTTCAGAAATGACAAATGTTAGAAAGGATAAGGGGAAATAGGTATATAAATGAACAATGGGTAGAGTAGTGAACTGATCTAGACATTCTGGAGAATAATCTGGAACTATGCCCAAAGGTCTATAAAACTGTGCTTACCCTTTGATCTAGCAATATCACTACTAGGTCTATACCCCAAAGAGATCAAAGGAAAAGGAAAAAGACCCATACATACAAAAATATTTATAGCAGCTCTTTTTATGGTGGCAAAGAATTGGAAATCATGGGGATGTTCATCAATTGTGGAATAGCTGAGCAAGTTGTGACATATGATTGTGATGGAGTACTATATGCTACAGGAAATGTTTCAGAAAAAAACAATGCAAGACCTATATGAACTGATGCAAAGTAAAGTGAAAAGAACTAGGAGATCATTGTGCACAGTAACAGCAGTGTTGTAATAATGATCAACTGTGAAAGACGTGGCTACTCTGATCAATATAGTCATTTAAGACAATTCCAAAGGACACATGAAGAAAAAATACTAGCCATCTCCAGAGTCAGAACTGATGAACTCTGAGTACAAATTGAAGTATAATTTTTGTGCTTTATTTCTCCTTTTTTAAATATGTCTAATATGGGAATATTTTGCATGATTTCACACATATAATTGATATAATATTGTTAACTTCTCATTGGGTGGAGGAGAGGTAGAAGAGAGGGAGAGAATCTGGAACCCAAAATTGAAAAAGAAAAGAATGTTAAAAAACAAATAATTAAATAAAGGCCACCCTATTTCTTTCATCCTAGCTCTATAGAAATGATGGAAAAGAAAACAGTTAAATCAAGTAACTAGTTCCATTCCAAGCCTAAGACCTTTATATGAGAGCAAAGAGGACACATGAACAACTCTTAATCTGTCTCAGCTGGAAGTGTTCTCAAGGATTTGTCCCTGTCTTTCTCAAATCTTCTCCTCTCCCCTTGTTTCCTTGCCCATCCACCCCAGTTTAACTGGATCCTCCTTTGTGGTCTTTGCTACAGGCAGTCTAAGCCAAAATAGGATTCTTTTCATCTATTCAAGTGTGATCTGGGGCAGACAAGCTTGCTCCACAAGGAGGAAACATAGAAAAGTGTTATGTATTCAGTATTCATCTCTATGGCACCTAAGATGGGGGCCTAGTTCTTTAGCAGAGCCAAAGTAGTGACCAAATACATTTGGCAGGAATAGGAGCTCTGTTTATTTGGCTCTCTCTGTTCACCTGATCAAGGGCTCCTTAGAGATGGGGAGCCTGGTACTTTGCATCTTTTTTCCAGCTCTGTGACCTTAAAGGTCAGCTTCTTCAATTTAGAAATTCTTCTCCTTCTGTATCTCAAAGAGATCAGCCTAGAAAAAGGCTGGAAAATGCCGAAAGATCATGGTTGCTTTTGAGATGCTAAAGGAATTTAGGGATTTATATCTTCACTATGTAGTGAAAATTGTAGAGAAGCTAATGTATTATAACAATAATAATCAAGACAGCTCTCCAACCAAATTTCTACTTGATTTTCTTTACTGAAAGGAATGCAGGAGCAGAACCAGGAGAACATTATATACAGTATCATCAACATTATGTGTTGATCAACTGTGATAGACTAGATTTTTCTCACCAATCCAATGGTACAAGAAAGTTCCAAAGGACTCATGATGTAAAAGGCTCTCCAAATCCAGGGGAAAAAAAGGAATTGTGGAATATGGATGCTGATTGGACCATACTATTTCTTTTGTTTTTGTTGCTGTTGTTTTTCTTTTTTGAGATTTTTCCTTTTTGCTCTGATTCTTCTCTTATAAAATGACTAATGCAGAAATATGTTTAATGTTATTATATATGTATATGTGTGTGTGTGTGTGTATGTGTGTGTGTGTATATATATATATATATATATATATATATATATATATATATATATATATATATATAATCTGTATCAGATTGCCTGCTGTCTGGGGGAAGGGGGAGGGAGGGGAGGGAGGGAGAAAAATTTGAAATTTGAAATCTTACATAAACAAATGTTGAAAACTAAAAAAAAAAAGGAATGCAGGATTTGGGGAGAATTTTGAGCTTGAGGAGGAGCTATATTTTAAGAAGGCTAATTTGGTAACAATAACTAAGGTTAACTGGACAGAGGAAATGAAGGCCTGAACAAGGATAGTGAATGAAGTAAGAATGAAGGAAAGGGGATAGATTGGAGAGACAAGGACAAATAAACAGTATTTGGTTATTGACTATATATAAGGGATAAAGTAGCAGGAAGAATCCACAATGACACCAAGGTTTTGAGCTTGGAGAATGGTAGTATCATTAACAGAAATAGAGAAATCAATGCAATAAGCATTTTAAAATGTAAAATTATTATATATTTGCTAAGGCAGTACTAAGGGAGATACTCAGGGAGCTCATATTTTAGCCAAAACCATAGATAAAATAATATTCAAGGGTCAGCTAGGTGGTGCAGTAGATAAAACACTGGCCTTGAATTCAGGAGGACCTAAGTTCAAATCCAGTCTCAGACACTTGACATTTACTAGCTGTGTGACCCTGGGCAAGTCACTTAACCCTCATTGTCCCTAATTAATAATAAAAATAATAATAATAATATTCAATAGTATAAGACAAGATGCCCCAAATCATAGAGCTACATTTTAGACAAAACTACTATAATCACAACAGTATATAATAAGTGCCCCAGAGGGGTACAAAACCTATGCTATATATGCCAAGGCAAAACGTAAGCTGTCCATGGACAAAGAGTACACAAAGTAGCTCAGTCTTTGTGATTAAAAAAAAAAGTCTCGCTTCTTTTACTCTTCTCTTCAAGACCTACACCTAGAGAGTTCTGGGTACCACAAATGGTTGACTGGATCCCACTTCTAAGATATTATCTAAATCCTACCCCTACCCTCCTACCTTTAAGAGGTATACCTCTGAAGGCTTGTTTGAGAGGGAGAAAAACGGGGTCTTACAGCTTGCTGTTAGCTTTTCACAGTAGATTTATGAAGCTTTGCTGATGGTCAGTTATCTCAAAAGCTTAACTCTTTGAAGTATGGGAGGCCTGGCATAGTGAGTGCTCTTGCAAAGATCAGAAATGCAACAAGAAAAATGTTACCATGTAATTGTTCATATACATATATGTATCTGTATCTTAGGCTATTTAAACACTTAAGAAACAAGGAGTAGGAGAGGCAGAGAGGTATAGTAAATGGAGAGCCAGCCTCAGAGCCAGGAGGACCTGGCTTCAAGTCCCACTTCTGACACATATAGTCTGTGTGATCCTGGACAAGTCATTTATTTTTTCAGTATGCAGGCAACTCTAGTAATTGCTAACATTTATGTACCACTTTATGGTTGGTTTGCAAAGTGCTTTACATATATTCCCTCATTTGATCCTCATAATAACTCTGGTGTTATTATTATTCCTGTTTTATAGATGAGGAGAGAGAATAAGCGACTTGTGGATTATACAACCAATAAATCTCTGAGGCAGAATTTTAACCCAAGACTTCCTTACTGTGAGGCTGACTCTCTAAGACTTGAGTTGCAATACAAATGATGATCTTTCTCCTTGATTCTTTGAGAGCCATTTCATCCCTATCCAATCAGATGCCATATTTTGTCAATTCTATGTCTACAACATCTCTTACCTCTTGCTTTCTCTCTATTAAAACAGCTACCCAGGCCTTCATTACTTCTTGCCTGAACTGTTAAAATAGTATCCTAATTGTTTTTCTAGTTTCCAGTCTTTCCTCTCTCTAATTCATCCTACACATAACTACCAAAATAATCTTGGTTTTATAGGATCATAATTTAGATCTGGAAAGGACCTTAGTGTCAACTTGTCTAATCATCTCATTTTATAGAAAAGGAAACTGAGGCCCAGAAAAATAAAAGAAATTGCCTAAAATCACATTCATAGTAAATAGCAGAGCTGAGATTTGAAACTAGATCTTTTGACTGCAGAATTGAGAATTTAGAACAAGCTGCCTTCCTCTTAAAACACACATCTCTCCTGTTCAAATCAAATTCAAACTATTTTGCATGACATATAAAACCCTGCAAAATTTGGTTCTATCCTACTTTTCTAGACAGTTCATATTAATCATTTTAATAAAATCCAATTTCTAGGCAAACCGGCCTATTTTCTGTTCCAGAACTCAGCATTTCATATTCCACCTCCATTCCTTTGCCCAGGCTGTCCCCTATGCCTGGAATAACCTTCCATGCTGCCCTGCCTCTGCCAACACTCGTGTCACTCCTTAGAATTCTTTACTTTTTAGCTCAGCTCAGGTGCTACCTCCTATAGAGAGCTTTGCCTGATCTTCCCAAGTTAGACATTCTCTCACTCCTCACATTGCTGTCTCTTTACTTATATGGCTACATTGTATTTCTACAGTAAAACCCAAGTTCCTTGAAGCCACAAACAATTTGTGACTTTTGTCTTTATATCTCTAGAGTCCAGTACATATTTGGCACTTAATATATTCTCATTGACTAGAATAAAGAAAAGCTTAGAAATACAAATACCAAGATTTATCTTAGGCATAAACTTTAGCAATAGGCTGAATTTGTATCATTTATGCATCCTGCCCAGTGCCACAATGATGTGTAGCAAGAGCCAGAAGTGAGTGCTTTTATGAACTTGTACAGATCTGAAGAAAAAAGTACACCCCTATTCTAAGTGGTACTTGAAAACTGTTTATTGTCCTTAAATGCCTGTGAATTATTTTCAGACATTTTTTAATGAGAGGATGGGAGATGAAGACTAAGTCTGGTTCCATGTATGTTTGGTTAGTGTTTGTGACTTATACAATCAAAACTGATTTCTTCAACTATAGGGCTTTCTCTTGAGTTTGTTTTTTTGCTCAAATTTACTGTAAAAGCTTGCCTTAATATAAAAAAATAAAATCCGTTTTTAATATAGTAAAGATGATAAAATACTAAAAACCTAGAATTTAAAATAATGGTAAATATCCCAATTAAAGTATAGATACCATGGTTTAAAATTACTAATCTGCATCAGTACAGGGAATTTCTACACTGGGGGCTTCTTATACTAATGAAATCACATATTAAGAACAAAAATACACTTATGTCCCACACCCTGCCAGTTCCATATGATGAATCGTAGCTATATGAATATGAATGAAGGGACAGAAAGCAGCATTTATACAGTGCCTCTTACATAACATTTAATAGTTGGCATTATATGGGTGTGTGTTTTGTATATGTATTCCTTAACTCCTCCAGGGTGAGGACTATATTATTCATTTTTTTTATCCCCCTTAGTGTCTGCTAGTTTTGCATAAATGGATGCTCAATTGGCATTGGGGAAAGAATAAATGACTACTTTAAAAGTACTTATTTTGTAGCATATATTCTTTTTTTGTGTGTGTAGCATATATTCTGACTAATAAGACAGAGTAAAATGGGCAGAGAACTGATTCAAAAGCCAGGAAGACCTCGGTTCAAGCCCTGCCTTTCATATATACTTGCTGTAGGACCCTAGGCAAGTCATTTTTCCTAGGACTAGAAGTTGAAGAGAAGGCACCCACTTGTATTGGTAGAGGGAAATAGGTGGGGTACTTATGTATTCCTCTTTAAAGAATTACAACTTAATACTGAACAAGTTGTGGTAAATGAATGTAATGGAATATTATTGTGCTTTAAGAAATGATGAGCACGCAGATTTCAGAAAAACCTGGAAAGACTTACATAACTGATGCTGAGTAAAGTGGGCAAAACCAGGAGAACATTGTACACAGTAACAAAAACATTCTGTGATGATCAACTGTGATAGATTTGACTCTTCTCAGCAATTCAATGATCCAAAGAAAATTCCAAAGAACTCATGATGGAAAATGTTCTCTACATACAGAAAAAAGAACTGTGGATTTTGAATTCAGATTGAACCATGATGTTTCTACTTTTGTTTTTGTTTTTTTGTTTTTTTGAGGTTTTTCCCCTTTGTTCTGATTCTTCTTTCACAACATGACTAATGCAGAAATATGTTTAACATGATTGTAATGTGTAAGCTATATCAGATTGCTTTCTGTTTTGGGGAGGGGAGAGGAAAGGGAAGGAGGGAGAAAAATTTGGAACTAAAAATCTTATGAAAGCAAATGCTGAAATCTATCTTTACATGTAACTGGAAAACAATAAAATATGCTTATGAAAAAAAGATATAAATTTAAAAAATAAAGAATTACAACTTTCCCACACAATCAGTTTAGAATAAAATAGCCTTTTATTTGGGCAATGGAGAAAGTGACAAAGAGGGAAGTCAAAGACTTTGCATTGAGGGGAGGAGATAGCTTAGAGACATCTTTCTCTTTGACCAGAAGGGAGGCCAAAGCTTTTATAGATTATGGATGGTGTAACGATTGGAATAACGCCACCTGCTGGATACTTACTGTAGAAGAGTTCTGCCCATGAAGCGAAGGTCTTTGAGGGCAAGACCAGGAGTCTTTTCTTTGGCGGGAGGAAATGACGCTGACTAGTGGGAGGAGGAAGGAAGAGACTGGCGCTGACTCTGGGGCTTTTTCCTGAGGACTCTGGCGGAGAAGGGAGCTAGAAATGTGCTCTCCCTTTAATAGATAGGAATCTAGGCCTTTCTCTCTCTCTTTACCAAATTCTTATTCTCCTTAATAAATGCTTAAAAGTCTAACTCTTGCTAAAGCTTGTAATTGATTGGCGACCACTCATTAGATATTTTAGACAGTTTAGCTAGAATTTTAGCCCTTAACAGATGGCTGACCACGAAGAGGAAAGCTGAACCTCACTTCTGATCTTCCGGTTGGGTAAGAAATTTCCCCTACCCTTTAAACTGCTAAGTACTGGCGCACTGGCTGTGTTTTCCCTTTAAATTTTTTTGAATGGACCTTTTAAACTCCCTAATTACCCTATTTTTGATTTTAGTCTGTTTAACCAGACAAATGGGAGATAAGATCATGTTAATGCTTTGTTTTTGTGGATTTTCTATTTTTCTTTTTATTTTTGTTAAAAGAGCCAGCAACTTACTCACACAAGGAAATATCACTCCCTCTCCCAACCATGCTTTTTCAGAGAAACCTGAAGAGATTCCTGCAGCTTTTCCCAATTCTAACACTAATTGTTGCTCTAATTTTGCATGCCTGGAGGCAATGACCCACCCTCTAGAAGCTTTTAATCCCCTAGCACCTGGAGGCAAAGTGGGGGAAGAGGAATCCAGGCCTGAGTTCAAAATCAAGTCTGATTCAAATTGCTCTGGTCCCTCCCCTCCTCTCCAGACCCCACCCTCTACTCCTCCTATGGCCAAGCCCATAGCTTCCCCTGCCTGGGAAGTCCAGAGATCTGATGCGCATGCTCAACTTTTTCTACCTGCATTTGCAGCTTCAGGCTCAGCCCTTCCCTGGCCTGGCTGTGCTTTTGAGACAATCTTAGAAAACTCTTTAAATTCCAGATATGCTCGTTTTGTTCATAATTTTGCTAACCTGCTTTTGTCTTTAATTAGTAATCTTATAAAGCATTTGTATGGTGAAAAGCCCGACAGACAATATAGAGGGGTTAAAGAAGAAAAACTTAAGCTGAATAAGAATGACAATCAACATAGTTCAAGACTCTGCTTCTTTTGCCATGGAAGGGTATATATTTTACAGAAATGTAGAAGTAAGCAGCAAGGTATTGATATGAGTATTGGGGATTTTAGATATCGGAATCAAGAGTGTTCTGAATTCACTCAGATTATTAATGTCAGTTCAGAGGTTACATAGGATTTCTATGCTATTACATATACATTTTGGAATTAATGGTATAGGTTTATTTTCATAGAGATTTTAATGCTTTTGAGATTGTGTCTTATACTTAGTTTCTAAAACAAGGAGAATATTTGTAAAAGCTTTTTATAGTCATGCGATCAAGTTTATATTTTGTAATACTCATTAATATTAAGTTCATGCTCATTTAGATTTCCTTAGTTTGAATTTCACTGTCTTTTATTGTTCCATGTGTATTTTCTTCTATACATTTATCTAATTTTAAAAAATTGCAAGATGGTTTTGATTTCATAATACAATGTTAATTCTAGGAGTATTGTGCTCCCATGTTCTGAGTTGTTTGTTTTTGTTATTTTTTCTCAACTGATTATTTGATCAAACTCTTCAAAGCATTTCCCTGGCAAATTGGTTGCCATGGCAAGTGTAAATTGATTCTAGAAGTATTATTTTTGATAAGCATATTCAAAAAAAAAAAGAGGGGAACATTTGTAAAAGTTTTCTTTTTTCAAAAAAAAAGTTTTCTTTGAGATTCTGTTGTGCTTTAACTTGTATTTAAATATGTTCTGATTTTTCACAAAGGTAATTGTATACTAAGTACAAAAAAGGGGTATTATTTGAAATTGTTGCATAATTATATATTGTGTTCTGAGTCAAGATGTATTCACATTTTTTGCAATCATTTATTATCCTCAATTTTTAAATCCATATGAGACTTGGATTATGGGAACTTATCATTTAAGACATTAATTGCCTTTATTCTGAGTTATCAGATGCCAGTCCAATCACAAGAGGAATACGTGCAAGAGCAGACACTGAACTGTCACATGAAGGGAGACATGCATGAAGTCAAGGTATGGCCGAGGGAACGGCTTTTGACAAATGTTGAGGTTGGATTCTCTTGGTTTAATATTTTATTTTATTTTTCCCCACAATATTGTACAGATGGCTGGAAGTATTGATCCCACCCATCTCACTTCTACACCTGGCTTCTATGCTCCCTCCTATATGCCTGATGCCATGGACATCTCAATCCCATGCATCTGATTAAGTCTGACTCAGTTTCTTCCAATATGTTCGGTGGCTTGGACATATATTCCATCCACCTATTTTAAGCCTGGCATACTGTATGAGCAGTACATATTGCTCAAGTGTGGGAATGCTCATATCCCATCATTTCTCTGTTCTTTTATGGTAACCCCCATAATTATCTCAGGTGTCATGATAAATACAGTGTTGAATTTGGCCTTGACACCTGTTACCAATTATATTAGATTTTTAAATTTCTCATAATGGCATGAGGATAATTAGGCAGATGATGCAAAAAGTGATGAAACAAAGATAAAAAAATTATTTTTAATAATTAATATCGCAGCAATTGTCTTCTCAATTACCCTCCATAAGGGGGGGACTATAGTAATATTATAATTTTAAAGAATGGTTCAATTTTTGTTTTATTATATGTTTCATGTGTAACAACTAAGATTCTGAATTCCCTTAGACATGTTTTTGAAAACTTTCATTGTTTGATTTGATTATTGACAAATCTATTTTAAAGTTGTGTTAAGCTCAATTTTGTAGGAAATTTTCCTGGCTGATTACCAGCATCCACACATCAACCCCTGAAAAGACTTCCATTCCACGACTACACCTAGAGGACATCTGAGAAAAGACTTTCAGAGACTTTAAATGAACAGTTTTGATTTGTTGTTTTTGTTGTTTTTTTTCTCTTTCTGTTATAATATACACCATCTGTTACATGTATTCTCTGCAGAGGCCCTCCCTTTGCAAGACTAATGTCAAAGCGTTGGTTCATGAGGACAAAAAAAAAATCGCCCCTCTGGACAAAACTTTCCTCTCTTCCTTTTCTATATTGTTGTTCACATATTATTAGTTAGCAATAGTTATTATATTGTTTTTACTGTTCCGTCAAGGAAACATTTTGTTTCTTGAGGAACAACAGGGGGGACTGTAACGATTGGAATAACGCCACCTGCTGGATACTTACTGTAGAAGAGTTCTGCCCATGAAGCAAAGGTCTTTGAGGGCAAGACCAGGAGTCTTTTCTTTGGCGGGAGGAAATGACGCTGACTAGTGGGAGGAGGAAGGAAGAGACTGGCGCTGACTCTGGGGCTTTTTCCTGAGGACTCTGGCAGAGAAGGGAGCTAGAAATGTGCTCTCCCTTTAATAGATAGGAATCTAGGCCTTTCTCTCTCTCTTTACCAAATTCTTATTCTCCTTAATAAATGCTTAAAAGTCTAACTCTTGCTAAAGCTTGTAATTGATTGGCGACCACTCATTAGATATTTTAGACAGTTTAGCTAGAATTTTAGCCCTTAACAATGGGGTGACCACCTGACAATGGAAAGTTCCCTTTGGGGGTAGGGAAAGCTTGAATGAGGGGTGGGACCTCTAGAGTTATCTCTGTCTCCTAGCTCAGGTAGTAGCCATGCCAACTGACTTTCCTGCTATAGAATTCAATCTCCCCCTACTTCTTAGGTGTGTCTGTCCTGATAACTAGTTGGCCAGTTTAAACTTACTTTGCATAATCATACATGTATTACCCAATCTGATTGCCTCAGGGAAGGGGGAGGAAGGGAAAGAGGGATAAAAATTGGAACCCCAAACTATAAATGAAAATGTTTATTACATTAAAAAAAAGTACCTTAATTCCTCCATATGTCCCAACCCCCATGTCATCCAGGAATTTCCTAAACCCATGAAATGACAAATTCAGCCCCTATTCTGGACTATCATTCTTGTCTGCCTTCTAAAAGCTGTGCAATAATTGGGGGAATACGAGAGGAATGAGACAGAGGCTATGACTTAAATTTAGCAAAAGGAAAATTTGGTTCTCAAACATACCTATACATCAATCTAATCCTACCTACATAATAACCTCATAGATTCTACTGTGATGAATGTACAATTAATAAACTGGAAAAAACCTCCCAAGAGTCTTTATCTTGAACTCTCTTTCTTTCTTTCTTCCTTCCTTTCTTTCTTTTCTTTTTTTTTTTTTTGGTGAGGCAGTTGGGGTTATAAGTGACTTGCCCAGGTTCACAAAGCTAGTGTGTCAAGTGTCTGAGGCCAGATTTGAACTCAGGTCCTCCTGAATTCCAGGGCTGGTGCTTTATCCACTGTGCCACCTAGCTGCCCCCATCTTGAACTTTCAATTCACAAATCTTCTACTGTGACTCACTCAGGGATGTGCCCCCTTGAGCCCAACTTCCAGTACAAAAAGCTGTCAGGAATGCTCCCTTATTAGGAAAAGCACTCAGGTGGCTCTTAGATTGCTACTCAATTGGAATTTATATCCCAGCACAGGAGGAATTCCCCTCTGGGCCCAAGCATAACAAATGGAGCACACTTTATGAATTGCAAAATATCCCTGACTTCTTTATATTTATGACAGTGTTGGGTTACTTGCTGCCTCCATACTCTCCCTGGCTCCAATATAATCTGTATATATGTTGTTGTTGTTTGTTGTTGTCACTGTTCAGTCATCTTCAGTTGTGCCCTACTTTTCATGATTCCATTTGGGGTTTTCTTGGAAAAGATATTGAAGGGGGTTGCCATTTCCTTTTTCAGCTCATTTTATAGGTGAGGAAACTGAAGCAAACTGGGTGACTTGCCCAGAATCAAACAGCTAGTAAGTGTGTAAGGCCAGAGATGAGTCTTCCTGACTCCATGCCCAGCACTCTACCTGTCCACTATGCTACCCAGTTGTCCCAATATGCTTATGTGGTCTCTCCAATTATGTATCAAGAATCATAGACCCCTTTGCTTAAGGGAAACATCCTGAGGGCTCCAACAAAAGAACTTCTAGGAGCTGTGGATACCCCTTTGCCACATGTGAAGTCTAAGTTTGAGCCCATTTTCTCCTTGTGTTTACTTATGAAGGAGAGTCTCATAGATTTTTTTGCGGGGTAGAAAGGATATTTTGTACCAGCTGTTTATACGATACCATCTTAGTAAATACCCCTTTCTTTTTTTTTTTTTTTTGCAGAGCATTGGGGGTTAAGTGACTTGCCCAGGGTCACACAGCTAGTAAGTGTCAAGTGTCTAAGGTCGGATTTGAACTCAGGTACTCCTAAATCCAGGGCTGGTGCTTTATCCACTGCGCCACCTAGCTGCCCCATAAATACCCCTTTCTAAAGCTAATTAAATATTACTGATTAATTGATAATCAACTGATTATTATGGTGGGAAGCATATCAGTGGGGGGACTCATGAGCTATAGTATTAGAGAAAATACCCCAAAGTTCTCAGGAGTACTACTAGGATCTTAAAGAGTATAGAGCTAGCCTTGGTTTGGGGGACCAGTTTTATTACTGGAATTGGAATGAGGATCCTCAGAGCCTAGATGTGTTACACAATTGATGGAGGAGGCCAGAAGGGTTAACAGAGAAACTAAGACCTGAGTCCTTATTAACTAGAGGTTTTGAGTCCTTATCAACAAACATTATCAACAGAAGCTTAAGGAAATGGTAGCCAGGGACCATAAACCATTAATAGCCTTTAATATTCCTGGATGACAGGAAACAGAAACTGTACCTAGAAACCAGATCTTAAAGAGATATCCTAAACAGAGAGACCCTTGGGGTCTGACAAGTTTAAATATGTTTTGGGTTTTTTTTGTTTTGTTTTGTTTTGTTTTAGTGAAGCAATTGGGCTTAAGTGACTTGCCCAGGGTCACCCAGCTAATAAGTGTCTGAGACCAGATTTGAACTCAGGTACTCCTGACTCCAAGGCCCATGCTCTATCCACTGCGCCACCTAGCTGCCCCAAGTTTAAATGTTTTTTTAACATGCGCAGGACCAAATGTGTCCTTAGGTTCACCTTAGGATGTTTAAACCCCCAAAACACACTGTTAGTGAGAAAGGTACCCACTTTGGAGGATATTATGGGGGAAATTGATGGGGGGTTGGGGTTAGGGATTCTTAGGAATTCCTCTTTAAAGAATTACACCCTCTTGCACACAAATCCAATTAGAATAAAATAATATTTTATTTAGACACTAGGGAAAGGAAACCAAGAGAGAAATCCTTGGACTTCTTCTCATGTGGAGAAGGCATGGCATAGAGGCGTGGCTCTCTGAGATACCTTTCTCCAAGAGCAGGAGCCGGGCAAATTCTTTTATAGAAGACCATGGTGGTCTGATGGGGTGATCATCTGACAGTGGAAAGTTCCCTTATTGGGGGTGGATCATCCCCCACTGGTGGTGGCTCCTGCCAACTTCACAAAGGCAGCAGCCACACCTAATCTTATCTCCCCAGGGGTGGGGGAGACTGGAATGAAGGGTGGTGGTCCTGGAGTTATCTCAGTTCAGATCCTGTGCCACTGATCTCTTTAGGTGTGTCTCTGTCCTTTGGTTTAGTTTCTCAAGGAGAAAGTTCCCTGATTTCCCCCAGAAAACTTCTGAGGTACCCTAGGCCCATAACAGTAGATATCTTAGCACCCCAAGAATTCCAAAATAGGATATAAACCTCCCACAAGAAGGAGACTAAGATAATGAGGAAATAGCCTACATTTTTCACTATAAATATAACTATTTCCATTTTCCAAACCAGACTTTTCTCCTTTTGGTGTTCTCCCTGTGGTCATCACAGTCTTTTAATAAAACTTAGAAAACTGAGTCACTGAGTCTTGTATTTCTTTGGGATGTCTCACAATCAATTTGATCAATTAAATCCATCCCTATGTCATGGGGCCCAGAGTACCCCAGAATCTTCTTGAGAAACTAAACCAGAGGACAGATAAGCCTAGAGATAAGCAGAACCAAATCGGACTGAGCTAGCTTTGGGACCTCCACCCTTCATTCTGATTTCCCTTACCCCTGGGAAGATAACTTTGGGTGTGGCTACGACCTTTGTGTCCTGAAGAGAGAGATGGCTTGAGAGATCCATAGCCACCCCTCACCCAATTCCTCTAGCCACCACCAGTGGGGGATGGGCCTCCCTCACTAAAGGGACTTTCCACAGTCAAATGGTCACCCCCCCCCCCATCAGTCCTATAAAAGTACCTGCCAGTCTCCTGCTTGAGGAGATTGGTACCTCAGAGCCATGTGCTTTGTGCCTTTCTCCCCAAGAGAAGTCCAAGGATTTCTCTTGGTTTTCCTCCCCTCCCCTCCCTTTCCCTTCCCTTTCCTTGCCCCTAAATAAACTACCATCTTATTCTAACTGCTTTTGTGTGCAAGAGGGTATAATTCTTTAAAGAGGAATTCCTAAGAACCCAAACCCGTACCCCATTTCCCCCACAACACCTACATCACAATCATTTGACAGGTATTTTGAGTGTCCATTTCAGTCTTCTTTCCATTCTTTTGAGCTTTCAATCCAGTATTTACTGAATTGGTCACAAGCCCCTTGGATAGGATTGCATTTTTAGACTCTTCTTGCTTTCTGGCTAGAAGAAAACATAGGAAAGAAAGTAAGAATGGCATATCACTTCTTTTAGTCAAGCACAAATTCTCCTGTGTGAGAAATGGGTAGTTGTCTCCTCTCAATGTGGATATAACAGTCAGTCATACTCCCCTGACCTGTTTGTAGGACAAAGGTCTCAGATCCCCTCCTCCCCCTCAGGTTAGCAAGGTCACATGGTTCAAGGAGCCTTGGTCTCAATTAGGTCCTCTCCAGAGTTCTGTCCATATAAGGAAGTATAAGGTCCACTCCTGAGTTATGCCCATACAAGGAAGAGGGGTGGGAATACTGCGTTCCGATTAGCTAGTTTTTGCATAGATTGTAACCCTGACCAATGATGAAAAAGGGGAAGGTCCATTCGTGTTAGGGACTAGGGTATAAAACAGGGCCTGCGAGCCCCCTTTCGGGGTACCCACTAGCTGCACACTAGGGTGACTGCTTCTCATGAGAAGAAAATAAAGCCTTTGTCACTTCGCTGCTGAGTTCTTGAGAATTATTGAGAAGAGGATGGATTTTTCCTTCACATCCTGGCAATACAGAGCAAACAATAGTGGGGATGTTCAGAATGAGGTTTGGAGCTTTGGGACCCTCCAAGCACTGCCACCATCACTTCCCCACACCCTTAATGTCATCAGAGTTCAGTGCCCTTTTATGGTCACTACCCAGAATCTAGGCAGTCCTGCCAACACAGTGATTATCAGGCAGCATGAGAATAGTAGTAGAGGTGAAAATGCCCAACTAACGCTACAGGGAATGAGAAGACAAGCCAAAGCATAATGACCTGAACTGGCATCCCGTCAGATCGTGGGAACTGAACTGGCATTTGGTCAAATGGCCTGGGGTTAGCACCCCCAGCTCTTTGGCTAAAGATGCTATGGTGGTGTCTTAAAATGAGCCTTTAGAGCAAACAATCTGTTAGGGGAATGCATTGTTTGCAGCCAAATCTACAAAGAATAGGGGTTTGTGAGGCATAACAGAGTGTTCTGTCCCTATTACAAGTATATAAAGCAGTTAAGGACACAGTCTGAGACATATTACAATATCTCTTAGGGCAGTAAAATTGAAAAGGGACTAAGATTTTCTTTGATACAGTCTTATTTTCCTATCTACAAGAAAGCCAGGGTAAAAGGATAATATTACCTTTTCCCCCCTTACAATAGAAACTTTAAAATATCTTCTAACTGACACTTTACATAATCCTTTGTTAACAGAATCAATGAATCTTCAGGCTCATTAGCCTTTATTCCTTTCAGGTGGAGGAGTGTCCTTTTGTGTGAGCCTTTAAAAACTGAAACAGCTTGAATGGCCTGGAATTGGTCATTTGAAGTCCTGCCTGGAGGCTAGGGTTGGCCTCAATCTCCCTTTCTAGAATTAGCTCTATAAAGGCTCATTGAATCAAAGAAGAGATTTATGTCTCATGTAATAACAATAACAGCTAGCTTTTATATACAGTTTTAAGATATAAGCACTTTCCTTGATCTTTATAACAACCTTTGGAGGTAGATAATATTATTATCCTCATTTTCAGTTGAGGAAAGTCAGTCTGGCATAATTTAAAGTGACTTGCCCAGGATGACTCCAGGTTCTCTGTTCTAGCTATCCACTTCCCCACCTAGCTGCTTTGTGAATCCTCTGTCTTCCTTTAGAACCCCTAATCTCAACTGCTAGTGTCATAGGGAAATTGGTGGTGGGGGTCCTTAGGTATTCCTCTTTAAAGAATTATACCTTCTCACACACAAATCCAATTAGAATAAAATAATCTTTAATTTGGGCTCTAGAGAAAGGAGACCAAGAGAGTTGTCAAGGACTTCTCTCAAGGGGAGATAGTTCAGAGACATGGTTCAAAGACATGATTCTCTGAGATATCTATCTCCTTGAATAGAAGAAAGGCAAAAGCTTTTATAAATGGTAGAAGGGGTCACCACTTGACCACGGAAAGTTCCCTTTGGGGGTGGGGTGGTGGTCCTCACTTCTGGAGTTATCTCTGTCTCCTGTCACCAGTCAGGCAGCAGCCACAGCTAATAAATTTATCTCTCTTATTTCTCAAGGTGTGTTGGTCCTTTAGTTTAGCTTTTCAAGGAGAGTTACGCCAGAACCATGTCCTATAGTTTAACTGGCTAGTTTAAACTTTAATAGCCCCAAATTCCTTGATATGTCCCAACCCCATAACAGTTAGTATTCACTCCCTCCCCAAAATTCATCCTGTGAGAAGAGGCTCTGGATTCCTCTCATTAAGGAAGAGGTTTAAGTTTAGAGACTTGAACTTGGGTAAAGTGTAACTTCCTCCAGATAATGTCAGGACATGGTAACATGAGACGATCCCTATGGAGGAGGACTTAGATGGAAGGAGGATATGCAAAACCAATGGATTGAGAAATACTCTAAATTGATTGGATATTAAGACATTGAATAATTATGTCAATAGGTTTTCTAAATTCACCTTTTGATTAGCTAGATTTTGAGACCAGATTCTAACTCTCTAGTAAGCAGCCAATGGTAAAAGAGGGAGGGACTTAATGTGCATTAGGGGAATAGGACAAAAGGAGCCTGTGAGCTCCTACTCTTTACATTCGATGGCTGAAACACTGAAATACTGCTTGTGGAGAAAGAAATAAAAGAGCCTTTGACACTTTGCTGTTGAGTTCCAGAAAATTATTGAGCAGGGGTCATTTTCCTCTCAATCCTATTTCACTTCTTTCATCATATTTTATATCCCCTCCTCTAGGCTTCAAGCATAACAGGTTCTGGAGAGCAGGGCATATTTTATTTTTGTTTTTGTAGCCCCACTGAGCACCCAACACATGGTACATCTTAATGAATATTCTTTGAATTTAATTGAATCTAAATTATACCTGAACACCTCTGGAAAAGTCTCTGCTACCTGAGGCAATCCTATCCACTTTTGGATAGCTTTAATTATTTTTTTTCACCTTATATGAAATGGAAATCTTATCCATTCTAACTTCAATTGATTAGTCTAGGCAAAACAAGTTTAGCTCTTGTGCTATCAGTCTCTTGTCCAGTCTCTTGCATACTCCAAGCATTTCCTGAATTTGACTAAATTCTGGGAGTTTCATTCTTTTTCCATTAGGAAAGAGGACACAGAACTGATACTCCATGGGAGATCAATTCCACCCTGATCACCAGGTGGTTGAATTCAGACTCATTAACCTGAATCCTGACTGCCTGCCCCCACCCCAACACACACACACACACACACACACACACACACACACACACACACACACACACACACACACACACACACACACACACTTTTTCAAGGAGAAAGTGAAAGGTGCCTCCCCTGGAGCTAACCCAGACTTGGGCCTGCCAGGCCTTTCTGGGGCCTTATTGTTCTCCTTGATGCCTTAGCTTCCTGTCCACTCAGCAGATCAGATGCCTTGTAAATGGAGGAGCTGTCATCTGTCCAGGGACTTGACCATGGAGAGCAGGGATTGAAAGGACTTGTGCCAAAAGAGATTCTGTAAGACCTGGGGTAGCTCTTGTCAGGCATGAGACTCCCAAGAGGCCAAACATCTATCTGCAGAAGCACTAGGGAGATGAATTGCTCCTGCTGCTGCCACAACCCCTACCTTTGTCTCCACTTTCTCAGAAACTGGAATTAGAGGTTTTCTCACCACACAGTCCTCTTGGCAGCTGTAATATTCAGAAAGATTCCTCTACCCTTTGTTATCATATGACTTGGAAGCAGAGCTGTAACTGGGAATTCTAACTGGGACCCTGAGGCACTTAGAAGCTAGCTTGGGGCTATGGCCCCTAATTCTAGGCATTCAGAAAGTTGTAGCAATCTGTCCTGGTCTGGTTTAGTTTTAGCCAAAAGTGGAAGAAGGCTCATCCCAGAAATGGGGCACAATGATGAATGGACCCCACATAGTCAATGACTTGGCTCCACAATGACTCCATATTTCTTCCCTGAAAGCCACTGTCATTTCTAGAAACCCTCCCTGCCATCATCATTCACCAACTTCTCCTTTAAAGTTTACCCACTCCTCTTAATTTCCCTATTTCTTTCAAGGGCACTACTACCATTTTTTCTAGTTACTTAGGTTCACAATGAGTCTTTTTCATTCACCTCCATATTCACTTGCTATGTTTTACTGATTCTACCTGTACAAAATAATTTCTTACATCTGTCCCTTCACTCCATTCATACCACAACACCCCAAGTTTAAGGCTTCATAACCTCTTACCTATTGCACTAGTCTCTTCATCGCTCTTCTGGTTTCAAAAGTCTCTCCTCACCAAATCAACCTTCCTAATGGTGTCAAAATGATTTCCCTAAAGAACAGGTCTGACCTTGTTACTCCCCCATTCAAGAAATGTCCTGGCTTCCTTAGTGCTTACAGGAAAAAATACAAATTCCTCTATTTGGCATTTAAAGCTGTGGTAAAAATTATTTGTGGTAAAGATTAATATTCCCGTTTTTAGCTAACTCATTTGGGAGGGGCCACACCTGGCCCACCCCAAGGTTATGTATGCTACTGAGCTCAGAAAGGCAGTTTTTGAAGGACCTCCCCTTTTGGGGGAGGAGAGATTGAACCGTCCCTGAAGGGAGGCAGGCTGCTTCTGGAACACTAGGCGTCTTCCGGAACTTGGTCTTTTTTCTTTCTTGGCCCTTGCACTGGTGG
The DNA here is from genome assembly GCF_019393635.1 of Dromiciops gliroides. Taxonomy (NCBI): domain Eukaryota; kingdom Metazoa; phylum Chordata; class Mammalia; order Microbiotheria; family Microbiotheriidae; genus Dromiciops; species Dromiciops gliroides. The sequence goes on along the minus strand of NC_057863.1, from coordinate 499,215,604 downwards.
CACATGTTTGTGCTCTGTCTTGGGTGACTGCTGTTCTGGTGAGCAACTGCAGACTGTCCCGGGGGTTGGTTAGTTAATTACAGAAAACCCTAAATTCCTTTGAACTAGCTTAATTGGGAACAGTCTGGGCAGTGAATAGGTTAAATTTAGAGTTAAGAATCTCTATCTGTATTTCTATTTTCCCATTTCCTTATCTTTGATTTTTATTAGTTTCACCTTTGTTGTTTAATTAATTCCCAAATAATAAAATCTGATCCTTTTGTGAACTGAAGCTTAGAGACTCCTTTCTTATTGGCCTGGGAGAAATATCTAAAAACAGCAGTTCAGAAGGGAGGGTTAAACCTAAAAGGTCCCTCATATTTCTGGGACCCCAATATTAAGGCAAGTCACCCGAATAATGCTCCGTATATCAAATTTTGGCACTCACAAACCTCTCTTGATTTGCCTTTCTAGACTGATTACACATAAGTTCTTGTCATATACTCTAAATTGTAGCCAAATCAGCTTATTTGCTATTCCCTGCACATACCATCCTATCTCTCATCTTTGTGTTTCATATACCTGGGATGTTCTCACCTAATTTCTACTTCCTGAAACCCTGAGGACACATCAAAGCTCAACGAATGTGCCATACCTTTAATAAGTCTTTTCTGATTTCCCCAGCTGTTAATGCCCCCCACAAAAACATTTCCACTTTATCTTGTTTATACCTTGAAATAGTATAAGTATAAGGTGGGGTTCCCCACCCTTACTTCAATTAATGTAATCACAAGAAGTCCAAACACATTAATTGAATCAGTCTATCAAAAGTATAAACTGAGTATGAATAAATCCTCAACCTATTACTGAAGATTACAGTGCTTTGAAAAATGGGTAAGAGCAGACGATGCCACACCTTCTACTGAAAGAATCAGATATACTCCCTTGCCTATTATAAAAGAGCAGTCACTCAAGTATTGAACCGGCCTACTAGGAGAAGTTCCCAGTTAGGTTTTCTAAATTGATAGTAGAGCCAAGCCCCTGAAAGGGACTTGTATTTTTCTTTGGGATCAGAGGAGAGGTTTCTTTCTTTCTCTCCTCCACCTCTCTAGGGCATTGGAGAGGCTATACCAATAGCAGACAGTGAATCAAGCTGGGTTCAGAGACTGGACCAGGAGAAAACAACACATCCATCTGGGAACAATATGGGGGACATCTCTCATTCTTCTTCGTGACTGGGAGAAGTGCAAGCTATAGAATCTAGAAAGATGTCATCCCCAGAAGCCCTCAAAGAACCAAACCTATAGGTCATTCCATAAGAACTCTATGATGGGAGAAAAGGACTTCTGATAGCTAAGAATTGTCAATTATCCTTTTACCACAATGTACTTCAATACTTTTTAAAAAAATTTTTGTAGAGCAATGGGGGTTTAGTGACTTGCCTAGGGTCACACAGCTAGTAAGTGTCAAGTGTATGAGGTCAGATTTGAACTCAGGTCCTCCTGAATCCAGGGCTGATGCTTTATCCACTGCGCCACCTAGCTGCCCCAACTTCAATGCTTTTTATTTTATGTTTGTGTCTACTCTCTCTATGAACCCAATGCACACTTGTGGGGGAATGTACCCCAGACTTTTGAGGGGAATGGTTTTGTCACCACTGTTTTTTTGTAATACCATCTTAGTAAATATCTCTGCCAAAAAACCAATTGTCTTGCTGATTATTAGTGAGAATCACATAAATGGGGGCTCATGAGTGACAGTATTAGAAAGTCAATCCCTCAGGGTTTCCCCTAGAGCCCTTAGAAGGAGTTGTGGTTGAGCCTTGGGAACCTGGCCTGCTAATGTGAGTGAAAGTTAGAGAAGTATCTCTGTGGGGGCTGCTACATTTACTTATTTGTAACCATGCTGAATTCCTCCAGCAGAATGTAATTTTATTGAAAGCAGAGGCTATCTTACTTTTGCATTTATATTCCCATCCCCTAGCCCAGAATCTGACACATATCAGGTAATTATTAATGCATGCTAATTGTGTGATTGGTTGATGTATTTATATTACTGTGTATTTTATTACTATTGCTAAAGATGCCAGTTTAGGGTGAGCATATTTTAATTTATTAATATAATATACCAGTAAAAGATTGGCCATAATTTCTCATGGTCTCAGGCTTGTGGTAGAGAAAGCAGGGAGAGAGCTTCAGCATGACAGTTGGCCAGAGCAGGAGAAAAGCACTCAAAGACCCAGAAGACCTAGAAGCCAGAGAGCATCATGGCCTCTTCCAAGGGTTTATATATTCCTTTGATAGAGGCAGGTCATTAGACATGGATCAAAGCTGATTGGTTTAGCACCATTCAATTCCATTGGTTGACATGATTTGAAGGTGGTCCACATTAAAAATAATTCTACAGCTGACATCAGGGAAAAGTATGCAAAAGGCCCTTACTCAAGTTACTTAAGGAAAAGCCTAGTATCTAGGAGTGGTTTGATCAGAGCAGTACTTCACCAAGCTAGACAAAAGTATCTATCTCTATTTCTTTGTTCCCTTGGGTTTGTCCCAGATCAAGAAGAACTTGACTTTCTGGAGTGGATCAGGGTGGGATGGAGAAAAGACTGAGAAATTGATCTCTGGGCCCTCCTAAGAAATCCATTTTTAATAATTATTTTCTCACATTACCCCAACTTGGTCATTATTGCTACCATCTGCTTGTCTCCAGGTCACAGAATCACAGAATTTTAGAATTGGAAGGCACTTTAGCAGCTATCTAGTCCATCTCATGCCAGAAAAATAATCCCCCTAGTGGTCATCCAACTTTTATTTTAAAATATTCAGCAACTCTGTGATATAATGGAAAGAATATTGGATCTGGACTCAAAACATTAAGGTTCCAATCCCAGCTTTGCTATTTACTGCTTGTATGATATTGGACAAGTCATTTCTACTCCTAGGCTTCAGCTTACTCATCTATAAAGTTGTTGTTGTTGTTGTTGTTGAGTCCTTTCAGTCGTGCCTGACTCTTCATGACCCCATTTGAGGTTTTCTTGAAAGGGACATTGGAGGGGTTCGCCATTTCCTTCTCCAGCTCATTTTACAGATGAAGAACTGAGGCAAAGAGACTTAAGTGACTTGTCCAGGGTCACATAGCCAATAAGTGTCTGAGACTGGATTTGAACTCAGGAAGATGAGTCTTCCTGACTCCAGGTCTGGCACTCTATCCACTGCACCACTTAGTTGCCCATATAAAATAAGGTGGTTGTAATATATGACCCTTAAGGTCCTGTCTAGATCTAAATCTATGACCAACAATAGTAGGCAATTTTTCCTCACAAAAAATTGAAAATTCCCTCTGTAATTTCTAATTTCTCCTCATTCTTTCCTGTCAGGATAAACAGAACAAGGATAATTGCTTTTCCACATGATGGCCTTCCAAGTACTTGAAGGTAGTTCTCAAGTGTCCTCCAGGTCTTCTTTTTCTTCAGGATAATCATAGCCAGTTTCTTCAGCTAGCCTTCATATGACATGGCCGTCACCATTCTGTTTTCATTCCTCTTGATATTCTCTGTTTTATCATGGTCCTTTCCTAAATGCCATTTCTCTTGCTTCCTGAGGAGTTTGGTACTTACCTCATATTTATAGTTTTCATCCCTACCCCTATTCTCATGTTTGAGTACCACAGTTTTAACACTTGGCTTCTCATTTAGGTAGACAGCTAGGGGGTGAAGTGGATAGAGTACTGGCCCTGGAATTAGAAGGGCTTGAGTTCAAACCTGGCCTTAGATACACTAGCTATATGACTCTGGGAAAGCCAATGAACCATTGTTTGCCCCAGTTTCCTCCCCTGTAAAATGGTGATAATAATAGTACCAACCCTACAGAGTTGTTGTGAGGACACTAGGAGATGATATTTACTAAGACTTTGCAAACCCTAAAGTACTATGGAAATGCTAGAAGTTATCATTCTTCAATTTCATCTCCCATCTTAATTCTATCTAGTTATGCCATCTCTGGGCATGGTCATATATGAGACATCATTATCACCTCAAAGTGTCCCATTTCCATAAACCTGAATTCTGAAATATTACTTTATGACCACAGTTTCTTGTCCTTCCATCTCTCCTTCTGGCTCACTCTCCTTAAACTTATTCTTTCTTCTCATCATGATCTTCTACTCTCTCAATCTATCCTAGTACATCATTCCTGTTCTGACATAATTTTCTTCCTTCTCAGTCTTGACCCTATTTCAGCTAGGCACTGTCCTCCATCCCTGACTCTCTTTATCCTCCTGCAAATCTTTAACTGATTCATTCACACCAGCAATCTTCTTGGCACCTGCTCCCATGCTTCTGAATGCTGTTTTACAGTCATGAAACCATGCCAAGTGAGTCTATTACAAATTCATGTTATTTAATTTCAACTGGAGCCTCACTGCTGCATAGCAATCCTGTAACTTTTTTTATTTTTGATGACTCTCTATCACAGTTACCAAAGTGGCTGTTTGAACTTTCTCGTCTTTCCTCAAGTTCAACTCCAAGACTTCACTTCCTGCTTTTCTTAGGTCTCTGCCATACATCGTGGATTCTCTCACTACCTAATTTTGTAGTCCCCATCTCAAAACCTTTCTATACTATCACCTAGTTTCTCCTCATTTGTCCCAGTCTCTGTCTCTTTCTATCTCTCTGTCTCTGTCTCTGTTTCTCTGTCTCTGTCTCTGTGTCTCTGTATGTCTCTGTCTCAGCAATTGGGGTTAAGTGACTTGACAAGGGTCACACAGCTAGCAAGTGTCTGAGGTCAGAGTTGAACTCAAGTTCTCCTGACTCCAGGGCAGGTGCTCTGTCCACTTTGCCTCAGTCTCAAAGGGGAAAGTGACCCTTTTCCTTAGTAAATTGTACTTGTCTGTATCTTTGAAATCATCCCAGTCCAGGGTCCCTCAAAAGCTTGCCTCATCAATTATTGTCACTCTCTCATCTTCAGTCCTGCCCTTCTTAGGAATATTGAAGCAGCAGGGGAGAGCTGATTGTTAAATTTTTAGTGTGAGCATTTTCACCTTGAAAATCAACAAACACAACAAATCAAGGCTTGATTTATTGTTTTGTTGAATGTTTAGACTTAAGAAAGCACTGGAGAAAATGTTAATAATGGAAATTAAACTTTAAAGCGTATCATGCCTTTTCAGAGACTCAATTGTTAAACATTTATGAGTATACCACTGTTTCTTCCCTATAGCCTACAAACATGCTCAGATCTTCCCCATCCTTTCAAAAAAAAAATCACCTGACCCAGTTATTCCTCTCACGCTATTGTTCTATAGCTCTCTAACCTTTTACTGTTAAATTCCCAGAAAGAATCAAATATGTTTGCTGCCTCTGCTTTCTTACTATTCCTCAGTACCTCAACATCTTGTAATCTGACTTTTTACCCCATCATTTTATCTGAAACTGACCTCTCAAAGGTTACCAATAAGCACTTATTTTCCATATTTTATGGAATTTTATTGGTCCTGATATTCCTTGACCTTTCTTCAATTGATGATTACCTCCATTTTCCTAGACAAAAATTCCTTGTACAGGGTGGGGCCAAAAGTCATGATGTTTTAATAACTTTTTGAAAATTATTTTTTTATTTTTCACCATTTATGATATTTGGTTTTTCACGCATAATATAAATTCATTTCCTATTTATACTGTATATAATGCTATGGTATTGTAAATTAGAAAGAAAAACTAAAGGAGTTATTATTGAACCCCTTTTGGCCCACCCTGTATTTCATAACACTGCTGTGTTTTGATTCTCTTCATGCCTCTCTGGTAGCCCCTTCTAGGCCTCTAATGTTGGATCACTGTCCATATTTGCTTCCCAGTGCTGTTAGGGGTCTTTTTCTCTTATAATGTAGGTCATCTCAATACCTTCCATTGAATGGATTATCTCTGTGAAGATGAATGCCTGTATATCTAGCATTAATCTCTTCCTCAGACTCTGGACATCTGGGTGTGTATGTCAAACTGAACATACCAAAAACTGAACTCATCATTTTCTTCATTAAATCAATGCTTTCTTCAAATCTCTTCAATTTTTTTATGGCGCTACTATCTTCTGAGTAGCCAAGTCCTAAACCAGAGAGTAATCTTTTATTCTTTCTTCTTTCTTCACTTTTTTTCACTAATTTCCTTCATATTCTTCATTTTTTGTTCCTCCACATGAATTTTGTTATTATTTTTTCTAGTTCGAAAAGTAATTCTTATATAGTTTTATTGTTATGGTATTGGATAAGTAAATTAGTATTGCCATTTTTATTATATTGGTTTAGCTTATCTCTGAGTAATTACTATTTTTCTAATTATTTAGATCTGTCTTTGTGTGGAGTGTTTTTAATTGTGTTCATATAGTTCAGGTGTGTACCTTGGCAAGCTGACTCCTAAGTATTTTATGCTGTCTGTAGTTATTTTAAATGGAATTTCTCTATCTATTCCTTCTGGGTTTTGGTGGTAATAAATAGAAATGCTGATGGTCTATGTGGGTTTATTCTGTATCCTTGCCACTTTGCTAAAGGTTTCATTGTTTCAACTAGTATTTTAGTTGACTAATCATATCATCTACAAAAAGTAGTAGTTTTGTTGCCTTGTTACCTACCCTTATTACTTTGGTTTCTTTTTCTTGTCTTATTGATGTAGTGAACATTTTTGGTACAAGATTTTCCATTCACATGAACTGTTCCTTCTTCATCTCTGCCTTTCAGAGCCCTTATTTTCTTTCAAAACTCAGGTCTAACATTCCTTCCTTTGTGAAGCTTTTTCTGATTCTTTCATTTATTAGTGTTCTCTCCACAAATATTCCTAGAGTACTGTCTGATCTCTCCCTTTGCCACCTTCATTCCCTAACCTTTATCATACTTATCTGTGTTCACTACCTGTATTTCTAGTAGTATGGAAGCTTCTTGTCTTTGCATCCTTGGCATCAAGTAAAAATCTTTTGTATGTGTGTCATAATAAGGAAAGATGTATCGAATCCTATATGACAGGCTTTCTAAATACTGAAGACAATTATCATAACTGTGAGAAAATAATGGGGTTCTATGAGACCCAGAGAGCCTGACCAGACCTTTCTTAAGGCCAGCCCAGAGTCAGGAGAATTTCAAAGGAAATGTGGTTGGACCTTGGACTGTGAATAGGGATTAAAACCACACCTACCTGATGGCTTTTTCCCCTTGGAGGGCTCCATACTCTGACATCAGCATGCACTGCACCAAACCACCCTCAAATCCAGTAAACCAATAGATTTGAATGTACAAAAATATTTATAGCAGCTCTCTTTGTGGTGGCAAAGAATTGGAAATCGACGGAATGCCCATCAATAGGGGAATGGCTAAACAAATTGTAGTATATGAATGTAATGGAATACTATTGTGCTGTAAGAAACGATGAGCAGGAGGAGTTCAGAGAAACCTGGAAGGACTTACATGACTTGCTGCTGACTGACAGGAGCAGAACCAGGAGAACATTGTACACAGTAGCAGCAACATTGTGTGATGAACAATGGGGATAGACTTGGCTCTTCTCAGCAGTGCAACAATCCAAAACAGTTTCAAAGAACTCATGATAGAAAATATTCTCAACCTCCAGAAAAAAATAACTGTGAATTATGAATGCAGATTGAATCATACTGTTTCTACTTTTGGACTGTTTTTTTTTTCTTCTTGTTTGAGGTTTTTCCTTTGTGCTCTGATTCTTCTTTCACAAGATGACTAATGTAGAAATATGTTTGATCTGACTGTACATATACAACCTATGTCAGACTGCTTTCTGTCTTGGGGAAGAGGGAGGGGGGAGAAAAGAAAAATTTGGAACTAATAATCCAGTGTAAACAAATGTTGAAAACTATCCTTATATGTAATATGTAATTGGAAAATAATAAAATAAATTAAAAAAAAATTTCATCATATTTGATTTTGCTCATCATATGCTGATTTTATTTTTTATTTTTTGGCTCCTTATTTTGTTATCCATTGTGTTGGCTATCCCTATGATCTATGTATCATCAGAAAGTTTGATCTATGCCTTTATGTAAGATATAGATAGAACAGTGGATAAAGGGCTGGGCCTAGAGTCAGGAAAACCTGTGTGGCCCTGGGCAAGTCATTTAACCTCTGTTTGCCTCAAGTTTCCTCAACTATAAAATGGAGATAATAATAGCACCTACTTCCCTGCATTGTTATGGGGATGAAATGAGATATGAGTTGTAAAGTGCTTTATAAGTCTTAAAATGCTACATAAAAACTAGCTATTATTGTTACATTAGCTATATATGTATATTATAACATATGCATATTACAAGGATAGAGGAATAGTATTATACTATAGATTGTAGAACAAAGGCTTTAGAGCTAAAAGGGACCTTAGAGCTCATTTAGTCTAAACACCTTATTTTATAAATAAGAATACTGAGGCCTAAGTTTCATATTAATCCATCATTCATGACTCATTAGACCTCATTGTTTAACCAGTTCTGAATCCACCCAGTTATACTAATATCTCTTCCTCTTGCTTTACAAGGATATCAGGGGGGGGGGAAAAGGTCAAGGTCTCCTACTGCATCTAGGGTCATATTCAGTTATCCTGACCTGTTCTTACCACTGGACCCAGATGTCTCCAGAGGAAAGAGTGAGGCTGAAGATTTTGCACAGTCCCGCCTCACTGAAATCCAATTCATTTGTACTTCAAGATGTCACCTTCCTGGTCCTCTTTGAGAACAAGAGACAAACAACAATCTGTGAGTAGTAGCTGCTGCCCCACTGGAAACCCAACTGGCCTGTGCCAGTTGGGCAATTCTGTTTTCCTTCATTCCTTTGTTCCTTCGTTCCTTTGTTCATTCCTTCTTTCTTTCTCTTCCTTTCTCCCTCCCTCTCCTTTTCCCCTCCCTCCTCTTCCTTCATTACCTTCTTCCTCTCCATCTTCTCCCTATGGCCACATAGGTAATCATACCCTTACTTCTGAGTGTTCTGCCCAAAGGATATAAATTTTGATCACTGAAACCTTCAAAGATATCTTGGAGTTTAGGGGCTAGATTTCTTTTTCTTTTTTCTTTTCTTTCTTTCTTTTTTTTTTTGAAGGGTAATGAGGGTTAAGTGACTTGCCCAGGGTCACACAGTTAGTGTCAGGTGTGTGTTCAGATTTGAACTCAGGTCCTCCTGAATTCAGGGCTGGTGCTTTATCCACTGCACCACCTAGCTGCCCCAGCTAGATTTCTTTTTTAAGGACCATGCTTTAAACCCAAATCACTCTCACTCTCATTGATTGGCTAAAAATAGGTACCTGCCCAAAACCTCACTTGGTTACTGTTTGGGTTCTGATGGCTCAGAGTGAGTGTAAATAGCAATAGTTTCTGTTTGGGCCAGAAACCCTGAGGATATTTCCCTTCCAGATTGATTTTTTTTATTTTTGACTAGGTAAAAAATGCCATTCTTTGCCTTTTTTCTTACCTAGCCTTAATCACTGAATGGGTGCTGCCTCAGACAAACTGAGATCTGGGAAAGAACTTAGCTTAAAAAAGATCTTCCACTGCATGTGGGGCCATCTCTCATGATCCTGATCTATATCTTGCCACTGGACCCAGGTGGCTCCAGAGGAGAGAGTGAGGCTGGTGACTTTGCACACACCTGCCTCACTTAAATCCAATTCACTTGCAAGTCAGGACATCACCTTCCTGATGTCATTGATCTTTGAGAATGAAGGACAACCAATAACAAAATATCATGAGAGATTTTCTAAAATATTTTGTTGATATCCAGGTATAGAATCTAGGGACCTCAAAAGCTCAAAGACAGGTATAAGACCATTTCTACTGATCCCCACTGTTACCCAAATCATGGCAGAACCATGGGCTGATTCTGCCCCAGATAGCAGTGAGAAAAAGCTGACTCCAAGAGAGGGATACTAATGAAGGTAAGCGGGAAGGGATGTCATTTCCCTGATATAAAAGTCTAGTGATCCTGTTAAAAAAATTAGGTTATTAAACCATGAAGACTTGGTTATCACTGCTTCCCTTTTCAAGTACTTAAAAACTATTACTTTAATAACACATTATGGAATTTTTTTTTTGAGTAATCAAAGTCAAACTAACTGGCTGATAGTCTGAAGAATATATTTTTCTTCTTTTTGAAAATAAGGGCAACCTTTGCTTATTCCCATTCTTGTAGCTGCTCTCCCATTCTCCTAGATTCTTTAAGGATCACTGACAGTAGATTAGCAATCATGTCCACAAGTTCTTTTAGTACTCTGGAATGTCGTTTATTCAGGCTTGGTGACACAATCTTAGAGGAAAGCTAGGTGCTTTCTTACTCTTTCACTCATCTTGGGTTTCAATTCCTGTTTACCCAGTTTTGTTCAATGTTCACATGCACAACCCTCCCCCTTCCCCAAAGCCTCCACCCTGACCAGTCTTAGAGAAAACAGAAGCAAAAGCAGCTGAGTAGCTAGCAGCATCTTTATTTATCATCATTCCATGCACGAAAAGCAGCAAGGTTCTAACCTTTCTTTGTTCTTCCTCTTGACCCCAACATAGCTTTAAAAAAATGCCATCCTTTTTGTTGTCCTTAGCATTCATGTCAAGCCTCACCCTGGGCTTTAGCTCTGCTGACAGTATTCTTACAGGACCTGACATTATTATTCCAGGATATGAACGTGGACAGAACTTAATTTGCCTTGCCCAGTGATATAAACACTGCATCGGGCCTGCTTGCCCAGCTCTTTTTGGCCCTGAAGGAACAGAATCTAGATGTTGTCTGTTACTCAGTTCTGATGAAAACATGAAGCCATATGCTAATTAAAATGCTCAAGAGGTTGCATTTTGTACTCTTCTTTAGCATGGGTGCATTCAAAGACTCCTACTGGTGGGTAGTGGGCTGATTTCTCAAAGCCAAGAGGATTCAGACCACTGAATATGTATTTACTCAGCCCATCTGTTCCTTGAGTTTGATTGCATTTTACTTATGGGTGACAGAGACCTTTATTCCTTTATTTTTATTGAGTAATAAAGAAAGGACAAGTGATTATTCAGCAGCTTTCTTTACTCAGAGCACAGATTATTTCAGATATATATTCAACTCTCAATTATCTGTAAATGGACTATCCTCTCTGGGGATTATCCATAACAAATTTTTAATCCTAGGCTTGTTTGATACCCTCCTCCTACCCCTCCAACACACCTAGTAAGTGTTGGGGGTCAACTCATACCATAAATTATTTGATGTTACTCTGGGAATGCAAATATTTGCCAGAGTAAAACATAATTAGGAAGATAAATCTTTTTCCTCGCCTAGAAATCTTATTATGTATTCCATAGTCAAATGCAAATTATTTTATAAGATTTAATTTTGAATTATCCACATCACTACCCTCTTCCATTAGTGTAGATAATGGAGAGCTGACATAATTTAGCTTTAGAACAATCTTGTTGGATAGAAAAGTGGCAGGAATGTTACTGAAACAATTTATGACATCAGAGATTTAGACCTGGAACAGACTTTAGGGGTCATCTAGTCAAACCTCCTCATTTTACAGTGAGGAAACTCAAACATAGAGAAAATAAATGACTTGCCCAAGGTCACATGGGTCAGTGAGGGGCATAGCTGAGAATTGAACTCAGGTCCTTTTACTCCATATCTGCTGTTCTTCTCATTGTATCAGATTGCCTCCTAAATAAAATGACTTGCTCAAAGTTACACAGGTAGAACTTAGCAGATACAAGATTTGAAACTAAAAATGTCTGACTTAAAATGAACCCACCCAAAGTAAGTCTCACTGAAACAGCAGAGGCAGAGACAAGAATCTGATAAAATGCTCTACATACTAATTCTGAACTTACTATTCTTTCACATAGCCTTGGAAATAGTCATATGCCCATCTCCTCCCTCCCTCCTAAACTAGAGCAAAAAGGATTTTTTTTTAATTGAAAGAATACAAAACAATACCAATGATTTATTTTTAGTTACTGGCAAAGGGAAAATTAGGTTGGGGAAAACGTGAACTGGTAAAATTATTTACAAAGCTAGTAAAATAGATTCTGGGGGTGTCTTCAGGACACCCACAATGCAATTTTACAACTAAAGCATTACAACCAGAGTTTTGTCCAAACCTGCCAGAAATTGGGGTGTTGCACTTATTTCCCCACAATTCTTTGGTCTAAAAATGCTGTTTTTTAAAGTCCTTTGTTATTTCTCTCCATGAATCCCCATATTCATAGTACAATATCTATTTCATCACCACAAACTGGGTTGGGGGGAGGTCTCTCATGACAGTGGTATGTCCCCCTTCCAGGTCCCAGTAGCCTCCTGCTGTGTCTGTCACTCTCCTAAGACTAAAAATAAATGATCACTTCCATACCTTTCTTTATCATCATACAACTCTTTTCCTCTCCCACTCCCTTTGGAGGTGATAGAATCTGGGGTTTCCACATGTGTTTCAGCTACACCAAGAATCCAGAATTCCTGGAGCAGGGGCTACTTCTCACTTTGCCTGATTATTACTTGCCTTGAGTGCCACCTGTGATGCAATAAAAATGAAGGTTTGAGGCAATCAGTCACTGAGTTAATAAGTATTTAAGTGCCCACTGTGTGCCAGGCATCTTGCTAAGAACTGGGGATCAAAAAAAAAAAGAGGCAAAAATGAGTCCCTGTTCACAATCTAATAGCTTGAGTGCTGGAGCTGTGGAATCCCAAAGCCTTTCTATAACCAAGCTAGGTTCTAGTCAAACCCAGCCCCACCTCACTCCATTGCCTGCAGCCTCCCTAAGGGAAGCTTCATGGTACTTCTCTGATGTCTCCTCCACTGTACACCCCATCTCCACACCACCCCTGCAATTGGTTCACTTTACTGAAAATCCCATGTCCTTCTAAAATAGACCAAAAGTCTATTTTAGAGCTTAGAGGTAGCTTGGTACAGTGGAAAGGACACTGGAATTGTCATTAGTAGACCTTCTCTAGCTTTAGACCATTAGCTTGGTGTAGCTAGGCAAATGACTTAACTTCTTTTTTTTACTTTATTTATTTAGAATTTTTCCCCACCTTACATGTAAAAACAAATTGTAACATCGATTTTTATAACTTTGTGTTCCAAATTCTCATCCTTCCTCCCTATCCTCCTCTTAAGCAATTCAATATGTTATACATGTGCAGTTGTGCAAAACATAGCAGACAAAAACACTCTAGAAAAGGAACTAACAACAACAAAATATACTTCCATCTGTATTCAGGTACCATCAGTTCTTTCTCTGTAGATGGATTGCATTTTTCATAAGTCCTTCAGAGTTGTCTTGGATCATTGCATTGCTGAAAACAACTAAGCCATTTGCAGTAGATCATCATACAATATTGCTGTTATTTTGTACACAGTACATTTCACTTTGCATCAGCTCATGTAAGTTTTTCCAGGCTTTTCTGATAGCATCCTACTCATCTTTTTTTTGTTGTTGTTTTTTATAGCAAACTACATTTATATAGTACTTTAAAGGAAGATTTCCTTACAAAACACCCATGAAGTTGATTATTGCAACAATAGCTTACATTTATATAGTACCTTATACCTGACAAAGAATTTTCTTCACAATAAACCAGCAAAGTACGAATCACTTAACTTCTTGCATGCCCTTTGACCTAGCTAGTAGTCTAACCCAAAAAGATCATAAAAAAAGGAAAAGGCCGCAAACATACAAAAATCTTTCTAGCAGCTCTTTTTGTGGTGGCAAAGAATTGGAAATCGAGGAGATGCCCATCAATTGGGGAATGGCTGAACAAGTTGTAGTATATGAGTGTAATGGAATATTAGTGTGCTGCAAGAAATGCTGAGACAGAAGATTTCAGGAAAACCTGGAAAGACTTAGGTGGACTGATGCCTAGTGAAGTGAGCAGAACCAGGAAAACATTGCACACAGTAACAGTACCATTTTGGATTAACCAACTGTGATAGACTTAGCTCTTCTCAACAATACAATGATCTAAGACAATTCCAAAGGACTCATGATAGAAAAATGCTCTACACATACAGAAAAAGAACTGTGGAATTTGAATGTAGATGGAATCATACTACTATTACTTAAAAAATTTTTTTCTTTCTTGAATTTTTCCATTTTGTTCTGATTCTTCTTTTACAACATGACTAATGTGGAAATATGTTTAACATGATTTTACATTGTGAGAAAATAATTATTAATAATGGATTCCTATGATAACCTATACCAGATTGGTTGCTGTCTTATAGAGGGAGGAGAGAAGGGAGGGAGGGAAAAAAATTTGGAACTCAAAATCTTATAAAAATGAATGTTGAAAACTATTTTTACATGAAACTGGAAAAAAGGTACTATTAAGATTTTTAAAAAATCATCTAACTTCTTTCTTCATCTGTAACAGAGGGATAGTAGTAGCACCTACTCCACAGAGTAGTTGTGAAGTTCAAATGATCATCTTGCAAACAAGTGATAAATAAATGTTAACTATTATTACTATTACAAAAGTAGCAATAATAAAATTATATGCAGAAAAGGAGGGCAACCCTTTAGAAGTGGAATGATAAGTTTTCTCAGATTCAGTCAATCTCATGAATTAAAAAGGTAGGGGTACGAGTCAAAGGGTAAGGGTGAAGAGCAAGGAATAGAAACAGAAGGAGTTAACTGAAAGTTATTCTCTCAACTATTGTTGTAGTGAGATCTTCCCTTCTAATCACTGACCTCTGGAAGAGGAGGTAATCAGGACAAAAGGGTCAGATATACAACAGGAATAACAGACTGGGCTCTTTCTCACTAGGCTACATGTCTTAGTCACCTCACTTTACAACTTCAGCCATGCCAAGAGCCAATCTTCAATTGCTTAAAAATATCTACCACTCAGGGGCAGCTAGGTGGCGCAGTGGATAGAGCACCAGCCTTGGATTCATGAGTACCTGAGTTCAAATCCAGCCTCAGACACTTTAACACTTACTAGCTGTGTGACCCTGGGCAAGTCACTTAACCCCAATTGCCTCACTAAAAAAAAAAAAAAATCTACCACTTGAGGCAGCAATATAGCACAGTGGATAGAGCACCAGCCCTGGAGTCAGGAAGACCTAAGTTCAAATGTGACCTCAGACACCTGATACTTAATAGCTGTATGACAGGGCAAGTCACTTAACCTCAATTGCCTCGCCCCACCTCCCCAAAATCTAACACTTGCCACTATTATACCTTCCTGTTCATATGCTCAAGCAAAATACTCAATAAAGTCTCTCATGATAGCCCCATGGACAAGATGGAAAGATGTGGTGATATAAGTGTACTTGGTTTCAGAACAAGTTGAACAACTAGACCCAAAGAGTGTTAATTAATGCTTCTTGTTTGTCCTTCGTTTTCAAAGAGGACCAATGATACAATGGGGTAATATCTTAACTCATGTGTGAATTGAATTTGAGTTAGGCAGAGGTTGCACAAAGTTGTCAATCTCACTTCTCTCTTCTAGAGTCATTGAAGTCTAGCAGCATGACAAAAGTGAAGGTGACTGGCAATGGCTTGATAGGTAGCGGAGGACTGTGGCATTTTTGTTGTCTGATGAATCTCTCAGCTCCATTACACCTGTTTCAGCCACCTTTATGGCCATTGGAACACATTGCTTCCATCCGCCCAGTCCTTAGGGGGATGTCTTCATATGATTGGGGTAGACATTCCCTTAACTCACCAACAGGTTTGAGGCCTATAGGTTATCCTCAACCTGGCTCTTAGCCTATCTACCTAGATGGTTTACCCAGGCATGGCCACTGCATATGCTACTATAGTTTATTAGAGCCACAGGTGAGAATTGAGTGCCAGGTAGATACCAAAGGTCAGAAAAGTGGCAGAGTTAGTATTCAAACCCCTGGTCTCTTATTCCAGCTTCAGAATTATATTGTACCCTTCTACTGTGATGTGAGGCAAAAGATCAAGTAATGGCTTTTAAAGATATATAGAGGAACAGGTAGGTTGCACAGTGAATAAATCACGGACCCTGGATTCAGGAGGACCTGAGTTCAAATCTGGCCTCATACACTTGACACTTACTACCTGTGTGACCCTGGGTAAGTCGCTTAACCCCAATTGCCTCACCAAAAAAAAAAACCATATATAGAGAGTATGTTATAGACAAATTGGAAGAAGTCTTGATAAAGGGATGAGCTTTAGTAAGGAGTCACTGCTCCCACTTCTCAGATTGGAGGAAAAGGAGAGAATAGGTGGTGGTTCACTTCCTCAGGCAGCCACAATCTCTTTGGTGAAACTGGAAGTTATTCTCTTTCCTGTGGGAAGGGGTGAGGATGTTAGAAGCTTGGAAAAAGAGGAAAAGGTTTTAGAATAATCACAATGGGAAGCTAAAGAGGGATCCAGTAAGGGTAGGGAAGGTGCATTCCACCATATTATAGACTGTTTTAGTAAATATTGGGGAGATAGAGGAGAAGGCATTGTCCTTCTCAAAGAACTCTCATTTAAGTGCAAGTCAAGCTGACTTCTCAGTATGTCCCTAATTTCCCTAGAGACTTAGGGGAATTTCTCCTTAGGTGAGATCAGGGCCTTTCAGTTAAGTAAGATTTCATCTTACTGCCATTTAAAGAGTCCATTCTGTATTATATATTTTCTAGTATGGTCTAACTACCATAACTTCTCTAATTTCTACTTGGTATTTGCTTGGATAAATAAGTCACTATTTACTATTTTTGTTGGCATTTGTACAACTAGCATTTGGTGGGAAGGAACTAAACAGGTGGGTGAAAGCTTGATGAATCCTCCCCCTTTAAGGGATAGTGACCAGAGAAGTTAGTGGCTTTTGAACCTAAAACTCATGCCCCAAGACCAATACTTTTTAATGTGGCAGATAGATATAATTTTAGTCCAGTATCCCTCTTTCCCCAAAGGCCAGACTCATGGACACTTCTCCTATTTTCCCCAAGGCAGGAATCACAGTCTCCTTTGGAGTGGGGTGGCCAGATTCCAGAGATAACAAACCTCTCCTTAAGCCATCTGTCTATATGCTTAGACATTTGGTGTGGTTATACAAAGTGGGCAGCACTGACCTTGCATAAGAAACAGAAAAAGTTAGAATATGCAGGAAACACATGTAGGGGCTTGTACTTATGCATAGAATCCATGGTCCCACAAAAACTTTGAGCCCAAAGAGCTCAATGAAGAAAATTTTCATTGGGCTAAACTTCACACAATCCTATGCATAGGTTTAGTAGCATGATGACATCAGCCATCATGTATCCTAAGTAGGTTGCTTTCAGTACATGCAACTTAAAAAGCCTGAAGTATAACCATATGAAAATATACTACAGATCATTTATAATTTGAGAAAAGCAAATTAAAGCAACTTCAAATCCATCATATTGACAAAGTTGACCAAAAAAAGGAAAATGACAAGTTTTGGTGGAGCTGTGAATAGGTACAACCATTCTGAAAAGCTATTGGGAATTGTGCACAAAAAGTTAAATTGTGCATATCTTTTGACCTCTACTATGTCTATGCCCCAAGAAGATCAGACAGAGGAAAGAAATTCATACCCACAAAAATATTTATAGCAGCCTGTTTGTGTAGTAGCAAAGAACTGATGATTAAGAGGGTTCCCATCACTAGGGGAATGACTGAACAAATTAAGGTATTATGTAAGTAATGAAATATTATTGTGATGCAAGAAATAATGAAACAGTTTAAGAGAAATCTGGATAGATGAATGGTTAGTACAGAGTGAAGTGAGCAGAACAAGGAGCACAATTTATACAACAAAAACATTGTAAAAACAAACAACTTTGAAAGAATTCTGACTAAGTGCAATGACCAACCACAATTCCAGAGGAAGGATTGATCATACTATCCATTTTCTGACAGTGTGTTGATAGACTCAAGATGAAGAATAAAACACATTTTTGGATATGACCAATGTGGGAATTTATTTTGCTTGATTATGCATATTTGTTACAAGTGTTTTGTTTTTCTTTTTTTGTTTTGTTTTGGAGGGCAGAGCAGAGAGAGAGAGGTGGGAGGGAAAGAAAATAAATGCTTGCTAATTGAAAAACATTTTTTTAAGAAAAAATGGAAGCCAAGAGACTCTTTTGAGGCAGGATGGTGAGTGAAATAAAAGAGGTGATGAAAAACGACAGTCATTTCTAGACCATATGAGTAGAAGTGAAGGTAACATGAAATGAGGTCAGTGAACTCCAGGTTTAAATACTGAGAGATCAATGCACCCTAATCTGTGGGGCTTTAAGAGATGAGTGCAGCTTTTTCAATAAGAGAGGTCAACATTGATCTCTACAATGCTCTCTAGTTGGCAAACTGAGAAGTGGTGCTTTCAAGACTGCTACTGATGCAAGTTTGTCTGTCCTGTAAGTGAATTGTGTCCCTTTGTCTCATTATGTTGGGGAGGCAGAGACATTAATTGGGAGACAAGTAATGATCTTTGGAGATGTGGAGATGGCAGTAATTTTTTCATGGGAGCCAAGAGTGCCTAATTTCTGATTCAATTCACATTATTACCTTGACATTTTCTTTCATAAATGTTTTTTGCTTAGAATTCGTGTGTCACCTGACTTGGTCTGATATAAAGAGACAAACATGTTGTATCTTTTTTTTTTTTTTAGTGAGGCAATTGGGGTTAAGTGACTTGTCCAGGGTCACACAGCTAGCAAGTGTTAAGTGTCTGAGGCTGGATCTGAACTCAGGTACTCTTGACTCCAGGGCCGGTGCTCTATCCACTGCGCCATCTAGCTGCCTCCATGTTGTATCTTAAAGTTATGAATCTGAAGGGAAAACTAGCCCAACAATACCATAAATATGAGTTTAGATGTCAGAACTATACACAAATAACAAAAACATACAATAGGCATTGCATAGTGTTCTACATACAATAGACACAAAAATATCTGTTGAACGTAAATAATCGTAAACCACTAAATATATAGTGATATATTTATATAAGTGCTAAATATTTATGTAACTCATGACCCAGAAGTGTGGCTCTGGGTTTTTATGGACCAGATTCATTCCTGGGAGTGTTTCTGAGTAATCATATTCTTTTGAATCATGCCCCCAACCAGGGTTTGTCCTGGGAACATAAAAATCTGGATCATTTCTAGGGCTGGAAAAAAAAAGAGTGGGGGGAAGAGCCTTTAGATCCTAAGTAAGCACATAGGTTAACAATACACTGAATGCAGGAAAGCTTTATTTAAACCAATAAAACCCCCCACAAAGATTTGTACTCAAATCAAAAAATAGTTGACAATCTTCCTTTCTGTGTGCCCAGGGTCACACGGCTACATACAGCTCTCAGTACCTGAAAAGGATGGGACAGCTAGGTGGCATAGTGGATAGCACACTGGCCTTGAAGTTGGGAGGACCTGAGTTTGAATTTCACCTCAGAAACTACCTGTGTGATCCTGGGAAAATTACTTAACCCCAATTGCCTTAAACATTCAGGGCTATCTATCTCTAGTCACCACTGGACCCAGATGGCTTTGGAGGAGAGTGAGGTTGGTGACCTTGTACAACCCTTCCTTACTGAAATCCAATTCAACAACAAAACCTGAATAGGGGAAGGTATGGATTTTTTTTTTTCCATATCATAGCTCTGTCCTTTACTGCTCCTAAGCTCTCGTTCCTACTTTGATCAGGAACTCCTATTTGGGTCCAGGAGGCTCAGCTCTGTTACTGCTTGACATTTGCCACAGTGTCAGTCTTCGTCATTTGACACACCAAATCTAAGCTCTATCTAGCTGTTCTAGTGTTTTTAAAGCCCAAGTCCAAGGATATAATCTAGAAAGACGAACTTGTGGTGAGTAAATCCTCTTCAATGTTTTGTTAAAGGGAAAAGAGCTAGAGAATTTCACATCTTATCAAAAGATTAACTTTGTAAAAGGAATTTGATACCTCAATAAGGGTCATAATATTATAGAAAGAACCTTAGAGTTCATTGAGTCCAGCCCCATTGATTTCCAGATCAGGAAACTAAGTCCCAAAGAAATTGAGAGACTTTCTCAAGGTCAGCTAGATTTCAAATCCAGGTCTTCGGACTCTAAATACTGTGTTCTTTTCACTACCTCATGACCTTTTTGCTCATCCATTTATTCCCCCAAAAGTCAGGCTGTTTTTTGGTAAAAGTCAATGCCATGCCCCAGTCAATACCCAGTGGACAAGTTACTTTCCAGTAGACAGCACAAAGGATGTATATCCTATTTTTCATATAAAAAAGAAAAGTTGAAGGAAAAAGGAAAGGAAAAGGACAGAAAACCAAATAAGGCCCTGTAGGAATTCAGCAGATATTTTAGATCTCTCTTCAGAGCACTAAACCATTGTGATTTTTCTCCATCTCAATAATAAGCCAATCTTCTTTTCCTCTTCCTTTCCTAAACTGTAGACTTTAGGATGCAGAAGAGACTTTATTTTAGAGTTCATCTAGTCAAAAACTCAAGACACAAGATGAGTACAAAAGGGTCTTAGCATGGTCCTCCTGGGAACAGTCTACATTTACTAAGAGAACAAAAAATTGAGGATTTTAGTAAAGAAATAATCCTGCCTGGAGCTGGATAAGGAAGTCTCAAAGAGCATCCTATATGATGAGATGGTTGTAGAACTGAGCTTCAAAGAAGGGAAGGGTCAGGTTTTGGCAGACAGGAGAAGGGGTTGTAGGGTAGACTACCCTGATTACAAGGTAATAAAGAGACAGCTAGAAGCACCTTTTTGCTATAGACATTTGACAAGGTTGGGCTAAGCTTTGGGTGGACCCTGTAATACTCCTAGAAACAGGTAACCATGGAACAGAAATGCAGAGGCAGGCTGGTGATACCCTGCGTCACCAAAGCCAGAATACTGAATTGTGCAGACACCAATGTGCTAATTCCATCCCAGACTGGCAGACAGCAGGGGCTCTGTCTGGGGGAGGAAAAGCACTGAAACTATAGAAGATTTATATGATGAAAGAAACAAGTTCTGTGTTATTTTTAGTCATGCATCTCTGAGAAGAGTTGGCTTATGGCATGTGCATGTCAGTGAATATATCAGATGGAAATATATTCATAGAGGGACTCCCTTCACTGTCCTCTCATGTGCCCTTGCCTTCTTTCCCACACCAGTAAATGATCCTTAAATAAAGCCTCATCCCCTGTTTGGCCATCATTGCACCTTTTCCACTCCCATTCTTCTGTGTTGGTGTTGTTCTGGTGCACTTGGTAAGACTTCTGGCTACAGAGACATACAGCTGTGAGTAGCTGATAGCAGCGAAATATGGGGCACCTAGGAACTAAGCTGCTTTCTGAATTAAAGAGGGGAGAGGGAAGCCTTCTAGATACTCATACTTGCTCACCAGTCAAATACATGTTAAATTATGCCATGCATAAGCTCAGCTCAGCTTTGTTGGGGAAAAAAAATTGCAGAATTCAGCAACAACTTAAATGAAACTGCAGAGGATTTTCTGAGCTGCCAAGGAAGCTCCCAGCTTCCCACTCCCCCAAGTCCAACCCCAAAAACCTTTCCAGCAGGATAGACACTCCACCAATGAAACTCAATCTTTATATCATTACATCATCAGAACACGATCTCATTGGCTGAACATATCCTAAAGACAAGACCTGTTTCTGGCAGCAAAAACTTTCCCAAAGCTCTGCTCGGACATTAAACACCACATTCAATTTGCCCCCTAAAGTCCTAACTTATTCTAGGAGCTTCCCAGTTTCTGCTGCTTCTTCCAGGGAGTTTATCTTTCAGGAAACCAGTAGATCAGGGTGTAACAGCCTGCCTTCAAGGATTCCCAAGCCAGATGCTGCTTTTATCCCCCATTTTCTCACCCTTGGAAGTTTTCCAGGGTAGTCAGCAAGGCTCCTTCCCCCATTTCATTGGTAACTTTACCCTGAGATCTCAAGGGTTTGGGAAAATGAATAGTTCCTCACCAAAAGGCTGGGTAATCTGTATTATATAGGGGGCACCCTGAAATGCAGCAAAGTAACAGAAAAAAAAACCAATAGGGAAGGATGAATCAACTAAGGTCAAAAGAAAAAGTTGTATGACATTTTTATAAGCTTCATATGGAAAACAGGTAGAATAAACACCAAATTTATTTGGGGGCCTCTCAGACATGCCATTCAGTATCTGCTTCCTCCTTTCCCAGCTCTATGGTACCTTATTCATCTGCCCTAAGTCCAGAATACTCAGGGACCTTATTTTTGTCATCCTGTTTGAAAGTTACTTTTCCTAGAGGGTCTGACATCAATCATTTATACTCTTTATGGAGCAAATGCATGCTTTAGGCTTTGGGGGAGGGGGCATCGTAGTAGAATGGAAGTTTTGGAGAAGGGGGAAAGCCTTTCTAGTGTCTATGAAAGCACACCTCTATAAAGCATAACTACCTGCTATCTTCTAGCCTATGCTAAGGTCTGTGCTCTGTAGAATGCTTGCTCAATAATTAACACACTTGCTTTCATTTTAAATCTTTTCTTTTCCTACTTCTTTCATCTTTTGGCACTCAGTGAGACCTGGCTCCCTCCTGATGATACTACATCCCTGGGCACCCTTTCCAGTACTACTTGCACTTTCACTCATACTCCTTCCCCCAAACTCCTCACCAGTGATTTTGGTGGAGGAGTCAGAATGCTGTTTGCTACTCATTATTACCTCTAAGCTCTCCCTTTGAGAAAGCTCTTCTCCTCTGACATTCATAGTATACAACTTTATCACCCAATCAATTTTGGTGGCCATCATTTATTAACACCCATGACACTCTCCTTCCTTAATTAGTTCAGAACCTGCACCGTAGTCTGTCTGCCCCAACTCCTGCCTTCATTCTAGGGGAGTTCAACATATTTATGCTCCCTCAACTACCATAATTTCTCAGTTCTTTGATCTATTCAATTTCTATCACCTACTCCTTTATGCCATCTCAACTATAGAAATATTCATATCCTTGATCTTGGTATTACCCACAACTCTAAATTCCTTTATTTGATCATAATCTTTCCAGTGGCACATGCCTTCCTACAAAATTTTCCTTATATTTTTGTAAATACTTATATCTGTACATGCTTGTCCTGAAAGCATGTAATGACGTATGAAGGTAAGGCCTATGCCCTTTTTGGTTTTTTGTATTCCTTACCTGGCATATAGTGAGCACTTAATAAGTCTTACTGATTGATTGATTCACCTCAGGCCAGGGGGTCAATAATAATAATAGCTAGGATTTATGAAAAAAGTGAAGGGTGAAGATATGGTGAGAATGAAGTAATGGTGTGAGTGAAAACAGGGTTAAGGTCATAAGACATAGGGAATAATAAAAGATTATGATCAGATAAAGGAATTTCAGAGTTGTGGGTGAGGGAAAGGAAAAGGGGTAATGTATTCTATGCATGGGGTGCAACTTGTACAAAGGCATAGAAATGGAAGACAGAATAACATGTGTGAGCCCATAAGTGAGTACAGCATCTTTCATTAGGGTGTGCATCCAAGGAATTTTTAAAAAGGTAAACTTTCATTGAATATCTTTTTATTAAAGGACATTATTTTTATTTACCAAACTAAAAAACTAAAACAATTACATTTAAACTTTTAAAATGACACAAAATACCTAATTTTTGTTAGGCATATACAAAGTATACAAAGTCCATTTTCATGATTTTAATCTTTAACCATATAAGTTAGCCACAAATTATCAAAAACACATTTTTCTGTCTAAGAGAATGAGATCTCACTCTCAAGATGTCATGGACTTAAATTCTTTAAGTATATCATTGTAACTAACTGATGAAGGCAGTTCTTGTTCAACACACAAAATCATGACTAAATCAAGGTGTCACTGGAGACATTGTACTTCTTAATTTGGGTTTTGCATGGGATAGTTCTGAAAAGGTTCTCTCACATGAACATGTAATATTGAAAAGCACTGAAGAGATTTTCAAAAAGCTTGGAATGTGAAAGACAAGCATGATTCTTTTGGCCAATCAAACCACTCTCTGGCAGGGTTAATGGTGCTACCTTTAGTAATAGATCCTTTTTAACCCTGAAGCAATTCAACTTCAGCTTCCAAATTATCCAAGGACACTTTAAATTCATTGGCAGTGACTCTCATATCATCCCTTCCAATGCCTAAACTCAGCAATTTCTCCATTGGGGTCACAATTTTACAAGTCTCCAGTTCAAATTGCTGATCAATGCCAATAATCATTGAGCATAGAAGTGGGTAAAAGTAATTGTTTTCTCCTGTTCCTCTTTTGTATCAAGGCGATGCTGAGACTCAAATTCGTCATCAATACTAACGGATATCTTTCACTTCCTGAGTGAATTAATGTATAATTCCCTACACACATTTTCACACTGTCATTGTAAATGGAATGAAAACATTCTGGGCCATTTCTCATTGCAACCAATGAGTTTCACAAGCCTTTCACTTCTGTCATCGCAGTTAAGTTGAGATCTGGAGTTTGAAGGATCTTACTGACTCATCCCCTTCTGGAGAATAATGTAGATCATGTGAAGGGCAAAGATGAACTTGAATGAATTTAGTTCATGAATAAGGCCTTTAGCTTTTATTTTAGCATCAGGTAGGAGAGTTACTTCAGTAATCTCTTATAAAGCTTGTAAAATGATGGAGTAATTTTGTTTTACAGCAGTCACTACTTCTGCTCTGTATGCCCAACTTGTATTTAACAGAAACTTCAAAGTCTTCAGCTGGTATTCTACTTCTTGTGAAATCTCCATAACTGTATGTTGTACAGGACTTGAAGGCATAAGGAGTTTGAATAACACCCAAAAAGTCAAAGAAGTTTCTGTTTTGTTTACCTTAGGTGCATGCATGTATCCAGAAGAACAAGGTTCAAACAATGTACATAACAATGTACATAAAGTATTTCATTGTTTCTTTCTTTACATTTCATTTGAATTCCTGAAGTATATTTAGACAAAAAGGTTGGGCCATAAAAAAAAGAAAGACATCTCTGAGGACCAGTCAATTTTAAGAATGTCAAGGACATTATTTAACTGATCAAAAATTGACTAAGCATTAATCATTAATAATCAAGCAGACGGAGGGGGGCGGAGCCAAGATGGCGGAGAGGAAGCAGCAAGCTGCCTGAGCTCTCCTTCTGTTCCCTCAAAACGAACATTAAATCAAGCCTCTGGACGGATTCTGAAACTACAGAACCTGCAAAGAGACAGAGAGACACAGTCCTCCAACCAGAGATAATTTAGAAGACTTCAGGAAAAGGTCGGTCTGACTCGGGCAAAAGGGAGGCCCAGCGCAGGGCAGCAACCCAGCGCCGAGGGGGTCGGGGCAAATCAGCAGGAGCTGCGGGCCACAGCCGAACAACTGAGGCTCCCGGAACCTGGTTCAAAAATCTGGTGGCCAAGAAGGACAGTGGAAAAACTTACCTGCACCGGCCGAGAGGGCCACGAACGGCAGGATCAGACGCCGGGGTCTGGCGCCTGGCTGGCCGAGCACAATCAGACAGGAAGTGCAGGACAGGGGATCTCCACACACCATAAAGGCCTCAGAGTAAAAGCCCGGTCACACAGCACCTATACACCTGCACAAGAAGCCCAAAACAGGGACCCTGGTGCCCCCAGAGCAGACCTCAACTTAAAGAATAAATAAATAAGCTGCAATAATGAGTAAGAAGCAAAAAAGAGCCCTCTCCATTGAGAGCTTCTGTATCAATAGGGAAGAAGCCAACACAAACTCAGATGAGGACAATAGCCTCAAATTGTCTACATCTGAAGCCTCACAAAGGAAGGTGAATTGGTCGCAAGAACAAAAAGCCTTCCTGGAAGAGCTCAAAAAGGATTTTAAAAATCAATTGCAAGAGGTAGAAGAAAAAATGGGGAGAGAAATGAAAGCAACACAAAAAAACTATGAAAAAAGAATCAGCAGCTTAGAAAAGGAAGTTGAAGAAAACAAAGCCTTAAAAAATTCATTTGGCCAAATGGAAAAAAAGCTGCATAATCTCACTGAAGAAAACAATACCTTAAAAAATTCACTTAGCCAAACGGAAAAAAAGGTACATAATCTCACTGAAGAAAACAATACCTTAAAAAATTCACTTAGCCAAATGGAAAAAAAGGTGCATAATCTCACTGAAGAAAACAATGCCTTAAAAATTAAAGTGGGACAGTTGGAAGAAAAGGAATCCATGAGACACCAAGAATCGGTCAAGCAGAATAAAAAAAATGAAAAAATAGAAGAAAATGTGAAATACCTCATTGGAAAGACAACTGATCTGGAAAACAGATCGAGGAGAGACAATTTGAGAATCATTGGACTGCCTGAAAGCCATGACCAGAAAAAGAATCTAGATACCATATTCCAGGAAATTATTAAGGAGAACTGCCCTGATATCATAGAATCAGAGGATAAAATCATCATTGAAAGAATCCATCGATCACCTCCTGAAAGAGACCCCAAAAGGAAAACTCCAAGGAATATTGTAGCCAAATTCCAGAATTATCAGGTGAAGGAGAAAATACTCCAAGCAGCCAGAAAGAAGCAATTTAAATATCATGGAGCCACAGTCAGGATTGCTCAGGACCTGGCAGCTTCAACATTAAAGGACCGCAAGGCTTGGAATATGATATTCCGGAAGGCAAAGGAGATTGGATTGCAGCCGAGAATCTATTACCCAGCAAAAATGTGCATTTTCTTTCAGGGGAAAAGATGGACATTTAATGACATTGGGGACTTTCAATCTTTCCTGGTGAAAAGACCAGAACTGAATAGAAAATTTGATCTCAACATACAAGACTCAAGAGAAGTTTAAAAAGGTAAACAGAGGGGGGAAAAAAAAGTTACCCTATTAGGTTAAACTGTTTATATCCCTACACAGGAAGATAATACTCATAACTCTTAAGAACTGTAAATGTATTTGGGCAGAGAGAAGGACTTTATATAGAGGGTATAAATATAAATTGTCTTTGATGTGATGATACAAAAGAATTAAGGAGATAAAAAGGGAGTCTATGGGGAGGAGAGGAAAGGGGAGGTGGAATGGGATGAATTATATCATATGAAGAGGTGGAAAAAAACCTATTATAATAGAGGGAAAGAAAGGAGGGGGGAACATGGTTTCAACCCTATTCTCATTAGATTTGACTCAAAGAGGGAATAACATATACGTTCATTGGGATAAAGAAACTTAACTCACTCTTTAGGGAAACAAAAGGGGAAGGGAAAGGGGGGGACTGAGAAGGGAGGACAAAAGCAAGGGAGAAAAGGGTAAAGAAAAGAGAGGGGGGTGATAAAAAGGGAGGGCAGATTGGGGGAGGCAGGGGTAAGAAGTAAAACGTCGGTGAGGAGGAATAGGGTGAAAGAAGGGGGGAAAAGTACAAAGGGGGTAAATAGAATGGAGGGGAATAGACAGTCAGTAATAATAACTGTGAATGTGAATGGGATGAACTCTGCTATAAAACGGAAGCGAATTGCAGAGTGGATTAAAAACCAGAACCCTACAATATGCTGTTTACAAGAAACACATTTGAAGCAGAGAGATACACACAGAGTAAAGGTAAAAGGCTGGAGCAGAATATATTATGCCTCAGCTAAAGTAAAAAAGGCAGGGGTAGCAATCCTTATCTCAGACAAAGTGCAGGCAAAAATAGATCTCATTAAAAGAGATAAGGAAGGAAATTACATCTTACTTAAAGGTACTATAGATAATGAAGTAATATCAATATTGAATATGTATGCGCCAATTGGTATAGCATCCAAGTTCTTAGAGGAGAAGTTAAATGAGTTACAAGAGGAATTAGATAGTAATACTATACTAGTGGGGGATCTGAATCTCCCCCTCTCAGAATTAGATAAATCTAGCCAAAAAATAAATAAGAAAGAAGTGAAAGAGGTGAATAGATTACTAGAAAAGTTAGACATGATAGATGTCTGGAGAAAATTGAATGGGGATAGAAAGGAATATACCTTTTTCTCAGCAGTACATGGCACATTTTCAAAAATTGACCATGTATTAGGGCACAAAAACATCATAGTCAAATGTAGAAAGGCAGAAATAGTAAATGCATCCTTCTCAGATCATGATGCAATAAAAA
Organism: Dromiciops gliroides; assembly: GCF_019393635.1. Taxonomy (NCBI): domain Eukaryota; kingdom Metazoa; phylum Chordata; class Mammalia; order Microbiotheria; family Microbiotheriidae; genus Dromiciops; species Dromiciops gliroides. Next base: position 499,187,582 of record NC_057863.1, on the reverse strand, counting down.
TTACATGTAAGAAAGAGCCAGGGAAAAGTAGAATGAAAATCAATTGGAAACTAAATAATTTCATTCTAAAGAATGAATGGGCCAAACAAGAAATCATAGAAACAATCAATAACTTTATCCAAGAGAATGACAATAATGAGACAACATACCAAAATCTATGGGATGCAGCCAAAGCAGTGCTTAGGGGAAAATTTATAGCTCTAAATGCTTACATGAATAAAAAAGAGAAAGAGGAGATTAATGAATTGGGCATGCAACTTAAAAAGCTAGAAAAAGAACAAATTAGAAATCCCCAATTAGACACTAAATTAGAGATCCTGAAAATTAAAGGAGAAATCAATAAGATTGAAAGCAAAAAAACTATAGAACTAATCAATAAAACTAAGAGCTGGTTTTATGAAAAAACCAATAAAATAGATAAAATACTGGTTAATTTGATTAAAAAAAAGAAAGAAGAAAACCAAATTACCAGTATCAAAAATGAAAAGGGTGATGTTACCACCAATGAAGTGGAAATTAAAGCAATAATTAGGAAATATTTTGCCCAACTGTATGCCAATAAATTTGACAATCTAAATGAAATGGATGAATATTTACAAAAATACAAACTGCCCAGGTTAACTGAAGAGGAAATAAAATCCTTAAATAAACCCATATTAGAAAAAGAAATTGAACAAGCTATTAATGAACTCCCTAAGAAAAAATCCCCAGGGCCAGATGGGTTTACGGGTGAATTTTACCAAACATTTAAAGAACAATTAATTCCAATATTATACAAATTATTTGGAAAAATAGGTGAAGAAGGAGTTCTACCAAATTCGTTTTATGACACAAATATGGTGGTGATACCAAAACCAGGCAAAGCAAAAACAGAGAAAGAAAATTATAGACCAATCTCCCTAATGAATATTGATGCTAAAATCTTAAATAAGATATTAGCAAGGAGATTACAGCAAGTGATCACCAGGATAATACACTATGACCAGGTGGGATTTATACCAGGAATGCAGGGCTGGTTCAACATTAGGAAAACTATTAACATAATCAACCACATCAATAAGAAAACCAACCAAAATCATATGATTATCTCAATAGATGCAGAGAAAGCCTTTGACAAAGTACAGCACCCATTCCTAATAAAAACACTAGAGAGTTTAGGAATAGGGGGAGCTTTCCTTAGAATAATAAACAGTATCTACCTAAAGCCATCAGCAAGTATTATATGCAATGGAGATAAATTAGAGGCCTTCCCAATAAGATCAGGGGTGAAACAGGGATGTCCATTATCACCCCTATTATTTAATATTGTCCTAGAAATGTTAGCTTTAGCAATCAGAGAAGAGAAAGGAATTAAAGGAATTAGAATAGGCAAGGAGGAAACAAAACTATCACTCTTTGCAGATGATATGATGGTATACTTAAGGAATCCTCGAGAATCAAGTCAAAAATTACTTGAAACAATGAACAACTTTAGCAAAGTAGCAGGATATAAAATAAATCCACATAAATCATCAGCATTTCTATACATGACCAACAAAGTCCAGCAGCAAGAGATAGAAAGAGAAATTCCATTTAAAGTAACGGTAGGTAATATAAAATACTTGGGAGTCTACTTGCCAAGACAAACCCAGGAACTCTATGAACACAACTACCAAACACTCTTCACACAAATCAAATCAGATCTAAATAATTGGAAAGATATCAATTGCTCATGGATAGGCAGAGCTAATATAGTAAAAATGACAATACTGCCTAAATTAATTTACTTATTCAGTGCCATACCAATCAGGCTACCTAAAAATTATTTTATACAGCTAGAAAAAATAATAACAAAATTCATCTGGAAAAACAAAAAATCAAGAATATCCAGGGAAATAATGAAAAAAAATTCACAGGAAGGTGGGTTAGCGGTACCAAACCTGGAGCTTTACTATAAAGCGGCAGTCATCAAAACTATCTGGTACTGGCTAAAAAATAGAGTGGTAGATCAATGGAATAGGCTAGGCTCAGGAAATGCAGTAGTAAATGACACTAGTAATGTAGTGTTTGATAAACCCAAAGACTCCAGCTTCTGGGATAGGAACTCAGTATTTGACAAAAACTGCTGGGAAAACTGGAAGATAGTATGGCAGAAATTAGGCTTAGACCAACATCTTACACCTTATACTAAAATAAGGTCAAAATGGATACATGATTTAGACATAAGAGGTGATACCATAGGTAAATTAGGAGAGAAAGGAATAGTGTACCTATCAGATCTTTGGAAAGGAGAACAGTTTTTGACCAAACATGAGATAGAGTATATTATAAAATGCAAAGTGGATGATTTTGATTATATTAAATTAAAAAATTTTTGTACAAACAGAAGCAATGCATCCAAAATTAGAAGGGAGGCAGAAAGCTGGGAAACAATTTTTGAGGCCAGTGCTTCTGATAAAGGCCTCATCTCTAAAATATATAGGGAATTAAATCAAATTTATAAGAATCCAAGTCATTCCCCAATTGAGAAATGGTCAAAGGATATGAACAGGCAGTTTTCTGATGAAGAAACCAAAGCTATCTATTCCCATATGAAAAAATGCTCTAAATCTCTAATGATTAGAGAGATGCAAATTAAAACAACTCTGAGGTACCACCTGACACCTATCAGATTGGCTAAAATGACAAAAAAGGAAGATAATAAATGTTGGAGAGGCTGTGGGAAAATTGGAACACTAATGCATTGTTGGTGGAGCTGTGAGCTGATCCAACCATTCTGGAGAGCAATTTGGAATTATGCCCAAAGGGCGATAAAGCTGTGCATACCCTTTGACCCAGCAATCCCACTTTTAGGTCTTTTGCCCAAAGAAATCATGGAAGGGGGAAAGGGACCCACATGTACAAAAATATTTATAGCTGCTCTTTACGTGGTAGCAAGGAATTGGAAGTTGAGGGGGTGCCCATCAATTGGGGAATGGCTGGACAAGTTGTGGTATATGAATACAATGGAATACTATTGTGCTGTAAGAAATGATGAGCAGGAAGAGTTCAGAGAAACCTGGAGGGTCTTACGTGAGCTGATGATGAGTGAGATGAGCAGAACCAGAAGAACATTGTACACAGTATCATCAACATTGAGTGTTGACCTACTGTGATGGACTATATTCTTCTCACCAATGCAATGGTACAGAAGAGTTCCAGGGAACTCATGATAGAAGAGGATCTCCAAATCCAAGAAAAAAAAAGAAAGAAAGAACTGTGGAGTATAGATGCTGATTGAACCATATTATTTCTTTTGTTTTGGGTGCTGTTGTTTTTTTTTTCTATTTTGAGGTTTTGCATCACTGCTCTGATTCTTTCTCTTGTAACAGGATTAATGCAGAAATAGGATTAATGTTATTATGTGTATATATATATCTATATGTATATGTATAGATATATATAGATATAACCTATATCAGATTACCTGCTGTCTAGGGGAGGGGGGGAGGGAGGGGAGGGAGGGAGGGAGAAAAATCTGAAATTGTAAAGCATGTATAAACAAAAGTTGAGAACTATCTTTACATGTAACGGAAAAAATAAAATATCTCAAAAAAAAAAAATAAAAAATAAATAGATGGTAATCAGAAAAAAAAAAAATAATCAAGCAGACGCAAAATGTTCAACTGGACTATGTTTTTCATTGTCCAAATAATGTATCATTATGGACATCTGTTCATGGTATCCACAATTACTAGTATTTTCAGTAATCATTGTGGCCATTTTTCCATTTAGTGAAGATACAACCTTTTGTTGCAAAGCCACAAGTATATTATTTTGCATGTGATTATTTAGATAGGTGGTATTTTGAGATCATTACACATTTTGTCACTACAGGATCAATTTTTAAAAATTTAATAATCCCTCCCCAATTACATGTAAAATAATTTTTAACATTCATTCTTCAAAATTCTTGAGTTCCAATTCCCCCCTCACCCAGAAGACAAGCAACCTGATACAGGCCATACATGTGCAGTCATATAAAACATATTTCCACATTAGTCATATTGTGAAAGAAAAAACAAACCCCTCCCCCCAAAAAGTAAAGAAAGTAAAGAAAAAGTATGCTTGGATCTGGATGCAGACTCTACCAGTTACTTCTTGGGTGGTGGACAGCATCCCTCATCATGAGTCCTTCAGAATTGTCCTGGATCATTGCATTGCTGAGAATAACTAAGCCATTGACATTTGATCATCATACAAAATTGCTGTTATTGTATACAATGTTCTCCTGGCTCTGCTCATATCACTTTGTATCAGTTCATGTAATTCTTTCCAGGTTTTTCTGAGAGTATTCTGCTTGTCATTTCTTATAGCACAACAGTATTCATCACAATCACACACAACAACCTGTTCAGCCTTTCCCAAACTGATGGACACATGATCAATTTTTGAAGCATATTAACAAGATTTAGAAATAAATTTTTCTTAAAATTGTCAGCTTTTTCATTGTGGTCCCCAAATGGTCCTCCACTTTGTGTCAAACACAAAACAACTTCAATCAGTCTTTCCATTACATTTTGATTATAGCCCTGTTTTTCTTGTTTAAACAAATAAACCTGCTTGTTCTTATCTAGGAAACATCAGTGGATTTCCACTCACTAAAATTTGATCATGGAAAACAGTCAACATATGAGATTTTGATAGTTGGTATTTTAAAAAACATTCATTAGCCCAATGCCAGTTTTTAAAACAAATCCCTTAGCAATAAATGTTGGATCAGTGTGGCCTTTATTTGCTGCATCATTAGAGAAAAAACAGCAGTTAAAACAAAATGCTGCATCCTTTGATAGGCTATATTAACCACCTATCCTTTTCATACCAATTAGACTGAAAAAACGTCATTGTTCATTTCCTATTTTACCTCTAGGAAACACTCAATTTAGGCTGATAAGGCCCTCTAGGTAATGGAGACTCCCTAATTTAGTTTTTGGAATACCACAGTTTGGATCATCAGATGGAATGTTTCATGACTTGAAACAAAGTCTGTTTTTGTTGGTCATTACTCAGTTTATTTGAAGGCCCTGGAAGTGCTTAGCCAAGAATTTGAACTATCATCAGCACATTCATTGTAATTCAGCTTGTCTGTTCCTTTTTATCTTAACATCAAATTGATCCATATTTTAAAATTAAAAGTAAGTATTATTGAATTTAAATGGAAAGTCATAAGCTTGCCCATTTTGATAGAGTACAAGCAACAAATAATACAAACACTTGCCTGGGGTGCTCATGTGTCATCCAGCCAATTTTAAAGGTCTAATAGATTTTTATACTAATAGAGTGAAAAGGGAGCACCAAGATTAATGCAAGGGTTACTTGTTATGAGCAAATGATGGTTTTCTACCAGACATTGAAGTCTTATTTTGTAACAATCTTTAGAGGACTTATATTTAAATCCTGCCTAGCTCCAAATGCTTTGTTTTGCAAAAGGCAGTCCTGCTTTCCTCCTATCCTGCTTGAGTACTTTCCTATCCATCCATCTATCCATTATCTATCTATCTATCTATCTATCTATCTATCTATCTATCTATCTATCTATCTATCTATCTATCTATCTATCTTTCATCATCATCTAATCTATATATATATATCTTATGTATCAATATACATAGACATATCTATAGTTATTTGCATATTGAATATCTGTGTAATCTTGGGCCAATCAAAACCTATCCTTCACTATTTTCTCCGCTGTGAAATGAGTGGATTCCACCAGACCGGCACAGCGCTTCCCTTCAGCGCCGGATCTATGACGTCATTAGAAGTATAGCATCTGAATCCGTTAACATGTAGACTTTTTTTTTTGAGACGTTGGGAGTGCATCTGATCACACCCTGTACATAGATCATAGAAAATACATCTTTGGGGGAAGGGGGGGATTTGGAGATTTCAGCCGCGTTTATCCCTTCAGCAGTAAGCAGAAACATTATGAGAGACAGAAAGGTTCCCTTTTTAGGAACAAGTGGAAGGGGGGAAAAGAAATTCTATTAGAATAGCCCGACAATGCCTAGTGCTAGGATCAGGTGAGGAGCCAAGGCAGGGCACCCCCGACAGGGAGGCGCAAGCACGAGCAGGAGGGTCGGGCAGGGCCTCGGGGCTCCCGGGGCCCCCAGAGAAACGGCCACAAGGGTTTCACAAGGGTCTGTGACTCCTCCCACATTGGGTGGAGGACTGCCCGCAGGCGTTGGCCTTTCTCCGGGGGTTTGGAGAGGAGGCAAAGAGGTGAGGTCGTGAGTAGGTCGGAGGTCGTTGCTATGTCTTCAGAGGGCGGCCCGGATTCACGGAAGGCGGCTCAGAGGCCCAGACCCTCGGCGGGTTCACACCGCGCCTGTGTCACCGCCAAACTTCCCGACTAACGGTCAAGCAAGAACCTAAACAAATTCCCATCCGGCCCCACAGCGGCGGCCTGACGACTCCCACCCCGGGGGGAGGCTTCGGGCGCAGATACTTCCGGTGAAGCTCAGCCTTACCTCCCCCGACCTGCCGCAAGAGTGACTGTGACAAAAATTTATTCGCTCTGAGGACCGACGCGAAAGCGCGCAATCTGCACTAGTTTAGTTTCTTAGACACGTGACCGACGCCTGTGTAGCCATATTGGTTATGGGCAGACAGAGGTCGGGCACCGAATGGAAATATCCTCGATGTCAACGTATTAGCTGAAGGCGAGGTGCTTATACAAAACTGAACGGTGCCTGCCACCATCCTAATTAAGAGCAGTAAAGAATTTGGGCTTACTGGAAAACTGGGATTAAACCTGCTTTAGAAGGCTTTAACCTCTTCCACTTAAAGAATGCGCGTAAGGGTGTGGGAACATAAAATTAAGCCCAAGTTTGACAAAGTGCTTGGGAAAATAAAGGTACAGGACCGCCATCCAAAAACGAAGCTCATTGGCGGCCATTTTGGATATGGGCAGCTAGCTCCCTTGAAAACAAATCGGAAAGACGAACGTTTTTGCACGTCCAGAAAGCTGAGCACGCGCATTTTCACTTTCTTGCCTTAATTTCCCTTACTCGATATCTTTGCACTGTTGGTCTCAGACAGTGTTGCTTTTCTCCACACTAATGAGTGCTCTGAAGGACCAAGGTTGGCATTCGAGGTTTTTGTCCTTGCAAGTCACCACCTCTGCTGTCTGATGAGAGTCTGGATGAGCACTTTTGTGTCTTCCAGCTGCAAGGAATGGACGTGGGCAGCTCGGAGGGATCCTATGGTCCTACATTCTCCCCCAGCTCCTCCTTGTCTCACATTCGTTTTACAGCGTGCTACCCATTCTACAGATGAAAAAGCAGGCTCAGTGAGGTCTATATTTTACTAACCATCAGTTTATCATCATTGTTATAATTATCATTATATGAAAAAAAAGGGCAGGATGTAACCATGGAGGTCTGGGTTTTGTAAGTGATGGCCTGGCAGTTGATCTCAAAAAGAAGTGACTTCCCCAAAATCTAAAGGAAAAAAAAAAACCCAAACCACCCACCTCTAAGTGAGAAGAATAAAGAATAAGAGAGAGGAGAGGGGCCAAGTAATCTTATTTCTTTAAAAAGGTTGTGGTGATCTAAATAAAATAGAAATAAAGTAAATTCTCTCCCTTTCTGATAGGATTTGGAATAAGGAGACTAGAGTACATGTTTACCTCTGCTGTTTATCTGTCTCCTTTTGGGAAGACTAACTAGAATCATAACTATAGAGCTGGAATGGATTGGATAGGGTCATGAAAACCAAACTTGTGAATTTACATATGAGAAAACTGAGGCTCAGAGAGGTTGAAAGACTTCCCAGAGGTCACACAGGTACTAAGCATCGAATGAAGGATCTGAATCCAGGTCTTTTTATTCCAGAAGTAGAATTTATCCCACCTTCCCTTCCAGCTCTCAAGCCTAATGAATTGAGTCTTCCCAAGAAATGGAATTCCAACTCCTAATTTCTAATGGATCTTACTTATCATATACCCTCCAAAGTACTATTTTAACAATACACAGGGAATGATGCTACTTAAAGCTTCAACAAACCTCCTTAAAAGTTCAACTCAAGGGGCAGATAGGTGGTGCAGTGGATAGAACACTAGCCCTGGATTCAGGAGGACCTGAGTTCAAATCCGACCTCAGACACTTGACACTTACTAGCTGTGTGACCTTGGGCAAGTCACTTAACCCTCATTGCCCTGCAAAAAAACAACAACAAAAAAGTTTGTCTCAAATGCCACCTTCTCTAGGAAATCTCTTTGGTCTCTTCCCCCTTTCTCCATTGGTAATAAACTCCTCTCCTCTCCCTTCCCATCAGCCTTACTTTGTTTGAACCTCTTATGCACTTATCATGGATTGTTTCATATTATAATTATTTGCATGTATTTCTATAATACACTTTTATTGTTCAGTCACGCCTGACTCTTTATGACCCTATTTGGGGTTTTCTTAACAAAGATATCAGAGTGGTTTGCCATTTTCTTTTGCAGCTTATTTTTATAGATGAGGAAACTGAAGCAAACAGGGTTAAATGGCTTGCCCAGAGTCACATAGCAAGTAAGTGTCTGAGGCTAGATTTGAATTCGTGAAGAGAAGTCTTTCTGATTCCAAGCCCACTACCCTATCTACTGTGCCACCTAGTTACATAATACCCTTACTTAAGTAAACTCCATTAAGTCAGAGAAATCTAAACTTTGTATTTCACCTAGCACAATGCTTTGCCTATACAGAATATTTACTAAGTATGGGTTAAATTAAATTATTGAAGGAAAGCTATGAATGCAGAACATTCATAGGTTGAACTTATTGGTACAATTTATGAATACAATTTAAGGAATTCCAATAAAGCAGTCAATCAACAAGCATTTATTAAACTCTTATATTCCAGGCATCTGTGCTTGTCTTTGGGGATACAAAAACAAAAATTAAATAGTCCTTGCCCTCTAAGAACTCAATAGTTGATGGGAAAGCCAAAACATACATATATAAGTATACAAAGAATATATACAAACATATGTACTTTTCAAAGGGAAGACATATTTGTATGTAAATAGCTGGAAAGAAATTTGGACCAGAAAAAGTTCTATTGATGAAGACGTTCTTATATTGGCAAATCACAGCCATAATTTATTTTAAGCATATTTAAACAAAGTGGTATAATTAAAAGAACTCTATCTTGATTCCCAGGCCTATTTCTATATCATTGTATGATCCTGAACTAGTAACTTAACCTTTCTAAGTCTCATTTTCCTCATCTGTAAAATGGGGACAATTATACTTACAGGGGGCAGCTAGGTGGGGAAGTGGATAAAGCACTGGTCCTAGATTCTGGAGGACCTGAGTTCAAATCCAGCCTCAAACACTTGACACTAGCTGTGTGACCTGGGGTAAGTCACTTAACCCTCATTGTCCCCCAATAAAAAAATAATAATACAGACATTTCTTTGCCTGATTTTATGAATTATAAGTATAAGCAAAATTGTAATTATCCAATCACAACCCTGCATAATTTGAAACACTTCAATAAGCAATATTTCTAAATAAAGTTTTCTCCTCTGTAGAATGATTTATATTTACCACCATTGAGGCCCAGATCGTGGCTACTATTCAATTTTGCAAGAACAAAGAAAAACTTATGACATTCTTATCAAAAAATTAACACCTTGAAAAATAAGCAATTATGAGTATTTCAAGGGGATAGGAAAACTCCTCCCTACATCTGTTTAAAGATCAAATCTTGGATGTCAGCCAGTGGTATAAGCATCGGACATAAAGAATTGTGGAATCATAGCCTATGAGCAATGAATCTGGTACCAAATATAGTCTAAAAAAAGCAAAGGAAGATTGGGTCAGGATTAGACAGAAGTTGAAACTGAAAGGATACAATACTTACTTTAAAACAATAAGTCTATTGTCTTTGTTGGGATTAAAGCTTGATGCTACTTTACTGGTGAGGGGAGGTTTGCGATGTGTGGAAACACCCAGTTCTAGTCCAGGTGTCTTGGGTGGAGTTGTGAGTGGTGCAGACATTCCAAAGCCAGTGCTCATCTATTTTTGGCATGCTGGTTTTTCAGGTAATAAAAAAGTGCCTGAGGAAGAACACTGAATTCATAAAACACTTTTCTGAGAATTACTGAATATTAGAACTGGGCAGAATCTGAGACATCATTTTACAAATAAGGAAGGTGAGGCTGGAGAACATTATGTGACTTGACTGAAACCACATAATTTCTGGGGCAGAGTTGAAGCTGGAATTCAGGTCTCCAGTCAGTCCGGTGTACTTTATACTGCTTTAAGGACAAAAAGCAGGGAAATGATATGTTTCATTACTATGTTAGATTAAATAACCTCTACATTCCCAGGGCCTAGCACAGTATCCAGTGCATGGTGACTTTTTGATGAATGTTTGTTGATTGATTGGTGGCTAAAAACATGGTTTTGTCATTACGTACTGATAATTAAAATTTCTATTCTATAAGACATTCATTCTCTTTTTAAATTACCATTTTTTCTTAAGAAACCTGAAAATGAAGTTTTACCCCCTTAAATCAGAACAATATAATAACATGAAAATGTTTTTTCAAGGGAGAGGCATGAATTATATTTAATAATAACAGACCTTCTCAATTCTGAAATTTTATGATTCTGTGAGATTTATGTTGCACTTTAAAGTTTATGAAGTACTTTATGTACACAAGCTAAAAATCTTCACAGCAATACCGTGAGGTAGACAACATTAGTAGAGGCAACATTATCTCCATTTCAAAGATGAGAAAACTGAAAATCAGTCATCAGTCAACAAGCATTTGTTAAGTACCTACTATGTGCCAGGCACTGTGTTAAGTCCTGGAGATGCAAAAAGAAGTAGAAAATAGTCCCTGCCCTTAAAGAGTTTACAAATCTAGTTGGAGAGTTTGTTGTTCAGTCTGTCCTTGACTCTTCATGACCACATTTGGGGTTTTCTTGTAAAAGATATGGAGTGATTTGCCATTTCCTTCTCCAGCTCATTTTACAGATAAGGAAACTGAGGCAAACAGGATTAAGTGACCTGCCCAAAGTCACATAAATAATAAGTATTTGAGGCTGGATTTGAACTAAGGTTCTCTTGATTCCAGACCTGTTGCTCTATACATGGTGCCACCTAGCTGCCCACCTAGTGGGGAAAACAAAACAACTATGTATAAAAAGCTATATACAGGAGAAATAGGAAATAATTAAGAGAGGGAAGGCACTAGAATTAAGATGGATTGGGATAGGCTTCTTGTAGTAGATGGGATTTTAGTTGAGACTTAAAGGAAGCCAGAGAAGGTAGAAGGTGGAGATGAGGAGGGAGAGGATTCCAGGCATAGGGGGATATCTGGAGAAAACTCTTAGGACTGAGAGTTGGAGTATCTTGTGTGAGGAACAAACAGGAAGACAGCATCACTGGATTGAAGACTACACAACATAGTGGGGTGTGAGGTATAAAGAGACTCGAAAAGGAGAAAGGGGCTATGCTATAAAGGACTTTGATGCTGGCCTGTGTTGTAGCCAAGTTCTCTCTCACTGTGAGCGGGGCAAAGAAGGGGTGGCACCCTCAGCAACACGGAGTCTGCCGACACACAGCAAGTAAAGCAGGGATTTAACTAGGCACATGGATCATGGGCCTCAGGACCTCCGCCTGCCTTTTCTGCTTTGTATTTTTTTTCCTGAGCATAAGTGACTGAAGAGCAGTTTCTACAGGATGCGCAAGTTTGAGAGGTTAGAGATCCTGGGTCCTAGGTTGTAGTTGACTGGCATCAAGAGGAATTTCTGCATCAGAGAGAATGAGAACCAAGGGTTGGGGGGAAGGGAGAGGAACTCAACCCTTTGACCTGGCTTCCCAGAAGTCATACACCTGGAGGGAATTGTTTGCACACTGTTGTTGTTAAATCCTTTCAGTCATGTTCAACTCTTAGTAACCCCATTTAGAGTTTTCTTAGCAAAGATACTGGAGAGGTTTGCCATTGTCTTCTCCAGCTCATTTTACAGATGAGAAACTAAGGAAAATAGGGTGAAGTGACTTACCCAGGGTCATGCAGCTAGGGTCACAGATTTGGGACTGAGTGTTTCTGATTCCAAGGCCAGTGCTCTATCCCCTGTCCGGACAATGTAGAGCCTATGGAAAAAAAATGTGAAAATCTGATTTAAAGGTCCTTTGAATTGCTTTTTGTCTTGATGATTTTAAGTTTCAACCTCTTGAGAAAGTATGACAGTAGTTCTAAGTTACTGAAGCCTGTTTTTATTCTCTCTCAATTTGTACTTGTCTATATGCAGGTATTTCTTTGGTGTAGAAGAAATAAATGGCTCTATCATACTTGACTGATATTGTACATTGAATACCTTTCTACTGCTGTTTTTTGGGGGAGCCCTTAGACATGAGTCAAATGTAAGCTTTAAATAATTGTTCCTAATATTCCAGGATAGGGGTATATGGAGCGAGAGTGTGAGAAAAGTAGCTGAGCCATTCTCATTAAAGGCCAGGTTCCCCTAGGATTGAACCTGGTTCATGTGGGAAAGTGTGCTGCACCCCAGAGTCTTAGACTACAGTAGAGGTTATGTTCTTGTTAAATATACATATATCAAATATACAGAAGATAAACATGAGGCATTTTCTTATTTTTTAGCACTAGCAACTGGGATGATCAGGAAATGCTTTTTGTAGAAAGTGAAACTTGATCTGTCTTCAAAGGAAACAAAGCTAGAGATCCATCCACTATGCACAGACCCACTTTGTAAAACATCTATTTAAGTGGGTCCTTTGATTTTCATAATAAATTTTAGAATACAATTTGGAATTGAACAGATCATGCAGAAATGAAAAGTTTAAGGCTTGGAGGGGATCCATTTATAGAAATAACTTTCAGAAATTCTTACTGCTATGTCAAAGTTCTAAAAAAAAAGGTATGCAAGATAACCCAGCAATACACAATACGAAATAATAATAATAAAATAATAATAAATAGATAACACTTGTAGAACATTTACTATGTGCCAGCTGCTTTAAAATTATTATCTCATTTGATCCTCACAACAACAATTCAGGGAAGTGGGTGCTATGATTATCCCCAATTTATGGATAAGGATTCTGGGACAGAAGATAAGTGACTTGCCTAGGGTCACACAGCTAGGAAGTGTCTGTGATCAGATTTGATCTCAGGTCTTTCTGAGTCCAGGCCCAAAACTCTATTCACTGTACCACCTAGCTGCCATCAGAGTCAATAATACCCTTTGACCTCTAATTGTAGGTGTACCCCAAGGCTCTGTTTTGGGCCCCACCCCCTCTTCTCTTCTTTCTACATTTTTTCACTTGGTAACCTCATGAGCTTCCATGGGTTTAATTGTTATCTCCATGTAGATGATTCTCAAATCTATATACAGCCTTGCCTTCTATGCTGAGCTCCCATCACAGATTCCATCTGCCTAGTGGACATTTCAAACTGGATATTCTGCAGGCATCCCAATTTTAACATGTCTAAAATAGAACTCATTATCTTTTCTCCCAAACCCACCCTTCATATGTACTTCTCTATTTTTGTTGAAGGCAGCAGCACCATCTTTCCAGTCACCTAGGTTCAAAACCTCAGTGTCTCTAACACCTCAGTCTCCCTCCACCAGCCCACATAGCCAATTAGTTGTCAAATGTTTTCATTTCTACCTCTCCAGCATCTCCTGCATCTGTCCCCTTCTTTTTTGCGATCATGGCTGACATCCTAGTTCAGGGCCTTATTGCCTTTCAGTTGGTTTATTTCATTAACCTTCTAATTAACGTCTCATCTAGCCTCACTCCAAATCCATCCTCCAAGCAACCTCCAGAGTGATTTTCCTAAATTGTGAATCTGACCATGTCACCCCACCCCCAAATTAATAACTCCAACAGCTCCCTAATGCCTCCAGGATCAAATATAAACCCCTGTTTGGCTTTTAAAGCCTTTTTTCACAACCTGGCCTCAATCTACCTTTCCTCTCTTAATCCCTTTCCTGCACTCTAATGTCCAAACAAACCATGCTGTTTATCATACACCACACTTTATCTCCCATCTGTGCCAAACAGAGAGACAGCTATGGAACATAAAGAAGTCTGGGGATCCATGGAAAGTCTTAAGTCAGTTCAAGAAGTATTTAAGTGCTTCCACCCACAGGTTAGGCATGGATGGGATATAAAGGACAAAGTCTTTGGTTTTGAGGAGCCTGCCTGGGTCTGTGTTAATACTTTGTAATGAATGATGCCCCCTTCCCCAAAATACTTTGGGATAACATAGTTAATCATTCTTATTTAATTGCAGATAAGCCAGAAGGAATAATATGGAATTTTACCAGATTGTCTTTGGTTATTTGAGAGATGTAACATTTTTCCTTTTGTCAGTCTTTTCCCTCCCCCTACCCAAAATAACTCCTATCCTAATTTAATCATGTGTCTGACTCTCATATCCCAAAGAAGGAGTTCTTTTTGAAATGGAACAAGGCACAAACAAGGCTGATGAGTCATAGTCACTCAGTATTATTATAATGGACTATCTTCAGGACCTCTATCAATCCTTTCCTCTCCATTTATTTGTTTGGTTTTAAAAAGGATTATTGAGTCAGTTTTCCCTGAAGGACCTGTAAAAGAGAGACCAGAAGCAGTAGGGACAGAAGCAGTTACCCAGGACCTCTTACTTTCTAAGGAGAATCCTATGCATCACTTGTATTTTTCTAAAAGAATTTTGCTAAAGTGATTTGTGTTTTCCACTCCTTCCTGCAGCGTATCACTGGACACATGTCCCCTGAACACATTCATTGCTCTTTAGGGCTTCTAAACCAAAAGAAGGCCTTCCTACCTCAGGATACATTTGGTCAACTAACTTTCCAAAAGACCAGGGCTGTTGCCTGGGACAGTGGTCTCAAACTCAAAATTCTTGTTTGGTTTGTTTCCCTTTACAGAAGCTCATTAATCAGATTTAAACTATCAGGGGCCACAGTGAATTTGGTGCCAGGATATTAAGTGATATGTTGCTTCAGGCCCATCAGGGCCTGAAGATGCCAGGGTGCAAGCCCAGGGAGGCTTTGGATTTGGAACTTGCCCTACTCCAGTCTTATCAGAACAACATAAAGGGCAGCTGAGAAGGGAAAAGAAGTCAGGAAAGTAGAGCCTGAAAGGCTGCACTCCTGATTCTCCTCCTGGACTTTATTTTTAATGCCCCAGAATCCTCTCCCTGCTGGAGGCTCACTCCAACCCTGGACTTCACTCATTGGAAGCACCCTCAGCTTCTGTGGCTTCTTAGATTGGCTGGTTCCTCCAAGAATCTCCAATTTGAGGAGGCTGCCCAGGACACCTAAGTCTTCATTTCTCTCCAGACAGCACTCCTGATTGCAGCTGAACAAACTGACAAAAGGCTGGCTGGTTGGTATGTTTTTAGGACTTTGGTACACTGACTCCTTTGAGATTCCTTTTTTGACCTAAGGGATCATTAGCATAATTTTTACTTAGCTGATAACAACACAAAGGGCAAGTCTATGTAATTCTCCTAAACTACAGTTACATTAGTACCATACTCAATTTTATTCAACAAATATTTTTTAAGTATCTACTATGTGCAAAGCACTGAATACAAAACCACTAAAAGAATAAACAATCCCTACTCTCAATGACCTAAAATTCTAATGTGGGAGACAAGTACATATAAAAATGTATGCAACATAAATATAAAATGAATAAATACAAATATATACAAAGTGGTTAAATATAAGGTAGTTTGGGGAGGGAGGACACCAGCAGTTGGAGGGATCAGGAGAAGTGTCATGCAAAAGATGCTTGGGCTGTTTTTAGAAGTCTATAGGACAGAAGTAAGGAAAGAGTATTTTCTAGGCAAATGGGACCACCGATGCAAAGGCATGGAGAAGATGAATGGAGTTCTTCTGTGTGTGAAGAAAGAGAGAAGATGAGTTTGGCTGGGACTCATATACAGTATAATATCTAAAGAGGCTGGAAAGATATACTGGAGCCAGGTTGTAAAGGACCTTAAAAAACAAACAGAGGAGTTTTTATTTTATCATAGAGGTAACTGGAAACCACTGGAGTTGATTGAGTAAGAGGGTCAGATAGCCAGATCTGCACTTAAGGAAAATTATTTTGGCAGCATTGTATAGGATTGATGGACTATAGTGGGGAGAGACTTGAGGCATGAAGACCTATTAGGAAGCTGTTGGCAATAGTCTAGATAAGGGATAATGAAGACCTCAACTAAAGTGTTAGCTGTGTGAGCCTACAGAAAGAGTTGGATGCAAGAAATGGTATTGAGTTAGAAACAGAAAGATCTGGCAAATGATAAGATATGTGGAGGGAGCAAGAGTGAAGAGTCAAAGACAATGCTGAGGTCAAGAACCTGGGAGACTGGAAAATGATGCTACCTGAAACAGATATTGGGAAGCTTGGAAGAAGGGAGAGTATGGAGGAAATAGAGTATAGAGTTTAGTTTGGGGTGTGTTAAGTTTGAAATGCCTCTGGGACATCCAGTTTTAAATGGTGAAATTGGTGACGTGGAACTGAAGCTCAGGGGAGAGACTAGGGGTGGGTGAATATGATATATGCATACATGCATATACACATATGTATTTATATATAAGAACACATGTAGGTATATATTTGTATATATTGTATGTGTGTGTTGATACACATATATAACACACACTTATTAATGTATATATACAGGCATTCCAAAAATCTTAGTGTAGTTTTAAGCTACACACACACACACACACACACACACACACACACACACACACACACACACATTTGTGAGTCATCTGCATATAAGTGATGGTTGATGCCATCAGAGCTGTTGAGGTAACCAAGAGAGAATGTATGGAGAAGAGAAGGGCTAGTATAGAATGTGGAGGAATACTTGATATGAATAATGAACCAGGAAAGGAAACTGAAAAGGAAGGCTCAGACAGTTAAGAGGAGGACCAGAAGAGAATGGTGTCTAATAAAGGCAGAGAGGAAACAGTATCCAGGAGGAGAGTGTCAAATGCAGCATTTAGTTCAAGAAGAATAAGGACTGAGAAAAGTCTATCAAATGGGGCAATTAAGAGCTCATTGGTAACTCTACTGAGAATAGGTTCAGTTCAGTGAAGTTTCCAAAGAATTGAGAAGTGGGAAAAAAGGAAGTAGAGGTAGAAAATGCAGACAGCTTTTTCAAGGATTTGGCTGAGGAATGGAAGGGAAATATAGTATGGTAGGTTTAATGGTATATTTTAGGGCATGGTATATTTTTTTTAAGGAAGGGGAAGACTAGGGTGTATTTGAAGGTAGTCAGCAGTAGATAGGGGAAGCTGAAGATTTGAGAAAGAGGGAATGGTTGAGCATGTCATCTGCTAGAGAAAAAAGGGAAGGAAGAGCAGGGATTGGCATTGGTAAAGAGAAGAACCACCTCTTTTTAAGAGTCTGGGGAAAAAGAAGAGAGAGTAGGAGATATTGTCAAGGTATTTTTGGATGAAGAGAAGGAGAATATATGGCCACAATGAAATGCTTTCATTTTCTCATTAAAGTAAGAGGTAGGTGCAAGAGAGGGAGAAGGGAGGCATAGGAATTTTGAGGAACAGGGATTTTGGAACAGCTTTGGTGAGAAGTGAGATAGGGAATCAATTAGGGAGGAATGAAAGGATTACTTTGTGCAACGTAGACCCATTTGAAGTTACATAACAGGGTTTTGTAATGTACTTGGTCAGACCTCTTTCTGTTGTGTTCAGCTCATGAGTAGGCATAGGGGTGGCTAAGTGGCGAAGTGGATAGAGCACTGCCCTGGAGTTGGGATGACCTGAGTTCAAATTTTACCTGAGACATTCAGTAGCTATGTGACTTTGGGCAAGTCACTTAACTCCAATTGCCTTAAACATGGGGGTGGGGGAGCATGTCCAATTGTCCTGATATATATATATCTTGGCCACTGGACCCAGATAGCTCTGGAGGAGAGTGAGGATTGTGACTGCACAGTCCTCCCTCACTTAAATCCAATCACTGCAAGTCCTGACATCACTCTGCTGTCATGGTCCTCTTTGAAGACGAAGGACAAACAACAGCAAACAACAAAAATGAATAGGCATGGAGGAGATAGTGGTGGGAATAATGCAGGACTGAGTTTTGGCAAGAGATGAAACAGTAGGAGGTCTCAGTGAGGGCAAAGACTAGGTGTAGAGGTATAGGGAAAGTGAGGCATAGGGGGAAGTAGAATGTTTTGAGGTTATGGCGAGATAGGGGAATGTCAGAATTTCTAGTTAGAGAAATGGAACGCTTATGGTTCAGTGATAAGATACAATGTTTGACCATACCTATGTGTGTCTAAGGTGGAATAAAGAACTAGGCCCTAGGATTTAAGAAGGCTGAGGTATTGGGGAATTAGGGAGTCTAAGTGAGCATCTATGAATATTAAAGTCCCCTAGTATGAGGCACATAGACCATACTCACACAAGATGGTACAACTCCTAATTCTGTGACTTTATGCTGGCTGTACCCCATGCCTGGAATGCTCCCCCTCCTCATCTCTACCTTTTAGAATTTGTGATTTCCTTCATGATTTAACTCAAGTTCCACTTTCTATTGATTCTTCCAGCTGCTAGTTTCCTCTTTCCAAAAACTACCTCATTTATTTTGCATATATTCTTATATAATTATGCATTTATGTCGATAAATTATCTATCTATCATCATCTGTCATCATAATCATCTATCTATCATCTATCTAGTAGGCTATATTAGAATGTAAGTACTTTGAAAGCAGAACAGGAACTATTTCACTTTTCTTTTTGTATTCCTAGCACTTGGTTTAGTACCTGGCACATAGAGACCCTTAATATGCGTATTTATTGATCAGTTGAAAAGAGTGTCAAATCTTCCCCCTTTCATAAAGGCCATTTCCATCAAACCTGATGACTAATAGCCTAACTAGCACTTAACTAGCAAGAATAATCATTTAAAAAAGGAAACTATGTTCTATTTCCTTTTCTCAATAAAACTCCTAGAAAAAATTACTTAATTTACATCTATTTCATCTCTTCTTATTCCCTTCTATAGCCACTGTAGTCTGACTTCTGGTTTCATCACTCACCCAAAACCACTCTCTCCAGGGTTAACAAGCATCTCTTCTTTGATTAACCCAATAGCTTTTTTATGGTCTTCCCTCTCTATAGCTTTTTTTTTGTTTGTTTGTTTTGTTTTTTTTTTAGTGAGGCAATTGGGGTTAAGTGACTTGCCCAGGGTCACACAGCTAGTAAGTGTTAAGTGTCTGAGTCCAGATTTGAACTCAGGTACTCCTGACTCCAAGGCCGGTGCTCTATCCACTGCACCACCTAGCTGCCCCTCTCTATAGCTTTTTTATTTTTTAATTAAAAAAATTTTTTTTTCAGGGCCATGGGGGTTAAGTGACTTGCCCAGGGTCACACAGCTAGTAAGTGTCAAGTGTCTGAGGCCATATTTGAACTCAGGTACTCATGAATCCAGGGCTGGTGCTTTATCTACTGTGCCACCTAGCCACCCCTCTCTCTATAGTTTTTTTTTTTTTTTTGGTGAGGCAATTTGGGTTAAGTGAGTTGCCCAGGGTCACACAGCTAGTAAGTATCAAGTGTCTGAGGCCAGATTTGAACGCAGATCCTCCTGAATCCAAGGCTGGTTATCTATCCACTGTGCCACCTAGCTGCCCCTCTCTCTATAGCTTTTTACACTGATAACCAACTCACAATTGCTGATGAGCCAAAGGAAAATGAAAAAATGAATATTATCAGTGATGATTTGTGAGTGATAAGTGGCTCTGAAACCATTATTACAGGACATATGTGACCAGAAAAGGAAGTGGGTTGTTTATATAGATAGTTAGGAATAATAAATGCACAGATCTTGTGCTGCAGAGGTAGCTACAAAATATTAAAAGAACTAGGGGGTAGCACCAGTACATTTTGTGGATCCTTCGTGGCAGATTTACAGAGATACCTGGACAAGAATTGCACAGGACAAGAGGGATTTGTTTGAGTTGTGATCTGCACTACTAAAATGAGTACACAATGAATTAGTAGGATTCTTTGAAGTATTTATCTATAGCTGTCACCCTACGAGATTAGAAGGTGTTTCCCTCCCCTTCCCTAGTACTTAGCACAGTGTTCTTCACATAGTAGACATTGAATCAATGTTTGAGTTGCACATAATAGGTAATTAATAAATATTTGTGGAGTTAAAATGAATTGCTTGACTTGCCTACCTAATGGTATGGTGAATGACCTTTGAATTTGGACTTTGTTATCAACCCTTCCCTTTAATAAAGTTTTAAATACTTTACTGTTTTCTTTTACATTTGAAAATTCACTTGAAGAAGCATGTCCAGTAAAGAAGTGTATATAACTTCCTTCAAACAAAGGTCTCTTGGATCATTTCTCTTGTTACAACTACACATACCTGCCTGCAACTCTGAGCAATACCAGGTCTGTCCTGCTCTCATTCCTAAACTGTAGAGCCTATATTTGAACTGAGGAGAAATTTAACAAAAGAACTGGAACAGAAGTGCTGTTCCTTTTTATAAATAATGTAAGAAGATAGTATTAGGGGGATCAAATTCTTATTAACCCTTACCAAACTTAATGTCATTTGTTCTTATTCAGGGATTAGGGTGTAGAGGGGACTTAGAAAAGTTCTCCAGTTTGGTAATGTTTTTGTTTTGTTTTGTTTTGTTGTATTTTTGAATGAAGCAGGACTTATTAAATCAAAGCCTGTCTTAATTCTTGCCCAGTATAATAGAGGGTGGGCCTGACTGGTAGGTTATAGTTCCTTAGGAACAAATTCACAGGAAATCAATGAATAATGAATGAACAAACAAATGGATGAATGAAATGATTGTTGAGACCTGACAATAGAGTGTGTACAGTAGGCAATGAGTCTTTGAAAATACTAGCTCTGGGCATTTGATTCATGTAAGCAAAAAAGACTAATAGAAAATAAGCATGAGGAGAGAATTACTGAAAGGGGGGCACTGGAAAGACAATTTCCATTCCAAGTGCTCTCTAAATCTCAGCTCCAGCCATTTGTTCTTTGTAACTTCTTCCTTTTTAGGAAGGCAGGCTGGGAACCCACCCTAAGCAATGGGCATGGCCTCAGGAGTATTGCAAGACAATAAGAAGAACACTGGCTTCCTGAGAAGCAACTGATCTATTTGCAGCAGTTTCAGATTTGTATAGATCAGAGACTGGGTTGGTTGGAAGGGCTCCATATGTCACATGGGGTCCTATTTTGGATAGCTGAGGTATTAAAAGAATACCATGAAATATACTTTTGATGGCAATTAGGGATAATCCAGAGAAACTAGGTCTCTAAGTCAAAGGAGGCAGCCAGCAATAAGCTCATCCTAATGCTTTTATATAAGTCCTTCAGTTTCCCTTCTTTTTTCTTCCTAGATATAAATGAAGGAAAGTGATCCCTGAAGCATGGGTGGAAAGATAATTGCAGATTTATTAATAAATATTTATAGCATCTAGCATAGTGTTAGGCATAGGGTAGATGCTTAAACTTCTCAGGTGCCTTGACCCTTGACTTGATTTGCACAGGTAGAGCTAGAACTAGATATTCTTTTACTTTTCTAGTCAGAGTCTCAGAATTATATGTCTTTGCAACCCTACTCATTTGATTTCATTGGATTCCTATTACCTCTTGAATAAAACATGAACTCCTCTGTTTAGTTTTAGCTCTTAAAGCCTTTCCCTACCTGGCCCCTACCTATCTTTCCAGTCTCATTGGACACTACTCTCCTCCCATACTCTGATTCAACTAACTTGGTTTTCCTCATATTCCCCCCTCCCCCCATCATTGTGTCATTGCACTGGTCATCCTCTATGCATGGAATGCACTTCCTTTGAAAGAAAATGATAATGATGAAATGTGCTATTTCTGCGATGCAGCTAAAATATTACGCAGCTGAAAAATTATATCCCTAAAATCATATATTAAAAAATAGAAAAGGAGAGGATTAAGGAACTGAGTATTAATTTTAAAAGTAAGAAAGCCTAAAAGAAACCTGAAACCTAAAATAACCACAAAACAAATTATATTAAAATTAGAGGAGAAATAGATAAGCTAGAGAAAATTGAGCAACCATACTGACTAGGTTCATTACCAATTTATGCCACTTAACCTTTGTTGGGCCTTCACTACTGCCCAGCAATCCTTTTATTCTCTGATTACTCTTCTCTACCAAGGTCTCCTCAATGGCTATTCAAAACCATCTCCTTTCTCCACAAGTTTCTGTATCATCTACCCCAAGTGCTCAGCAGTGGACCTTGCCTCCTACTTTCCTGAGAAAATAAAGGGCACAAGATGCCACTTCTCTACTTTACACTTCAAAACTCCTGGTGATCCATCTTCTCCCTCTTTACTTCATTTTCCAATGGTTCTTTCTGTCAAGTCTAGATCTTGCATTTGTGCCCTTCATCTTATTCCCTTCTCTGTCTTCTAGGAGTTTGTGCTGCTAATTTCCTCTCTTTCATTTGCAGTATTTTCTTGTCCATAATCTTCCTTACCATCTACAAATATGCCTGGGTCTTCCAAATTCCTCATTTCACACTGCTATGCCCTCAAGCTATTCTTTCATATTTCATTTCACAGCAAAATTCCCAGGCTGTTTCCATTTATTGCCTCTATTTCCTCACTCCACAGTTCCTTACAGTTCTGGTTTCTAATTCCACTCAGCTGAAATAGTTTTCTCTAGTGTTACTGTTAATGATTTCTTAACTGCTATATGTTTCTTCTTGGTTTCCATTACAAGCCTGCTCTGAAATTTTTTCCTCTGTCAACTATCCCCTCATCCTATACATTTTCTCTTTCCTCCATTTCTATTGCTTTCTCAGTTCTCCTCCTATGTCTGACCAACTTCTCTATCTCCTTTGCTAAATAATCATCCTTTTCCTGTCTGCTAAAAGTTGACATCCCCCAAACTCTGTCCTAGATCCTTCTCTCATTTTTCATTACACTTTCTCTGTTGATGTTCTTATCAGCTCTCATGGGTTCCATTATTTTCTCTATGTATATAACTCCTAAATCTACAGATACAGCCCTTATCTTTTCCCTGAATTCCAGTGCTCTATTACCAGCTGTCTGCTGGACCTCTCCATCTATATGTTCCATAGGCATCTCAAACTAAAAATGCAATTCATTATATAGTCCCTTCCCCTCTCCAAACTTGCCTATTTCTGATGAGGATATCACCCTCCTTCTCATCATCCAGGTTTACCATATTAGGGACCCCCTTGACACTTCTTTTTACCTTCCCCTTCCCTGTTCCATGATATTTTTCACATCCATATCCATCTCTTAAGAAACATAACCCCTACCCTAGGTTCAGGTCCTCATCACTTGGTGTCCCTATTTTTAGTCTCTCTCCTCCAATCCATCCTATGCACAGAAGCCATATTGATATTTCTAAGTGACAAATCTGACCATGTCACTCCTCTATTAAAAATTCTTTAGTGATTATTGTTTCTAGTATAAAATAGAAAATCCTTAACTCAGCATTCAAAGCCTTGCACGATCTGGCTCCCACTTAATTCCTATTTTATTTCACATTATTCCCTTTCACATTCTCTATTCTAGTTAAACATGCCTATGAGTAATTTCCCATATATAACATTCTTTCTCCTGCACAGGCAGTCCCCTATATCTGTAGCTGTAATGTAATATTTTTTGTAAGGTGGTTTTGCAAATCTTAAAGCTTTATATAAATGCTTATTATTGTTATTCTGCCTTCTTGTTCTGTGTATTAAAATTTTTAGATTCTTTCAAAACAAAACTCAGGTGTTATCTCTTACATCAGGCCTTTCCTGAGATCCAATTGAGAGTGCTCTCTCTCTCTTGAAAATATGCTGTATGTACTTTGTTATTAATTAACCTGTACATGTAGAATGGAAACTTCTTGACCGTAGCACAGTATCTTGCATATAGTAGGTGCTTAGCAAATGCCTGTTAAATGGAAAAACATTTGGGTATGTATGCAAAGGCAGCCACCTTATCCCTCACTACAGTTGGACTGTCTGCTACATTGGGTGGCAGCAGAGGGGACAGTTTGACTTTGAATGTAGGTATGCTTGGATAGGGGGAAGTATATCCCCCCCCACACACACACACACATAGAGTTCTGTCATCATCCTCATGGACATCTCAAGGGGGAAGAGGCATACCTGAGGAGAAAGACTCCACAGCAAAGACTGATTGTGCTAGGTGGAAGCACCTTACCATCCGTAAGAAAGTGTGCACAGTTGGTGGTTGGAACCCTGGGACAAAATTCTATCTATCCACTAGTTGTATCTGTGTACAGGAGGGCTTAAAAAGCAAAAAAGGGGTTATCATTTCTGTTTTGTTTTCAAACAATTTTAATACTTTGCTTCTAGGAAAAGGAGTTTGGAAAAAAACTTTAAAAAACATAGATCTGATAATGTTACTCTTCTTAATAAACTCCAGCAGCTCCCTATTGCAACAGCTAGGTGACAGACACAGTGGATAGAGTGCTGGGCCTGGAGTCAGGAAGACTCATCTTTCTGAGTTAAATCTGGCCCTAGACATTTATTAGCTGTGTGATCCTGGGCAAGTGACTTAACCCTGCTTGCCTCACTTTCCTCATCTGTAAAATGAGCTGAAGAAGGAAATGGCAAACTACTTCATTGTTTCTGCCAAGAAAACCCCAAATGAAGTCACAAAGAAATGGACTGAAAAAACAACTGAAACAACAGATTTTGTTTTGCTTCACTCTGCATATTTGTCACAAGGGTTGTTTTTCTTTCTTTTTTTCTTCTTTTATCAATGGGGGTGGTAGGAAGAAGAAAAAAATTAATGCTTGTTAATTTAAATATATATAAACACACACACATATATATAGAGAGAGAGTCTGTGTGTGTGCATGCGTGTATATAAACAAACAAACAAACAAATGAATGAATGAATGAATGAGCAAATAAATAAATAAATAAAATTTAAAAAGAAAAACAAGTCCTACCCATAATTTGGCTATAACCTACCTTTCCAGCCTTGTTGTATGTTATCACCGTTCATTCACTTTATAGTCCAACCAAACCCTCCTTCTTGCTATTTCTTACATAGGACATTCCAACTCTCATCTCTGTTTTTGCATAGTCTGTTCCACATATCTGGAATACACTCCTTCCTCATTTCCACCTCTTAGAATCTCTCATTTCCTTCAAGTCTCACCTTAAATGCTATCTTCTACATGAAACCTTTTTTAATTCCTTCAAACTAATAGTATCTCTTCACCAAAAGTTACCTTGGCTAGTGAGACTGAGGTTTTTCACTGGCCAAAAATAAATTGTTCAGCCTTTGTTTCTGACAGAGATACATTATAAAGAAAGGAACTCAGATTAAATTCTTACAGGACACTGCCATCTCAGGTTACCTTTTGTCCTGGATCAAATTCTTTTGCTTCTAAGCCAGAGAGGATCTTGGGTGAATGCAGAAGTAGTTAACCAGTCAGTGAGTCTAGCATGTATTAATGCTATAATAATATCTACCTAGCCATACATAATAACTACCTAATGGTAGTTATCCAAAATAAAGGACTTTGATCTCTGGCCAAATATAGAAGTAGAAAGCCCTAATTTTAGCCTGAGGACGTTCTACTAGCCTAGCAAATCTGCTTCTAACTTCCATGGGAGAAATAGCAAGTGCAGAAGAAGGACTTGGGCCTAATAATAAGGCAATTATGTACCTGATTTGGAGAGTTTGAACTAGTGAAGTAGGTCAGAGGTAGAATCTGGGAGGAATTAAGAGCGATTTGAAGGAGAAGGCTCTCTAGGCCCAAATTCTGGTCCAGGTTCTATTTCCAGTTGAGAGAAGAGTAGGAGCAAGGATAATTAAGGAGGATATAAAAGGATTAAGGAGGAGAATTCGAAGAACTTCAAAATAAAAAGAAGATTGCTGGAACATTGAAGCCAAATAAGTGAGAAAAAAACCAAATCAAAAGAGTGGATCAAGTTAAAACTAAAAGGAAATTGGTACAAGGCTAGTGCTTCATCCTCACATCCCAACAAACATTTTTATTTTTTATTTTTTTGTGAGGCATTGAGGGGTAAGTGACTTGCCCAGGGTCACACAGCTAGTAAGTGTCAAGTGTCTGAAGTCGAATTTGAACTCAGGTCCTCCTGACTCCAGGGCTGGTGCTTTATCCACAGTGCCACCTAACTGCCTCCTCAACTGACATTTAGCTATCAACAAAAGTTACTGTCTGCCTACCACCACATGCATAATCCTTTGATTATGTCCCCTACCCCCAGCCCTACTTTATGAATGATAATTCAATCAATTTGTTTACCAATTTTTTGACTCACCATCTCTGTGAAACAGTTACCAGTGCACATGGAGATCATCCTTTGGCCTTTATTAGGCAGATAAGATAAGGAGTTACAGATAGGAATTCTTGGTTCTGCCTTCTCCCGGATGGGGGTCTTCAAGGGAGGAGATGAGGTTTTTTTGTTTTGTTTTTGTTTTGTTTTTTTTTTAGTGAGGCAATTGGGGTTAAGTGACTTGCCTAGGGTCACACAGCCAGTAAGTGTTAAGTGTCTAAGGCCGGATTTGAACTCAGGTACTCCTGACTCCAGGGCCGGTGCTCTATCCACTGCGCCATCTAGCTGTCCCCAAAGGAGATGGGCAAGAGACCTTTTTACTAATAGTTTTAACACCCTGTTAATAAATGATATATTTCTTGGAGAATTGTCTCAATTTACTATTTTTTAAATTTTATTAATTTTTTTTTTTGTGAGGCAATGAAGTGACTTGCCCAGGGTCACATAGCTAGTAAGTGTCAAGTGTCTGAGGCCGGATTTGAACTCAGGTACTCCTGAATCCAAGGCTGGTGTTTTATCCACTGTGCCACCTAGCTGCCCCGGAGATGAGGTTTTTAAAGGAACTAGGTTCGATAGATTGGATCTCTGTCTCCCTGTCCCCCTCCTCCCACAGCCTGCCACACCCTGTGATCAGACTGCCTCAACAGCAATTTGTTCTTACCTTCAGAATGGACTCCCATCCAAATGACTTCTGATTTGATTTATAGGTCTCCCCCCTCCCCTCTCCCCTCAATTGACTATACAGTTGTGGGCTGATCAACTGGTAAAATTGGAGTAGGAGATTTGGATTGCTGTGGCCTGGGTAAATACTGCTGTTATTGCAAACCGGCACTTTTGGAGTAAGGAGAAAAAGCACAGAGCCTCCTGCAATGCTAGGTGGACAGAGGGTGATGAGAGTCTTTCCTGGAATGAGCTTGTGGTTCTTGAAACAAAAGATTGATAATAAAGCAATTGATGGCCAACCTTTGAGGATACTAGTAAAACTGTATGTGAAATATAGCATCAGGGCACTGGGGATCCTTCAGCCCTATCCAAGACTAAGATATCCCCTAGAGCCTGTGTCCCATTTAGATCATCCACTGGGGTTATAGAGGGCAGATCATACAAAGAAAAAGTATTGTAAGGTGTTGAGAGTCAGTAACCGGGTGAGCTCTTTGGGCAATTTCTATATGAGTTGGGTGGCTAGGATGCTCAGTGGATAGGGCACCAGGCCTGGAGTCAGGGAGATTTATCTTCCTGAGTTCAAATTTGACTTGCTAACTGTGTGACTCTGGGAAAGTAACCTAACCCTGTTTGCCTCAGGCTCTCATCTGTAAAAATGAACTGGAGAAGAAAATGGTAAACTACTCTAGTATCTTTGCCAAGAAAATTCTAAATGGGGTCACGGAGAGTAGGACAGGACCAAAATAACTAAACAACAACATAATCATCATCGACAACAAGATATGCATTTGGGGTAGGCAAGAGGGTGGGGGCAAGAATGATCATTTATATAGTGACTATTATGTGTCAAGATCTGTGCTAAATGCTTTACAAAAAATGTCTCATTTTATAGATGAGGAAACTGAAGCAAACAAAGATTAAGGGATTTGCCTGGGTCAAACAGCTAGGGAATATTTTAGTTCATATTTGAACTCAGGTCTTTTTCTATTGTGCCACCTAGCTGCCTTGATACAGGTTGTAGTATTGTGGCTAGGACCAAAAGGAAAGCTTGGAGTTACCTTGAACTATCAAATTCCAGGTATTGGGGGGTGGAGGGAACAAAATATATTTCTTCTCTAATGATGGGGATAAGGAAATTGGAGTACTTTGATATACTAGCTCTGCTTACGACACGATGAGGATCATGAGGAAGGTGAATGGTGCTTGGTAGTTTATGGTGAACAACAGGGAGTTGAAAAAGTCACTATGCTTATCACTACAGCTGGTACTGACTTGTCAATGTCATAGACCAGGGAGTCCAGGCCCAAAGTTAGAGGTATGGGGTCAGTGACCTCCTCAATACTCTTTTGTCTGTTTCTGTGACTGAAACAAGTGAGGAACAATTTGTTTTCACCTGGAAAGGGTTCCAGTATACTTTCATTGTCCCTCCCTAGAGCTACCTGAATTTCCCCTCATATCAAACACATTCTAAAAGGAGATTCTGTCGGCCTGAGGCCATTGATGTCCACCATCGCATTGATGGCATAATATTGGCCAGTTTAGATGAGGCCATAGTAGTCAAGGCCCTACATCTGATGGTGGCCTATATGAGGGACAGGTGAGAAATAAACCCTGAGAACCCCAAGGTCTGTCTTTCTTAGTCAAGTTTTGGGGAATACAATGGCTGGGGAAAACTCAGGGAATCCTGGGCACAGTTTTGAATAAACTACAGACACTTCCCTGTTATCTAATAATGAAACCCAGAGACTTAGAATACCCTTCTAGTCTTAGAGAACCCATATTTCCCACTCAAGTATCAAGATGGCCCCCATTTATTGACTTACCTGCAATTTTGCCTTTTTCAAGTGAGGCTCAGAACAGATCACAGTCCTGGAAGACCTAAAAAGGCTGTCCAGTGGTCTCTACCTTGGGCTCATATTTTTGGAGATCTGTCCATAAAGACCAGTTTGAGTTGAGCTCTTGGTATGCACCAAGAATAAGTAACTGTTAAACTTCTGAAGCTTCAAATTTCTCAAAGTAGCCATTCATGATTGCCACTTTTGAAAAGCAGTTGCTTTTCACCTCACTTATTACAGGGTTCTAGTTTCTACTGAACAGATTTGCAGAATCATAACAATCACCGTTTGTCTATACAAATAGTTGGCAAGCAATAGATACCTGTTATGAGTTGGGTGATGAAGATAGCCCCTCTAACAAGATGAATAGGACATGAGGCTACTATTGTTAAATATAATTGGTAAATTGAAAATCATACTTGCCTGGATCCTTTCAGTATTAGGTGCCCTTCACAAAAAGATTGTAACTATGACAAAGATTAAGGCCTCCAATCCAGGCTCTGAAGCCCTGTCTGTTCCACTATCCCAAAGGGCCCCCACCTATAAGAACCTGGTTCCTGAGGAATGCTGTTTTGCCTGATTTAGTTATAGCTTCATCCTCAGTGAGAGAAAGATATGCAACTTGACTCCATTGGCCACTCATTTGGTAACAGGAAATGCCCTAGGGAATGAGCATCATAGCATATCCTCCCAGTGGACTAAGCTCCAGGCTTTTTAGATGGCATGTGACAGAACCATGAAGAATGGGGCAGATTCCTGGGTAGTGGCCATGGGACTGACTAAGTAGTGGTCTAGGGCCTGGAAAGAACAAGACTGGAAAATCAAGTTTTCCTTTTGAGATCAGGACCAATCAAGGAATATTGCTGATGCCTTCCCCTGCCTACAATTATTTATGGGACATTTCAACACCATCAAATACATCAGATGCTCTTGGCTGAATTAAATACCAGGTTGTTGTAGTTATAAGAGCAGAGACTGGGAGTAGGTTTGTTGCTTATCTGGATGCTGGCAGTGATGAAGCCCTGTTGTGCTAAGAATAAGACCATTTAATTCCCTAAATAATTATTCATGTACATTTTGGCTTCTTGTGTCAGTTGGAGCACCCATGTAATCTAAGTGGCCCTCAATCTTTCCCTAACTGGAAAAAATACTCTCAGGGCAACTGGTTTGTCTCTGCTAATCAACAGTTGCATCATCATATACTTGCCTGACTAGGTCAGGAGTCCAACTTCCAAGAAGCCATATCTGTGACAAATCAATACCATCCTGGGAAGTATAAAGAATCTCCCATCTAGTGCTTTCTAGGATGCAGTCTCCAATCTTGAGGAAGCCTTGACTTGTTAAGACTGCTTTTAGAAATAGTTCTGGATGACCAATCTCTAGTTCCTCTTTATTTTTTTCCTGGTGCAGTCACCTGGGCTTTGTGGTCTTTGACCCTTATAAGGGGGAAGTAAGATTTATATAATTTATATAATGCCCACCATGTGCTAAGCATTCTGCTAAGTGCCATTTCCAAACATTATCTCCTTTGATCCTCACAACAACCCACTGAGGTAGGTGCTATTATTATCCTCATTTTATAGTTGTGGAATTTGAAGCAAAGTGAGGTTAAGTGACATACACAGAATCACACAGTACATGTATAAGGCTATATTTGAACTCAGGTCTTCTTGACAATAGGCATGATGCTCTATCCACGGTGTCACCACTGGCTCCATAGACCCTGGAGAAATAGCTCGACTGACATGTTTCCTTTCCTTTGGGATGGTCTGGACAGCTCCTTCCCACAAAAGGCTTAGAGGACTAAAGGGTGGTGGTGTGAGATACCTTGCTTTCTAACATTATGGGGAAGATGAAATTGTTGCTATATAACTATGGTAAATATATATTTACTTAGAAGAAAGGGGATATTCTAGCTCAGAAATGTCAAATGTGTGGTCCTTAGCACTCCCAAGCATAGCCTGAACCAGATTAGCATATAAAAATATTTAATAAAACAAATACAAATATAATAAAGCATAGATGACATTACATTTTATTTTATTTTTTTAATAATCATTTTAATTTAAAGTTCTGAGTTCCACATTCTACTCCTCCTTCTCTCCTTCTCCTGCCCCCTCCCTGACATGGTAAGCAATCAGATATAGGTTATACATATGCAATTATGTAAAACATTTCCATATTAGTAATTTTAAATAAGAAGACTGGAATAACAGAAAAAAACAAAAGAAGGAAAGTGAAAAATAGCATGCTTCAGTCTGTGTTCAATCAATATCAATTCCTTCTCTGGAGGTGGAGAGTATGCTTCATCATTAATCCTTTGGGATTGTCTTGGATCATTGCATTGCTGAGAATAGTTAAATCCTTCACAGTTCTACTGAACACTATTGCTGTCACTGTGCACAATGTTCTTCTGGTTCTGTTCACTTCATTATATGTTAGTTCATTCCTTGGCCTTTCTGAAATCATCCTACTTGACATTTCTTATAGCACAACAATACTCCATTACAATCATATGCCTCAGCTTGTTTAGCCATTCCCCAACTGATGGGCATCTCTTTGATTTCTAAGATAATATTACATTTAAAAGCTAAATTAATATGCAGCTTTCAGGGATCCTTATATGTGGTTTAGAGGCTCCTATTTCTTTTCGAGTTTGACATCGTTGCCCTATATGACTTCTATGTCCTTAGGTGAAGGTGAGAGAGAGTATTTAGGCCCTTTTGGAAGAAGAGGGAAGTCTCTGTAGAGGAACCTATAAAGGAGCAAAGATTTAGTATCATCTTGATGAGGCTCCCAGGGAGAAGGAGGCTTTAGTGGGTAAGCCAGGGAATACTGAGTGGGTGGAAATATTGGACAAGCCTAAGTATCAATTTAGATCTCAGGACAAGTTGCAGCAAGAGGCTTATAACTTCTTAATCACTTTACTGAAGATGACCCTGTTGCATGATAAAGAATCTATGACCTCATTGCTTAACATCTCGGGGAGGGGGGAGGAGAAGAAGAGGAGGGATGGAATTTTAAACTCAAAACTTTAAATGAAAATGTTTATTAAAAAAAAAGAATCCATGACTGTCCTGAAGATCTTATATTTTGTGTGTGTGTGTGTGTGGGGGGGTGACCTTGATATTCCTGGTATTGTCTCTGCTCATTGTTACTACCTTATTTTGGGAGAGCCACTGTGAACTACAAAGATTTGGCATTGTCCCCCACATGGAACACATTGTTGAGATTTGAGCCTCAGTTCTTTGAAACTAGGGTGAAAATGTCCAGGATTTCTGATCTTCCTCCTCTTCCACATTTCCTGGCTACTCTATTAAGGGGCCATTATATATATATATATATATTTTGGTATATGTCTTAGCTGATTTATTTAAATGGGAGGCACACTAGTAGGGACTCAGGAGCTACAGTTGTGAGTAATAAATGTATAGCTCTCACCAAGGATACTTGTAGTACCCTGTGAGTGAATTGTAGTTATATGGTGCCACACTCTAGGAATCCTTTACCTGACAGTGTGAGAGCAGGTTGAATGAGTGAGCCAGTTCAGACAGAAGAGAGTGGGGGTGGGGGGCTTGGTGTCTTATGTGCTAAGCCTGGGTCTATTCATCCTACAACCTTACACTGGTTCTGGTAGCTGGACTGTGGCTATGACTAAAGAATAGTGTCTAGTCTGCCCTTATCAAAAAGAGTTTCTAGCCACCATGTACTAGCAGAACAAAGCTGATAAATTGGTTAACCTTCAAGAGATGAACCTGGAAGATAGTAGTAAAGAGTAATACTCAGTAGAAACACAATGACTATGGGGTAAGACCAGCAGAGCCCAGTGGAGCAACTTGATATCAAACCTGATAAGAGTTAACCCAGTATCTTCCCTAGAAGAAGTGCCCCAGTCAGCAAGGAGCAGCACAACATCACTAAAAGACATTGGTGGTTTTGTAGCCTTGTCTCTGAACATATTCCTCTCTTGTGTGAACTCTACACATCTTCACTTCCTCCAATGATGGTATGTATACATTTGCTGGAGATTGTGCTCCATATTTATGAAGGAAATGTCCTACTGCAAATCTCCATATCATTCATTCCAAACCTCTGATTTGAACTAATCATGTTCTTTGACTGGCTAGAGATAAAAATAAACATATTGACAGGATCTTATAAACTATCATTTTGAGTGGATGTGGATCCATAATGTACCTTTAATTTGTGGTAATTATTCTTGGGGCCCTCACATGTGTGTTTGTGTGTATGAGTGTTTGTGGGTATCCCAAGGCTACACATATGTAGTATGCATATATTTTATATATATTTACATGTGTACGTGTTATCTCCATGATAGATTATAAACTCCTTGAAGGAAAGAAGCATTTAATTTTTGCCTCTCTATAACCCCTAACAAAGTGCCTGGTATATAGTAGGAACTTAATAAATATGTATTGATGAACTGGTTGAACATCTTATTTCTTCCAAGAATTATCCTAATGTGGGAAAAGCTTTGGGGAATGATATACCTAACACCTTCTGTTTTCCACATTCCTAATGTTTAATAGCTCAGATCTGCAGGAGCTCAAGCTCCCAAAGAAATATATCTTATTTCCCATGGGCTTTCTGTGGCACACAGGGAGGATCCTATCTAAAATGCCTATCTAAAAACCATTCTGTTCCAATCTATATTAGATCAGTCTACATTACATCAAATGTACAAAAAACATACCTCCCTTAACTCTGGGTAAGTAGGTAATAGGTTCAAGTGATCCTTACTAACAAAGTGACCTTGAAAACATTACTCTTTAAGACCTTGCTTTTCATAGCTGTAAAACGAGGTTGTTTGCCCTTTTAGGTTTCTTAAAAGTTCTGGGATCCTCAAATTTCTAGGCCTCAATTACTTTTCTGTAAGATAAGGGCAATTGTTATTTAAAAAAATTTTTTTATTTATAAAGTATTTTTTATATTTTTTCCTGTTACATGTAAAGATAGTTCTCAACTTTTGTTTATACAGGCTTTCCAATTTCAGATTTTTCTCCCTCCCTCTCCTCCCTCACCCCTCACCTAGACAGCAGGTAATCTGATATAGGTTTTATATATATATATACACACATATTAACATTAATCCTATTTCTGCATTAGTCATGTTATAAGAGAAAAATCAGAGCAATGATGAAAAACCTCAAAATAGAAAAAACAACAGCACCAAAACCAAAAGAAATAGTATGGTTCATTCAGCATACACAGTTCTTTTATTTTTTTTTTTCCTTGGATTTGGAGATCCTTTTCTATCATGAGTTCCCTGGAACTCTTCTGTACCATTGCATTGGTGAGAAGAATATAGTCCATCACAGTAGATCAACACTCAATGTTGATGATACAGTGTACAATGTTCTTCTGGTTCTGCTCATCTCACTCATCATCAGCTCATGCAAGACCCTCCAGGTTTCTCTGAACTCCTCCTGCTCATCATTTCTTACAGCACAATAGTATTCCATTGTATTCATATGCCACAACTTGTCCAGCCATTCCCCAATTGATGGGCATCCCCTCAACTTCCAATTCCTTGCCACCACATAAAGAGCAGCTATAAATATTTTTGTACATGTGGATCCCTTTCCCCTTTCCATGATTTATTTGGGAAAAAGACCCAAAAGTGGTATTGCTGGGTCAAAGGGTATGCACCGCTTTACTGCCCTTTGGGCATAATTCCAAATTGCTCTCCAGAATGGTTGGATCAGTTCACAGCTCCACCAACAATGCATTAGTGTTCCAATTTTCGCATAGCTTCTCCAACATTTATTATTTTCCTTTTTTGTCATTTTACCCAATCTGATAGGTGTCAGGTGGTACCTCAGAGTTGTTTTAATTTGCATCTCTCTAATCATTAGAGATTTAGAGCATTTTTTCATATGGGAATAGATAGCTTTGGTTTCTTCATCATAAAACTGCCTGTTCATATCCTTTGACCATTTCTCAATTGGGGAATGATTTGGATTCTTATAAATTTGATGTAGTTCCCTATATATTTTAGAGATGAGGCCTTTATTAGAAGTACTGGCCACAAGAATTGTTTCCCAGCTTTCTGCCTCCCTTCTAATTTTGGATGCATTGCTTCTGTTTGTACAAAAATTTTTTAATTTAATATAATCAAAATCATCCATTTTGCATTTTATAATATAATCTATCTCTTGTTTTGTCATAAACTGTTTTCCTTTCCAAAGGTCTGATAGGTAGACTATTCCTTTCTCTCCTAATTTACCTATGGTATCACCTCTTATGTCTAAATCGTGTACCCATTTTGATCTTATTTTAGTATAAGGTGTAAGATGTTGATCTATGCCTAATTTCTGCCATACTATCTTACAGTTTTCCCAGCAGTTTTTGTCAAATACTGAGTTCCTATCCCAGAAACTGGAGTCTTTGGGTTTATCAAACACTACATTACTAGTGTCATGTACTACTGCATTTCCTGAGCCTAGCCTATTCCATTGATCTACCACTCTATTTTTTAGCCAGTACCAGATAATTTTGATGACTGCCTCTTTATAGTAAAGCGCCAGGTTTGGTACCGCTAATTCACCTTCCTGTGAATTGTTTTTCATTATTTCCCTGGATATTCTTGATTTTTTTGTTTTTCTAGATGAATTTGGTTATTATTTTTTCTAGCTCTATAAAATAATTTTTAGGTAGTCTGATTGGTATGGCACTGAATAAGTAAATTAATTTAGGCAGTATTGTCATTTTTACTATATTAGCTCTGCCTATCCATGAGCAATTGATATCTTCCCAATTATTTAGATCTGATTTGATTTGTGTGAAGAGTGTTTGGTAGTTGTGTACATAGAGTTCCTGGGTTTGTCTTGTCTGCCTCCCTTCTAATTTTGGATGCAGGCAATTGTTATTTTAAAAATTTTATTTTTAATGATCATTTACTATCTTTCCTTCCCACGGTTCCCCCAAATGAACAACAGAAAAGAAAGAAAACCCAAACTCTTGTTACAAATATGTATAAGCCAGCAAAACAAATTTGTACAATGTTCATGTCTAAAAATAGGTCCTCTTCAGTGTTTCAAATCCATCACCTCTCTGTCTGAAGAGGGATTGTATAAAATGGGGACAATTCTAACTTACTCACTTGGACTGGATGAGATTTTACTTATAATTTAACCAGAATGAGGGGCTAGACTAGATGTGATCCCTACCACTACCTGGATAAACAGAAGAAGCCCTTGGCCACCTGAGGAAAATGAAAAGAGATGAGAAAACAGTTCAGAGGTAGTTCGGCAGGTGCAAGGGAGGTCTCCCTGAAGGGAAAGGAAATCTCCCAATAGGAAGTGTTCATTTCATCCTGCTGTTGTGGAAACTGTCAGTCTAGACCATAGCCAATGGTCCCCCACTGCCTTCTTTCCTGTTGCCTCACAGAAAAGCCTCCACACTAAAGTTATAGGGACTAAATATGTCGCCTCCTCCCCTACTATTTGAATTGGACCTAAAAGACAGGAAAATGCTGGGGCAGAAGTTTCATTGTGACATATTAGAAATGGTTTTGACCTAAGCCAAGAGACCTGGGTTCTGGTGCTGACCACTTGGACCTTTTGATGCACACAGGTCTGTACTATAAGAAGGAAATATACAAGAGAAGCAAAGGCAGTCAAGGGCCCCAGTACAAGCCTGGCTAGGAGTCCCTGCTTCAGTAGAGGCCACCATCACCATCATACCAGGGTAGAAAAGGGCCTCTTCCTCCTTGCTGCCTAGAATGATACAGTTTGGACACTTGAAGTGTTACAGTATTCCTTCTTGACAGTAACCTTGTGTGGGGTTATTATCCACATCAGATAGATAAAGAAACAGAAACCTAAAGAGGCTAAGAGAATGGCAGGAATTATACAGTTAGTCAAATAGCAGAATGGGGATTTAATTCCTTCTGGACTCAATTCCCAAGTGGTAAAATGTGGGCATCATTGAAGGAGATACTTTTGAGCAGGGTAATCTTCATAGGGTTTCAGGTCACACCATGGTAGACACCTGCTCATGCTGTTTATAATCAAGGTCAGCCTTGAATAAAGCAGATGTTTTTTGAGAGATGATTCTTTGCTGTGGTTTGGGAGTGACGGGTCTAACATGAGCATGGAGGTTCAGCCACAAGCTGACATACAACTTTGCCAATAACATAAATAATAATTGCTGTACTTAAGTAAGCATTTGTCCTTAACATTGCAGGTATTGTTTCCAGATTTAGTCTTTTTTCTCTTGTTTAAGGAACAGTCATTCAAAGAGCAGCTTATTAACTAGTCTTGATTTGAACATGTCATGTGGATGGAATAAAAAAGGAGACAGAGGACAAAGAAGGCAGCCTGAGTAGGTAGAAAGGACAGAGTCCTTTGGAGACACAGCATGTGGATTCAAGGTCTTGTTTAGCCCCTCTCTGAACCTTATTTTCTTCATTTCTAAAATGAAGGTGCTGGTGAAGCTGGGTGGCACAGTTGGAGTCAGATTATGTCCTCAGACACTTACTAT
The DNA here is from genome assembly GCF_019393635.1 of Dromiciops gliroides. Taxonomy (NCBI): domain Eukaryota; kingdom Metazoa; phylum Chordata; class Mammalia; order Microbiotheria; family Microbiotheriidae; genus Dromiciops; species Dromiciops gliroides. The sequence continues at coordinate 499,150,226 of NC_057863.1, read as the reverse complement.
CTGTGTGACCCTGGACAAGTCACTTAACCCCTACTGCCTCAAAAAAAAATTATGTTACTGAACTAGATGATCTCTATGATTCCCTCCAGGTCTAAGGTTCTATGATTTCTGTCTTTTTCCTTCAAAGAATTTGCAATCTAATCAAGGATATATACATACATCATATGTATATGTGCATGTATATATAATATATACTATGCACACATATGCTTACACACACATACACATACACACACACACCAGTCAGTTAAATATAATTTAAGCCTAACAAATACTGGTCAAGTCTAACATTGGGCTTTATGCTATAGACTGAAGATATGAAGATATAGAAAATAGGATTCTTGCTCTCCAAGAGCTAACAATCTACCCAAGGAAGTAAACATATGTGAAACAAAAAGAACAATAAATGGCTAAACTATTTAGTTCTGACTTAGGAGTATGATGGAAATTCTTTTTTTTTATACAACAGTTATTTTTATTCTCATTGTAAATTAACCCTACTGTTGTGAAGAAGAAAATATGCTGTTGTTTCTTCTTCACAGGTTTTATAATATAGTTTTTTTTTTTGAGATATTTTATTTTTTCCATTACATGTAAAGATAGTTCTCAACTTTTGTTTATACATGCTTTACACTTTCAGATTTTTCTCCCTCCCTCCCTCCCCTCCCTCCCCCCTCCCCTAGACAGCAGGTAATCTGATATAGGTTATATCTATATATATCTATACATATACATATAGATATATATATACACACACATATATATACACATAATAACATTAATCCTATTACAAGAGAAAGAATCAGAGCAGTGATGCAAAACCTCAAAATAGAAAAAAAAAAACAACAGCACCCAAAACAAAAGAAATAATATGGTTCAATCAGCATCTATACTCCACAGTTCTTTCTTTCTTTTTTTTTCTTGGATTTGGAGATCCTCTTCTATCATGAGTTCCCTGGAACTCTTCTGTACCATTGCATTGGTGAGAAGAATATAGTCCATCACAGTAGGTCAACACTCAATGTTGATGATACTGTGTACAATGTTCTTCTGGTTCTGCTCATGATGGAAATTCTAATACACATATCATTGTGGGCTGGTGTAGTTGCAGAAGACTTCTTGGAGAAAGTGAAATTTGAGCTGGACCTTGAAGTATTGGTAAGAGTTGAATAAGCTGAAGGATGTGGAAGGTTTCTCTTTGCTAAAAGAAGAGCAACTGGTAAATTATTGATTTTCCTCACTGATAACATCATCCTTCAGAAAGTGGAAGGACAGAGAGAATTGCTCCTCTGGACAAGATTCTGATCATTAAGGAAGAACTGATTAGTGAAATAGAAATAACTTCAGGAAACAATGGTCATGCCACTTAATTTTTGTAGACAGTAAGGGAAAACTAGACACAGTTATCCATGAATCCTAAGAATGGGCTTCAGAGAGTTCAGAGATAGGACAGGCAAATCTTATGACTCAAGATTTGAAAAGAGAAGTCAGTTTAAAAGAGATGGAAAGCCCTTTAGAACAAAATTCTCATAAAATAGTAAAAATTGATTCAAATGATGAGGAAATAGATTTAAATGGTTGAATAGGAGGCTCATCTATGAACTCATTTATTTTTATGTAGTGCTCCTTTATAGAGTTATTCTGTCCCCCCGCCCCCAATTTGTACTTGCAGATTGGGTCTCCATGGGAGATAACTACACTTAATTTCAGGGTACTCACTAGGTCTGAACTCCTAAAAAATATAGCTAATGAGCCCCCACCTGTGAATTTAACTAACTTGAATAGTCAGCCAGTAGACACGATTAACTCAAAGTAAAGACATTTACTGAGATGTCATTGAATGAACAATAGTAATATCTCCTCCATAATAATACAATAGTAATATTTCCTCCATAAACCTGAGTATCACTCTCCTATAATCACACACAGCATCAGTGCGAAGAGTGGGCACACACTTTCAATGTGGTAATAGAGACATATACACTGAATAAATATATGTGACTAAGGCAACTCATACCTCTGTCACTTAAAGACTTCAATGTCCTTTCTTTTCTCATAGTGTCCTTGTGTTGTTTTTCCTGGGTAATGTATCTCTTATGAGAAAATCACTCATCTGGGATCCTTGTACCTTTTCTTCTTAATTCCCAATAGCCAAGGATGGCTCTTTTCTCTGCCTTCAGAGATTATACTCCTCAAAATCACCTCCTTCCTCCACTTTCTGGGTCTGCTTCCTATTGGGTATGGTGTTTTCTACTGATCTAGTAGCACCACTGCAACATACAGTGTTTATTGGTGAAAAGAAGAGAGAAGGTACCTTCTCCTCCTCCCCAAAAAGGCAAAGAAAAAACTCTTTAGGGCCCTGTTCTTCCTCCATAGCTATTCCCCTTTCCTCCTTCACAGACTCTCAACCCTATCCTGACTCCACTTACTAACCAGTGAGAATGTATCTCAATTTTTAAAGTACCTCCAGGGTCATGGTTGTATCTTTAGCCAGCTAATGGCTTGTCACCTTTTAATTCCATCAAACTTGCTGGTTCTGTAACACTTCAATAAATATCTTGAAATTTTGTTTTCTGTTACTTGATCTCTTATGTGAGTTCACTGACTGGGCTGGGGACAAGTTAATTGATCAGGAATTTCTTTATCAATTCCCTTTCCAACATATAGTTTAAATGTTTTATTAAAATCTTTGAACATCAATACAAACATCTAAGCTTGCTTAATAACTACTTATATACAAATTAATTAATTTCAATGCAAATTAATCTTAAAAATTTTCAGTCACTCCCCTAAATCCTCATCAGGATTATTTGCTTATCAGTGCATTCTCATTCACTTTTCTTACCAAATGGTTGTTAGTATGTACTCTATCCTTCCAGTCCTAGTTTTTTTTTTTTGCTTTGCATTATTTCATAAAGAACTTAACAAATTTTGTTGTTTTCTTCATACTTAGTTTAATTGCATAACATTCAATTACATGAATATACCATAATTTATTTGACCATTCCTCTACTGTTGGCCATTTAGTTGTTTTGAGTTTGTCACAGTTATACATAATTCTGCAATGAAAATCTTTATAAAGATAGCATTTGTTTTATTTTTAATAGCATTTTCAGGGCATATTCCTCACAATAAAATTATTGAACCATAAGTATGAAAAATTTATAACTTTTACTGTGTACTACCATATTTATCTACAATTTCTATAAATATGATATTCCATTACTGATGAATGTATATATCTATCCCTTCACAGCTTCACTATTTCTTGCTTTGAATAATTCTGGGGTTCTTGACCTTTTTTTGGTCATTTTTGTTTTGGAAGCCTGGCGAATCTAAGAAATTCTCAGAATAATGTTTTTAAATGTATAAAAAATAAAGCACATAGGATTATAAAGGAAACCAATTATATGGAAACATTTTTTCTCATTCAGTTCACACATCCTCTGAAATATATTCTCTCACCCAAGTTTATAAACCCTTGCTTTAATTATTTTTGCTAATTTAAGTTGGGAGTGAGATGGTACCTGAAAGTTTGGTTTCACACATTTAAAAGACACAGAGAATTTGCCTCCACAAAAGTTCTGATACCTCATTATAGGAGAGAGGAGACCCCAGGTTCTTGAAGGCTTTGCTTATGGAACTCTGGTAGGTTCATAATGCTGCAAAGTTCTTAGTAAATTAGGGGCATATTATGTCAGCTGAATGGGAACAAGGCTAAGAACAGAGAGGCTTATTACCAGGAGCCTGCCTACTAGGAGATTAATTCTTTGACTATGGCAATCCATGAAACAAAATGGCCTTCAGTCCTATATGGACTTTTTCCTTTGTAGTGATGTAGCTGAGAGGTAAAAAAAAAAATAGGGGGTGGGGTGGGGCTTGAGGGTGCTAAAAATAATGGTTTTATTTTGCCTATTGAAATTTATTTATCTGTCACTTCTATGATTATGAGATTGTTATCCAACAACTAATGAAGCAATATATTAATATAGGAACTGAATTGTAACAATATTTACATTCTTGTTATAAATAGCTCTCCATTGCTCTTTGGGGCTAATCCAGTCATTTTTTCTTTTTCTTTATTTTTATGCATTTAAAAACATTATTCTGAGAATTCCTTAGATTCATCAAACATGACCAAAAAAAACACACCCCAATCCAATCATTGTTAAGGACCTAGCACTGTACTAAGCACTGGGGATACAGTTAATAAAAAGAAACATACTCCCTGGACTCAATTACTCAATTTACTTTTTTTTTTTTTTTTGGTGGGACAATGAGGGTTAATTCTTGCCCAGGGTCACACAACTAGTAAGTGTCAAGTGTCTAAGGCCGGATTTCAACTCAGGTCCTCCTGAATCCAGGGCTGGTGCCTTATCCACTGCACCACCTAGCTGACCTCAAAGAGCTTACAGTCCAAATGGGGAAATAGCACAGAAAAAGAAGCAGGAAAGGATGGGGGGGATGAGATACTAGGGGATACCCAGCCGTGTGGAGGCATTTTGTTTAAAACCAGACAGAGCAGCAGATGCAGAGTAGAATGAACTGAAAAGTCTCGTTTCTGCCCTCTATAAAAGAAGGCACTGGGAGGAGTTTGGTACTCCACCATCCAGCCCTTTAATCACTGAGGAGAGAAGGCTGGGGTTGTATTGTCAATGAGGGCTTGAGTTAGCACTCTGGGATTCTGTTTAGAAATGATATGTTTATCCTGAGAGGGACAACTCATTTTGTAGAGTTGAAACCAAGTCAAGGCAGCAGATGGAAAGTGGAGAGTGACCCACAATTTTGATTCTGCAGCGATTATTATGGTGCTACCTGATTTGCAGTCATTTAGCACCATAAGAAGAATATTGTTTAAAAAATATTTTAAAATATGGAGTTTTGTTTCAGGGAGAAACTAGGGATATTAAAAACAGCTTACAATTTCCTAAATATAATTCAGTTTGCTTTCTTCCTTGTAATCCATTTTTCATTCACCCCTAGTAACATTATAGAGCCTCCTAAATAAGATCCACAACTAAAAATTTGGGGTTAGCTATTCACCCAGGAAAGAGCAGCAGCAGCAGCAAGAAGAAGAAGCAAATGAAGAATAACTATTATTAGACAATAATCTGTGGTTTGATGGAAATCCCATAGACCTTGTGCATCATTAGTACACATATCAAACAGATTACACATTTGATTTTGAATTTCGGGCAAATTTCCATAATGGATTGTTAAAGGACTTTAAATCACTTAGAAAAAGAAGAAATGATGACTAAAAAGTTAGCATTTTTATTGAAAACTGGTCATGGCAAAGTAACCTAATGTTCTTTCTTATCACATTATTGGAATAGCAAACCAGGAAGATGCTGTGAACATATTACACCTGGATTTCAGGAAAATATTTGACATTTTCTCAAAATATTCTTTTGGATAAGGTGGAGATATTTTAGACAGAATAATGCAGTCAAATGGGTTTGCCACCAGGTGACTGCACTGAACAAATGGTAATCAGTGGGTTGGATCACTGTCAACTTGGAGGAAGATCTTTAGTGGAGCCCTCCAGGACTATGTCCTTGGCCCAGTTCTGTTTGACATTTTTATTAATGGCTTGGATAAAGGCAGAATTGGCATGCTTATGAAATATACAGAATCGGTACAAGTCTAAAAGGGATGTCTAATACATTGTATGATAAAATGGGGATTCTAAAAGATTTTGACAATCTGGAATGACAAAGTTTAGTTAACAAAAATGAAATTTAATATGAATAAATGTAAGTTCCTGTGTTTGCATTGAAAAACCCGTTTAAAGTCGTCAAAACCATCTGGTATTAGTTAAAAAATAGAGAGGCATTTTAATGGAACAGACTAATTAAAGAGGAATCAGAAATGATGGAACTCAATAACCTAATGTTTGATAAGGTAGAAAATATAAATTACCCAGGAAAAAACTCCCTATCTGACTAAAAAGAATGTTGGGGAATACTGGAAAGCAGTCTGGCAGAAATTAGACTTAGACCAACATCTTACACCATATACCACAATATATTTTAAATAGATACATGAACTTAATAGTAAAGATCATAGTATAAAATTAGAAGAGAAGTAGATAATATAACTCACAGCTATAAGGAGGAGATAGATATATTCTTAAACAAACAAGGAAATTACAGGAAAATAAAAGCTATTAAGATAGATAACTGATTACATGAAACTGAAAAGCTTCTGTAAAGACAAAATTAATGCACTAAGCTGAGAAGGACATGGGGAAATTTTTTTCATATCTAGTTTTTCTGATAAGAATTTGGTATCCAAGTCTATAAAAAGTAACATAAATATACAATATAAATGTACATACATGTGTGTGTTTGTTTAGTCATTTCACTTGTGTCTAACTCTTTGTGACCCCATTGGAGTGGTTTGCCATTTCCTTTTCCAGCTCATTTTACATATGAGAAAACTGAGGAAAACAGGGTTAAGGGATTTGCCTAAGGTCACACAGCTAATAAGTATCTGAGGCCTGATTTGAACTCAGAAAGATGTGTCTTTCTAACTTGAAGCCACTGCCTTCCTACCTGCTCCCATTTGTGTATATGTATATGTGTGTGTGTGTGTGTGTGTGTAATATATGTATAAAATGTTTGTATGTATTGTGTCATTTGAAAATTTATGGGGTGCCCTATCTCTGTCCCAAGTTTTAGAGAATTTAGCTGGGGTTTCTAATATATTGTTACTTAGAAATTAGAAGCTATAACACCAGTTTGGGGCATCAAGCAGTTATTAAAGCATATTAAATATTAGTAAAGAGGGAGCATGTGGCTCAGAAAGTTCAGAAGGGAGAGAGAGTTGTGGCTGCATGTCTGCTCCTTCTGCATTCCAGCCGAGGAGAGTGAGTGAGACATGAGAGAGTGTAAGCTCCTTCCTGGTCTGGTAAACAAGTAGCCCTTCCACACTGCTCCAAGCTAATTGGCTAGCATCATTCAAATCTATTGATTTACTGGACTTGAGGGTGGTCCAGAACAGTTCATGCTAAGTTCAAAGTCCAGAGGACAGACCCTCTAGAGGGAAAGGCTTTCAGGTAGGTGTGGTTTTAACCTCTATTGTCTGTATTCACAGTCCAAGGTCTGACTTGACTGACTGGGCTGGTCTTAAAAGTTCAGGCGAGGCTCTCTGGATTAGGCTCTTGAGTAGGGGGGCTTCTAGGTCCCCCAGAACCCCATTATTTTCTCACAGTATGTATGTATGTATGTATATATATATATATATATATATATATATATATACATATGCCAAAAGACATTTCCTGATATATAATTGATCAAAGGTTATGAACAGTTCAAAAAAAAATTTCAAATTATTAGCAACCACATGAAAGAATTCTCCAAATTATTAATAATAAGAGAAATACAAATTAAAATTACCCTAAACTTTCACTTCACACACTAAAAATTGGAAGGAAAATATCAAAAGATAGGAATCATTGATGTTGGAAGAGTTGTGAGAAGATAGTGACCGTGGTCCACTGTTGGCGTAGCTGTGCATCATAACTATTTTGGAAAACAATTTGGAATTATGAAAATAAAATGACTAAAATGTCCATATCCCTTGACCTAGAGAATTTCTAGCTTTATACCCGAAGGATACCATTCAAAAGAAAAAAGTCCCATCTACACCAAAATATTTATAGTAGAACTTTTTGTGATAACAAAAAATTGGGAACAAAGTAGATACCCAGGGCAGCTAGATGGCGCAGTGGATAGAGCACCGGCCCTGGAGTCAGGAGTACCTGAGTTCAAATCCGGCCTCAGACACTTAACACTTACTAGCTGTGTGACCCTAGGCAAGTCACTTAACCCCAATTGCCTCACTAAAACAAACAAACAAACAAAGTAGATACCCATTGATTGAAAAATGGCTAAATAATTTGTGGTACATGAATGTAATGGAATATTACTGTTCTATAAAACATGCTGAATCTGATGAATATAGAGAAAGATGGAAAGCTCTACAAGAAGTGATGTGGAAGGAAGTGGAACCAAATAATATAGATAATGATTATAGCAACATTCATGGGAAGAACACACATATACAAATGCACACACACACACGCACACACACTAATCAAAAGTGAATGCTGTGAACAGCTAGGTAGCACAATGCCAGCTCTGGATTCAGGAGGAACTGAGTTCAAATATGGCCTCAGACACTTGACACTTACTAGCTATGTGACCCTGTGCAAGTCACTTAACCCTCATTGCCCTGTTTAAAAAAAAAGATTTAAAAGATTAAAAGTGAATGCTACTAAATTTCATGCATAGCACAAAAAGGCATATGAGACAATACTTATAGTAGATCTACAAATATTGCACATTATATGTGTTTTCAGACTTTTCCCAATGTATCGATGCTGATTTTTTTGTCTTTTTTTGTTCTAAAAAATATTTGTTATTATATGGGATGTCTCTTTGGGAGGAAGAAGGGGTGTGGTTTACTGGGAGGAACTGTGCTAAAGCAAAACAAACAAAAGACATCAATAAAACATCTTAAAAATGCTAAATCTACTGCAGAAGCAGTGGTTGGAGCAGATGTGGCTAGAACTCAGCTCATAAGAAAGATGAACTAGAAATTTAAGTGAATTGAAAGCTCTACATGTATTAGTGTGATGGGCCAACAAATAGTCAATATAATCTTTTTTGAAAGTAATTCACTAATGTGGTTATTCCTTTCACTAATGCTGATCACAATGCATGCAAACCTTTTTATGAGAGAGGTGATTAGAGGTCTAGGGGTCTCAAGGCTTTCCTCTGCATGTTTTAACATTGTGCAGATTCTTGTGCAATATTTAGGTTATTCACCTGTTATCCCTTGCTCTTGAATCATGACACCTCCTTTTTTGTTATATAAATCCTTGATGATGTATTTTATAACTGCTTCTTGAACACAAGTCATATCACTGGAAATGGGTTATAACCCATTTATACCTAGTCTGTCCTTTCATTTTTCTTTGGAACATTGGTGATTTTGATAATTCATAGATTTGATAGTGTTTTATGATTCACAGTTTTATAGCATTTTCAGGAGGCTGTTGGTATTGAAAAGAAGGATCTCTTTAACAATAAAAAGCTTGGCATCACTGAAAATGCTGGGATCATGGAAGGTGGCTTGAGGAGGATCATTGTCATAGTGCTAAGGCACAGGTGATACAAAGACAAAAATGAAGTGGTCTCTGCCCTCAATAAGTTTACATTTGATTGGAGGGAATAAGATATGAAACAGATTAATTTTAGATGATGGGGTTCTGTAAATGTTCCTTTTGGGGGATGAAATTGAGCTGATTGGATCAATTAATGATTTCCTCAGGAAAATCCATCCTATTCCAAAGGCACTAGCCTAGCCATCCAGATAGGGGGAAAAATTGAATGAAGACCATTGCCTGAACTGGGAAATGCAGTTATAGACAGTCATTTACTTTAATTACTCTATAGGTACTTGTATCTTGAACAGATACCATAGATGAACAGTGAACTGAGGCCAGAGAGTAGAGCTTGATTTTATTTGAGAAATACGATCTGAGTACATTAATAGGATTGTGTACAGAGCAAGCTTCTGCTCTCTGCCATAATCATATCATACTTGGAGTATTTGTGTTCAGTTCTGGGGACCATATTTTAGGAAGAAAATTGACTAGCTTGAGCATATCCAAAAGAGGGTGACCAGGATAGGAAGAAGAGTTATAGATCATCAGAGGATAAATATTTAAACCGGAACCCCAGCAGAGATTTTGTCTAATTTGTGAATGAAGGGAATTCCCACTCTAACATACCCAAGAAGTGGGTATCTAGCTTCTGTTTGAAGACCTCCAAGGAAGAGGAATCCACTTCTTGAGGTAGGCCAATCTACTTTTAGACAACTCAGATTGTTGGGACGTTGGGGTTTGTTTTTTGTTTTATTTTTTACATCAAGCCTAAATTTGCTTTTTGCAAATTCTACCTGTTGTTCTTAGTAGTACCCTCTGCAGCCAAAAAAAAAAATGTCAAATTTTTCTTCCACATAATAGCTCTTCAGATAAAGATGGCTCTCATGGTGTTGCCTAAGTCTTATCTTTTCCAGGCTAAACATGCCCATTTCCTTCACCTAGACAAAAAAAAAAAAACAAAACCCTTTCAGTAACTTTGCTGTCCTCTTCTGAGGACTCTTCAGTTAATCAGTGTCCTTCTTAAGCTGTAGTTCCCAGAATTGTCCACAATATTCCAGATGAAGTCTGATGAGGCCAAAGTACTTGGGGACTATCACCTCTGTATTCCTGGAAGCAATGCCTCTCAATGTAGTCCAATCAACAAGGGTTTATTAAGTCCACACCAACTACATGCCAGGCTATACTAGGTACAAAGGAATACAAAGACAAAGATGACACAGTCTCTGACCACAAGAAGCTTACATTCTACTGGGGGAAATAACCTACATACATATAAGTATATCTGTATGTAGATACATGTGTATATACAAATTATGCAGAATAAATTATGTATAAAATAAATATTACATAGAACATATTATATACACATATAGAAATTATATATTAATCACACATGGTTTATAATATATAATAAATATACTACATGCACATATGTGTGTAGATTTATATCTCTATCCACATTCAGCATCCATTACACTGCTACATGAGCTTTGATTGAAAGAATTTAGGATGTTCATTTTGCAGTGTCTTATCTTTATGTACTATCACAGTATTTTGCATGGACAGCTAGACAGAGCACTGGGGTTGGAGTCTGGAAGACTTGAGTTCAAATGTGCCCGCAAGCACTTACTAGCTGTGTGACCTTGGACAAGTCACTTAACTCCTATCTGCCTCAGTTTCATCATCTGTAAAATGGGAATAATAAGAGCATTTATCTCTCAGGGTTGTTGTAAGGATCAAATGAGATAAAAATTTTAAAGCATTTAGCACAGTGCCTGGCAAATAGTGCCATATTAATGTTAGTTGTTATCATCATCATCATCATTGGGATCTAACTAATGCTTGTTGGATTGGATTGAAGAAGATTTAAGAGGAACACTATAGTCATCTACTAGTATTTGAGGGGTAGTCCTGGGGATTCACCTTTTGAGGGAAGAACTAGAACCAGTTATAAGATCACAAATTTTATCTCAACAAACAGATTAGTCCATAAATTCAAATCAGCAGCCCAATGAGTTCCTTTACATTGGAGGGTTTTTAGGAGCATAGATTTGGAATTGGAAGGGAACACAGAGATAATATGTTCTAACTCCTTCCTTTTATAAGTGAGGAAACTGAGGCACAGAGAAATTAAGTGATTTGCCCAAGGCCACACAAGTAGTAAATAGTAGAGCCAAGATTTAAATGTAGGTGTTCTGACCCCAAATCCAGTGCTTTTAGTAGACTTGTCAAAGATGTTATAGATAGGAGTCTTCATTTGAATAGGGATTGGACTTAAATTCACTTCTAAATCCCAAGATTCTGTGATTCTTAGTGGAAACTGAACGGATGAACTATAGAAATGTTTGAAAGGAAAAAAGAAGAGGGCTTAGTGATAGATCCAATTAAAGGGATGAGAAAAGGGGCAAATCTAGTTACACATTAACTCTTTCTGGTTGCTGCATAAACAATGCTGGAGAGAGAACGGCACACATGTAGAAGCCACACAATGCTACTATTCTCCTTTCCTCTGCTCTCCTGCTGATTCAAGAAGCGCAGAGCCCAGGAGGACAGTTTAAAATTCACATTTTCTTCTCTATGCTTGTTGGAAATGTTGCATCTCTCAGTCCTCCCTCCCACTCACTTCCTTCCCCATGAGGGTTTCCCTGAAAAAAGACATGACCATCTGGATGTTAGATTGCAATACAAACTTTCTTTCAAGAGTCCTTCTCTGGAATGCACTTTAGTTCATCGTGTATTTCTTTAATCTCTCTGTGACTTCCTTAGGTGTTTTTTTTTTGGGGGGGGGGAGCAATGTCATGATCACAATTTTTGTTTTTTGTTGGAACTACGGTGGTTCTTCCTCACATGGACTTCTTGGCATTTCTGTGGTTTTCGTTTTGTTTTGTTGTCATTTTGTTGTGCTCAGATTAAGCTCTATCCTGTTTGTATTGCAAATACCAAAATAAAGTCCCAACTTCAGTATGACTGGATGGGCCTCAGGGTCATCCCTGCTGAACCGCTCCCACCCATCCTTGGTCAGGATCCTGGCCCAGAGGATACGGTTAGGGTCTGGAAGGGAAATTGCTCTTGAGATGCAAGCCCACAAGGGGGAGCTTCATCTTTCAGGCACATCTCTGAGCTATGTCCAAGAATAGCCCTCCAACTCTGCTGCCAAGAGGGGTTCAGAGGGGATTCGGCAGAGTGAATTCTACTTTATAGACTAAACATTCCAAGTGTTGGGAAGGCACAAAGACAAGCTTCAGCTCTTTGGAAATCGTACCCCAAATCTGTGGGTTTTTTTTTCACTAAACTTATTCATTGTTCTTAATTCCTTATTCTTCTGGTACCAACCTATTCTATTCTTTATTCTATTTATGTACTTTTTCTTTACTTATCTCCTTCCTTCCTCCCGTATCTGTCTTCCTTCTTTTTGTTTTTTCTCTCCTCTCTCTGTTTTTCTCTCTCTGTTTCTTTCTGTCTCTGATTCTGTCTCTGACTCTGTCTCTCTGACTGTCTATCTCTTTCTCTCTGTCTCTATCTCTGACTGTCTCTCTCTGTCTCTGTCTGTTTCTGTCTGTCTATCTGTCTCCTTCTTTTTAGATTGATTTCCCCTATTTTACTCATGCTGGAAGTAAAGCTTTGACCTACTACTTTATTTCTGACGCAGGCCAGTTTAGCCCTCCACAGTAGCAGAGATTATACGCATAGCCACCGTGCCTGCCTAGCCCTCATTTTCTGAACCATGGCTACTTTTAGGTTATTCTAAAACTAGTTTCAAATGGTATTTATAATTCACATCCATAAGATTTGTATAGCACCATATTGTATTTATGTATGTATGAGTGACACCTCTCCTATTCTATTGTAAGTTCCTTGAGGACAAAAACTGTATTTCACTTTTGACCTTTTTCTCCTTATCATCCAAACATGCTTTGCACAGAGTGGGTGCTTGATAAATGTGTGTGGGGTTGGACTGAATCCATTTACTTTAGAATGGCACTTTACAGATTTCAAAGCATTTTCAAACTGGGGGGTTTTTTTTGTTTTTGTTTTTTTGCTATTTAAAGTAACCCTGGGAAGGAGTCACATCATGGGCCATCATGTCAATTTTACAAATGAAGGAACTGAGTACCATCAAGGTCAAGGTTAGACAACTATTTAATGGCAAAGTCAGGACTAGAGCATATGAGATCAGACATCTTGTCTTATGTTTTCTCTACTACATTCATGGAGGTGACTGGGAGCTCTGCATGGCGCACACACACACACACACACACACACACACACACACACACACACACACTAAACCTGAGGCTTATAAACACATATCATCAACTCATAAAATCCTGGCTCTTAATCACCAGGAGACCAAGATATTGCTGCTCCTCCTCTCTTCCACGTACCCCCCTCAGGGTGTAGATGGCCTTTTTGTGAGTTTGTTTCTCTTCTTGGTATTCACTTTAGCCTCCTTCCATCTAGATACAATGTTGGGGATTGGAAGAAAGTAGAGAAGGTAATGGGGTAATCGCCCTGGTTTGCTTTGGCTTTAGCTTAATTTTATCTGTAGTATTTTTTCCTACTTCAGAAAGGAGTAAGTATTCTTAGCTTAGGCTAGAAGTATAATGAAAAACAGCAGATTCATTACAACAGGGAAGAGCAATCTATTAACCAATTATCACCTACCAAACACATTAGCACTGATTAATTTACCAGAATAGCCCAGGTTCTTAGGAAAGGGGAAACAGGACAGGTAAATTTTGATGGAAAAAGAGGAGGAGGTGGAGGAGGATGAGGAGAAAAGAGGATGAGCATGGAAGAAATCAAAATGCCTGTATTTCACAGTTTTACTTTGTATTCCTATTTCTAAGATCTGTTTTATGAAATAGTTTCTGACTGAAGCTGGTGCCAAACTTGTGGAATTTAGCTGTCAAATTGAAAAGAAAAATGATTCTGTTTCAATCATACTTTAAAGTGCTTCATTTTATTTTTTATTAATTTTGCATTAAACATTCTTTTTTTACATTTGAGTTGATGCAAAATGTATGACTGATTAAATTCAGGCTAATAAATGATAAATTATTTAAACATGATCTTTTGCAAGTCTTATTCTGATGTCAGCTTTTTAAAATGCCAGCATTTGAATAAGCAAATGCCAACTTTTCTAAGCAGAATCTTTCCCACAAATAGGCAAAAATCTTTACCCAAAGGAGCAATATGTGAAATCTGCATGAACTTGGAGACTTTGACATCACTCACATGGGCAGCCTAAACCTTAAAGAAAAATGATACAGTAGGCAATCTTGCCTTTGGCTTCTCTGTAACCACTCCACCTGCTCCTCATTCTTTTTTTTTTTTTTTTGGTGAGGCAATTAGGGTTAAGTGACTTGCCCAGGGTCACACGGCTAGTAAGTGTTAAGTGTCTGAGGTCGGATTTGAACTCAGGTCCTCCTGAATCTAGGGCTGGTGCTCTATCCACTGCACCACCTAGCTGCCCCTCCTCATTCTTTTTTTATGGAATGGAAAACCAACCAGCCTTGCACCTCCAAACCCACCCTCCCAACAATGGCCAACCCAAAACCCAAACAGGTAAACTTCATGCATGGTTTCATATTCAATATTCTATTTTATTTTGGTGACAATGTAGCCTTTAGAGTTTGGATGAGATTATAAACTCATAAGTCTAGAGCTATAAAGGCATTTAGAAGCCATCTAATGCCACTGTGTCACTTTATAGGTGAGGAAACTGAGACCTAGATACAGCAAGTAATTTACCCAAGTTCATAGAGATAACAAGTGTCAGAGGTGGGATTTGAACTCAGGACTTGGAGCCAGAAGATCTAAGTACAAATTTTATCTCAGACACTTAGTACTTACATGACTCTGGGTCAATCACTTAACCTCTCTGAGCCTCAGTTTCCTCATCTGTAAAAAGGGGCTAATAATCACACCTATCTCAGAAGGTTGTTGTAAGGATCAAATAAGATACAGCATGCAAAGTATTTTGGTAATCTTAAAGCCCACATGAGCAGTGAGCAATGATGATGATGATAATGATGGAATTTCTTCAAAGGGAATTCTCTCCTCCAATGAAAGCACAGGTTCAGGTTATAAGGTATAATGCCAATCTCAGTTCAATGTCCCTAACTTGTATCCTCCTCTCTTTCTGCTTTTCCTGCTTCTCTTTCCCCTCACCTTTCTTTAGACTCCCAACTTCCTTTTTTTTTTTTTTTGGTCCTATCCTGCCCACTTACCCTTTCTCTGTCCTGATATGATGACAGAAGGAAAGAAAAATGAAGGCAGAGAGACAATATATACAGGACACAAGGCAGAAGTTGTCTTTATTTTCCATTTGCTGCAGAAGGTGCCCTCATGCTGAGTATTTGTTTCTTTGATTTAAAAACTGCAGTCTTAGAACATGTATCTTTTTGGGGGTTGGGGGGGAGACGTGACAGGGCATTTTTTTGTTTGTTTCATGGCTTCCCTGCTTTGCTCTCTCAAGAAAACCTCTTTGAAAACTCTAATTTATTCACAGGAGAAAGACACTCATGGATGGGTGGGAAGAGAGAGAGGCAGCGAGAGACAGCGAGAGACTGCAAGAGAGAGAGAGAGACAGAGACAGAGAGAGACAGAGAGCGACAGAGAGACAGAGAGAGGCAGAGACAGAGAGAGAGACAGAGAGAGACAGACAGAGAGACAGAGAGAACCAGACAGAGAGACAGAGAGAACAGAAACAAACTTTCCCTTCTTTTCTTGGTGTTGCCTGAGGCTCATTCACCTCCCATCTCACTATGAGGCCTCTTTTCCAACTCTTTATTTTGTAAACCTTAAAGTACTGTATACATGTGAACTATTATTATTGTTGCCTAATGTGGAGGAGTTATTTATGATGGGAATTTCAGGTCAAGCAGGAAAGGAGAGTTTTGCTGGTGGGGTATATTCTGGGAGCAGGTTGGACCTTGCAGATGTGATATTCCCCAAATTATACCATGTAGATGTATATCTGTTCTGCTTCAGCCCAGGGCCATTAACTTCCCTTCCCTTGCCACCCTTACCTTACCCTAAACAGGTGTTCTTTAAATATTTCTGTGCTAAGAATATATTAAAGGAACATGTTCTTTTTAAAAAATGCATACTACTTAAAGAGATCTATATTTTTCCTAATCATAACCTTTTTGAGCCTTTGTTTCCCAATTTGTCAAAGGAGGGGGTTGGAGTCAGAGGGTTTTGTTTGAAAAACTGGCTCTGGCACTTTATTCCTCTGTGACCTTGGGTAAGATATAACCTATCTGAGATTTAAGTTTCCTTATCAGTAAAATGAAGGCATTAGATTAGACAACCTCCAAGTTCTCTTCCAGTTCTAAATCTATGATTCTATTATTCTATTGTAGCCCACATAGATACCCCAGAAGGCAACTAGCTACATCTCCCCACCCCGAGTGTTCTAGGGTCACCCCAAAGAGTATTTGGGGGGGTATTTTTCTAATAGGATCAGCTTTGAGTCTCCATTTCAGTGTATTCTCCCCAATATTAACTGTCAGTTTCAGTTAGTATCTCCCCTATATCATTGATTGACCCAGTGATCAGTGCTCCACTATCATCTAACCAATTAACATCTATTAGCTTTAACAAATGAATATTCACTGAGAGGACACAGCAAGAACAAAAAGTACAAAGCATTTCCCCCAATAGTCGGCCACACTATTCCCTCTATCACCTTGGTCCTTGGGGAGCAGTGGGCTTAAATTTAAAATAGTTGCTATAAAACATTCACCTCACCAAGTTCAATTCCAAATACAGCAGAGCTGATTGATGAAGTCTATCACCGTGTCTTGGCTACTCACAAAGTCTCAGCTATCGCCAGTACTCCTTCCCTTAAGAGCAAGAACGAGGAGATACAATAGAGACAGAAAAACACCCAGACTATGTGTTGACCATCTCCATGTTGGCCTAGGTGGGAGGGCAGAAGGTCAGAAACTTACAGCATATTTCCCTCGATAGACATAAGGAAAGAGAAAAATCAAGTGACTTTTAAAAAGTGACTTTTGTGTGCATACCTAGTTCTGACTCAGCAGCCAGTCAAAGGTGTTTCTTTGCCACACAGTAAGCATACAGGAAATAATCACCAAATTCCTGTATATGATCTAAAGTAGAGAACAGGAACCTCTATTATCCATGACTGAGAGCAGGTTTATCCAGTCTCCATATGGGGCAATTGTAGTAGGCAAAACAGTGCATGCTCAAAGGATGAGAATCCCATTGGCTAATTCCCCCCACCCCCATTGTACTATGATCTATTCTAGCAAAAAATTCACAATCCTGTAACCATCATAAACATCATTACCATAATGTCTTCCTTCCTTCTAAAATAATTATGCTGAGAAACCTGCTGAGTCACATGGGTTGGTTAACTATTGGTTTATAAACTATTGGTATGATACCTAGTATAGAAGAGTCATGGTTCCTTCTACCAGATTGGAATCCTTCTGGCTCTTAATTATCTTCTGTTGTTCTACTCCAGCACACCTTTTACATTGGCATCTTTCTCCCCTCCCTTTGCCCCAGGAAAACAGTAAATATAACAGAAATGTTGGCAAGCAGATTCTGTAGCACAGTCCTAAGTATGTTTGGCCTCAAAAGGAAACATGTGGAAAATAAACTCAGTCATTGTTCTCAGTCATGTGCAGGGACGTCCAGGGAAAATAGTGTATTGGAATACTGGATTTAGTTTCAAAAAGATATGAGTTCAAATCCCACTTCTGACACCTACCAGTTGTCTCATCTGTAAAAAGGGGGATAATAATACCTAGAACACCTATCTTGTGGGTTATTGTGAGGCTCAGTCGAGTTTATGTATGTAAAGTACTTAGCAAACTTTAAAAAGCTATGTATATATTGATTGTTATTTTAATTACAGAGTAAGAAAAACTTAAAATGAAGCAGAAACTGCACCCTAGCAATACCTAGCATGGTGTCGTGTACATTGTAAGTATTCAATAAATATTTTTTAATTAATTGAGTCATAGAAAACTGGAGAAGGGACCTAACTCTCTAAGGCAAGATGGGATTAGGATCTTAAAAACAAACTTCATTCAATAACAGGACAAACAAATAATGCAGTGAGATCCAACTGAGTATTCATTCAGCTTTGGCAAGAGTACAAGGTCATTTAATTGGGGCCTCTAGAAAACAGTTCTACTAGACTCCCCATTGACATACTGCCATCTGGTGGAGCAGGGTCTGTCGATCAGCTTTCCAAGTCTTTGGCTCTCTGAGCTATAACATATGCTCATTCTGCTTTTCCTGCTGATTTTTCTGACGCCTGTCCAGATATCCAGGAGAGGAAGGCAGACAGGACTAGGTTTCTGCAAAATTGTGAAGTAGGTGAAGTTTGTTTCTGGCACTTTCCCAGCTCCCTCTTTCAACCCTCTTCTCCCCCACCCTGTTTCCCTTTTACTAGATGTCTCTTTCTTGTATCCCATCCCCACTAATGCCTCTGAAATGCCATGTTAAGGTGTCACCCCTTTCAGTTGTGGTTTGGCTTTAATAAGGTACTCTTAAAGACCAAAAACCCTTCAAGACGATTTACGGAGTTTCAGTAAACAGGCAGGTCTTTCTATAACAGTCTTTTTATTGATGCAAAAGTACTCTGGGCAAAACCCTGTCTAGAGATCACTACAGCCCACAGCTAGGGGAGCCCCAAAGAAACAGAACACAAACAGTGTTGCTTAGCTGAAAGAGCACTGGACTTGGAATCAGGAAGAACCCAGATTCCACTTAAAACTGTGTGAGTCCTGGCAAGTCACTTCAACTTTCTGACCTCAGTTTCCTCATCTAAAAAAATGGGGATAATAATACTTGCACCATCTCCCAAGGAAAGCACACTGTAAACCTTAAAAATCTATATCAATGTAAGCTATTCTGAGGAATTTTAACACTTCATCTAAATATTTCATCTGATCAGTGAGAGGTGAGGAGTTAATGATCTAAGAAATGTCGGCTTTTGGTTCAGTTCTAGTCCTATAAATAAACATAGGGTCATGAGTACCAAATAGAAGATTCTAGAGATTCACACATTGTGATATCATTAAAGGTTTGTCCTTAGAAAGGAACCAATTATATCCCAAAAACATCCCCAAAAGAGAAAATGACCTACTTGTACAAAATATTTCTAGCAGCTCTTGTTGTGGTGGCTAAGAATTGGAAATCAAAGGAATGCCTATCAATTGGGGAATGGCTAAACAAGCTGTGGTATATGATGGTGATGGGATATTATTGTGCTATAAGAAATGACAAGCAGGATAATTTCATAAAGGCCTGGAAAGACTTGTATGAACTGATGTATAGTGAAATGAGCAGAATCAAGAGAATGTTGTGCACAGAGACAGCAATATTGTTTGATGAAGAACTGTGAATGATTTAACTATTCTCAGCAATACAAAGATCCAAGAAAATCCTAAAGGACTAATGATGAAGCATACTATCCACCTCCAGAGAAAAAACTGATATTGAGTGAATACAGACTGAAGCATGCTATTTTTCACTTTCTTTCATTTTTTCTTTTGTTTTTTTTTTTGTACAAAATGACTAATATGGTAATGTTTTACATAATTGCACGTCTAACCCATATCTGATTGTTTACTGCCTCAGGGAGGGGGGAAGAGAGGGAGGGAAGGATAAAATTTGGAACTCAAAACTATAAATAAAATGTTTATTATATTTTAAAAAAGAAAGGAACCAAAACTTGTGATGCAAACTATCAGCCAGGACTGATAAAGGGACTGTTCCCAGAATCTTGTGCCCAGAGAGTAGCCGAAAAAGCTTGTAAGTAGTTGCCAATGCTTCCCAACTATAGCCATACCACAAAGGAAATGCCTCTGTTGTCTGGAAGAAGTTATATGCTCTAAGGGCTATAAAATTCAGCCTAAGAAACTCTTCCATGATGGTGATTAAACTTGGTACCCCTCCCCACCCACCCCAGCCAGTTGAGCCAGAGAGTAATTTGCAGAATTGTCTGTCAGTGAGATCCTTCTAGGGAGTTCATATTTGGATGGAGTAGCAAAATCTTCCTCTCTTCTGTGTTCTAAGTGTATATATATCCTTTTGAGTCATCAATGTGGACACTGTTTTGGGAGAAATGGATCTCATCTTTTGTCTTCCTTTGGGGGAGTGGAATTACCTTGTGGGAATCTATGTAAAGCTACTTAGTTCTTGTCGTTTGTTAAACGGAGTAATAAAGGACACCTCATAATTATTCTGTCAGACAAGAGTCAATTGGACCTAAAATGGAGCCAAGTTTCATCAGTGGAAGCCACTACTAGTAATCTAACCAGCTCAAACAAAACTCTCTGGTCACTCCTACTCACATACAGAAAAAGACCAAGGAATCCTTTTTCAAAGAGTACTCATTCTCCTAGAACAGAGCTCAGCAAACAATAATCCACAGGAAAAATTCAGCCTGCCACCTGCTTTTGTTCAGCCAGCAAACTAATAATGGCTTTTACATTTTAAAGTAATGCTTTATTGGAATATAGCTGCTTATTCATTTACATATCATCTATGTGCCATGCATATTGCCTTAACATGACATTTAAAAAATTATCAGTTGATACCACTCATGTCAAAACAAGAAAAGAAGGGGAAAAAAGGGTTTTCTTAATGATTTTTTGAGCTCAGGACTGATGAAATTTTTCTGAACAAGATGAACCACCATCTACCACTATTACCAAACCCCGAATGACTTGCTGCAGACTTGATATTGTTTCTTATTGAATTTAACCTAAGTTAAAAGACAAAACTGAACTCATCTGTGAAATGTACTGAAGTAAAGTCAATTCAATGACAACTAACATTGTTCAAATCATAGGTAATATCAAGTTGCTTCATATACTTCCCGTGCTATCAAAAGTTAAAAGTAGGGGGCAGCTAGGTGGTACAGTGGATAAAGTACTGGCCCTGGATTCAGGAGGACCTGAGTTCGAATCCAGCCTCAGACATTTAACACTTATTAGCTGTTCAACCCTTGGCAAGTCACTTAACCCTCATTGCCTCACCAAAAAAAAAAAAAAGTTAAAACTGGAAGTGAGATCTTCATTCCCACACAAATTTGCAGTGGATATATTTTCTGAGCTCAAAATACAAATCCAGCAGTGTTTTTTGGACCTTAATGAAAGTGCAAAAGAAATGTTGATACTTTAAATTCTACTTAACCATTTAATTGAGAACCTTCCATTTAACATTCATTTGGGAGTGATTAATCTGCAATGTAATGACATGCTTAAAAGTAATCTAATAGAATTATATAAGTGCCTTCTAAGTGCTCAATTAAAATCATATGTTCCTGTAATGATATCAGTCTTTGAAAGTACCTATCTTTGTGAAAAGACATTTTCAAAGATGAAATACATAAGATCTCATTACAGATTAGTATTAACAGGTGAACATTTAAAATTAGTAAACCTGCATTACAAAAATTATACTTTATTATTATTGTTGTTTTGAATTTTACCAGTAAAATGTTGGTGGAAATTAGTTTTCTCTAATTATATAAGTATCTATGCAATACCCTTGATTTTGCCTCTCAGTCCACAAAGCCTAAAATATTTCTAATTTGACCCTTTATAGAAAAAGTTTGCCAACCCCTGTCTAGAAAATAGAGATATGTGGAATGTAACCTGGTGCTCAAAGCATTTTACAACAGATTCTCTTTTTTTTACCTGATACTTTGAACTTCTATGAGGGTCAGAGTGAGTAAGAGCTTGGGTGAGGAAAGATCTTAGGTTTCTTGTCTTTGAGAGAGGACACACAAGGTTCGGAGCTTTCTTCAGGATAAGGTGATTGAAGGGAGGGAGAGGAAGACTCTAGTAAGTGTCAAGTGTCTAAGGCTGGATTTGAACTTAGGAACTCCTGAATCCAGGGCCAGTGCTTTATCCACTGTGCCACCTAGCCGCCCCCTGCGACATTCTGTAAAGATCAAAAGACGTATTCCAAGAAGAACTCATATGTTTATTATTATCTGCAAGACTTCATGTTAAATTTTTCATGTTCCAAATCTTATTGAATATCAACAACATTTTAACTTACAATTTGGAAGATGTCTAATATGATAATCATATATAAGCAATTTTGATTTTGGACTTCTTTATTTGAGTAAAAATTTGCAATCTTTGGCTCAACACTAGACAAACACAGACTTAAATCTAGCTCTGCATTGAATTTATTACTCTATTTGGATTTACAACAAGGATAAAGTGAAAATGCTTACTTACACATATATCTAGTGGGAAAATGATAGGAGAATTTTATAAGCTCTCTTCCTGAGAGATGGAAATTAATTTTTCATTTTAACCACCTAACCAACTGACAAAAATGAATAGCTTGTTTTGATATAAAATGATGCATTTACTTTTCTTCTAATGACAAGAACTCTATTAAGTGACAAATGCATTTAAACTTAAATTATATATATAGCTTTTTAAAAAAAATTATGTAAAAACTAACCTTTCAAGTAAAGATTCTCACCAGATATGACTTTCTTCTTTCCTACTACAGCTACCCCAACTTTACTCTCACAGAAATTCTACTTAATGACTAACCACTGTTGCTAGCCAGTTCATTTGATCATTCCTCAGTTAGAAGGATAGGATAAGTTTAAATCAGAAAACAGCCTTAAGACTGCAATGAGAGGCAATGTAAAGTTTGTTTCCACAGAGAGTCGATGATGGTCCATGGTTTCAAGATTACTTGTATTGTGAATGCCCAGTGATTATGGTTTTCAAACAGCCTGATATTTGTGCTACAGGAATGTAAATGTTCATAACATCTTGGTCATGTGATTACATAACTGATTAATTATGATTTCAGGGTAATGGAGGGGAATGAGGGAGCTACTTTAGTTCAGTGTTCAGAACACAAATGGGTGTGTGTGGGGGCAGCTAGGTGGCGCAGTGGATAGAGCACCGGCCCTGGAGTCAGGAGTACCTGAGTTCAAATCCGGCCTCAGACACTTAACACTTACTAGCTGTGTGACCCTGGGCAAGTCACTTAACCCCAATTGCCTCACTAAAAAAAAAAATAATAAAATAAAAAAAAACAAATTGGTGTGTGTAATGTGTTTATCTATTAGGAATTGTTTTGTGCTCAAATACCGAACCTTTGTGGCAGTTTGGCAACAATTTGATGACAGATTGCTGCAAGAACATGTTGGACTTGATCAGAAGTGGTCAGAATTTGAGGCAATAGGTACACAAACACTAAAATAATTGTGAGCATGATTATGGTGGTTTTAATTTGCTAAAGAAATAAACCAAGTGCTTCAAACGAGCACATGCTTGTTGTCACAGAAAAAATATATTTGTAGTATAATTGTGCAATTATTCACTATTTAAGAAACCTTTAAAAGATTTTTAGATGATGGTCTTTTAGACTATTGTCTTGAACCCATGAAGGGTTCACAAAACACTGTACTAGATGATTTCAAAATTATCTTCGAACTCTAATAATCATCTATGATGGGAGTGTTATGGACATAATTTACTTATATTTTGGCAAGGCTTTTGATAAGTATTATTATTTTGGAGAAGATGGAGGAATAAAGACTAGATGATAATAAAATCAACTGGACTTAGAACTAGTTGGATAGTTAAATGTCTATCTGGCAGGAGGTCTCCAGTAGAGGGCCCCAAAGAGCTGTGCGGAGTCCTGTGCTGTCTAGTAATTTTATCAATGATTTTGATAAATGCATACAAAGAATACTCATAAAATATGCAAATGCCATAAATATGGGAGAGAGAGCTCCTGAACTGGGTCCAAAAAGATCTTGACAGCCTAGAGCATAGGCCTGAACCTAATATGATGAAATTTGATGGGCATAAATGTAAATTCTTACATCTGGGCACAACAAATCAACTTTACAAATACAGGATATGGGAAACATTTGGTTAGATGGCAGTTTGTGTGGAAAATATCCGTATGTTTTAGTAGACTGTGAGTTCATTATGAGTTAGTGTGATGTGGTAGACAATAAAGTTAATACTATCTTGGGCTGCATTAAGAGAGGTAAAACTTCCAGGAATAAGGAAGTGATAACTTCTCTATATTCAGCCCTCATCAGACCTCCTCTGGGATATTAAATTTAGTTCTGGGAACCACAGTTTGAAGAGTGGAGGAATCAGGATGGTGAATGGCCTTGATTTCATGTCATATATGAATTGGTGGAAGGAAATAAAGAAGGTTAGCTTGAAAAAGAGAAGATCCAAGGGAGAAATGATAGCTATGTTTAAATATTTAATGAGTTTTCATGCAGAAGAGGCATTAGGTTTGTTCTGTTGACCTTGTAGAGTAAAACTAGGAGAAATAGATGGAAGTTGTAAAGAGACAAATTTAGGTTTGATGTCAGGAAACAATTTTACTTCCTAACAATGAGTTTAAGAAAAGTGTGATGGACTTCCTAGGGACATGGTGGCCTCCTTGTCTTTGGAGGTTTTTGGTGGTCTTTAAGTAGATGTTGAAGAACTACTTGTCACTTATGCTATAATAGAGATTACTTCTGGGTATGAATACCTGGATAGCTGCTGAGGTCACTTCCAAATCTCAAATTCTATGACTTGATTCTATCTATACAAAGCCAAATTGAGTTTTTGTTCTTGTATAAAACTAATTATAGGGGCAGCTAGGTGGCGCAGTGGATAGAGCACCGGCCCTGGGTTCAGGAGGACCTGAGTTCAAATCTGGCCTCAGACACTTAACACTTACTAGCTGTGTGACCTTAGGCAAGTCACTTAAACCCAATTGCCTCACTAAAAAAACAAAACAAAACAAAACAAAAAAACAAAAAAACTAATTATAAAACCACTATTGATTTTTCTAGTAGAATAGATTTACTACCTTTTAAGTGGCAAAACTTAAGTGTTTTATTCCTCTCTTCCCAGACAAAAATAACTAGAGAATAGAACATTGAGTTTAACACAAAGGTTCGACTCAGAAATTGTCTTATAAATCTCAGAGCAGTATGCTTTCAAGAGGGCTAGAGTATGGTGGAAACATAAGACATACCTAGCTCCTGTAGTAGATCTCTAAGTCTTCTGCACAGAGATTATAGTTGAATCCACAGGACTGAAGAGATCACTTAGAGAGAAAGTGTAAAAAGAGAATAGGGCAAGGAAGCAACCCTACAGTACACCTATGCATAAGGAATGGACATACTTGATGTCAGAGGAAATTGAGAAGGAATGGCCAAACAAGTAGAAGGAAAATAAGGAGAGATGTTTTCTCTTCTCTTCTCTTCTCTTCTCTTCTCTTCTCTTCTCTTCTCTTCTCTTCTCTTCTCTTCTCTTCTCTTCTCTTCTCTTCTCTTCTCTTCTCTTCTCTTCTCTTCTCTTCTCTTCTCTCCTCTCCTCTCCTCTCCTCTCCTCTCCTCTCCTCTCCTCTCCTCTCCTCTCCTCTCCTCTCCTCTCCTCTCCTCTCCTCTCCTCTCCTCTCCTCTCCTCTCCTCTCCTCTCCTCTCCTCTCCTCTCCTCTCCTCTCCTCTCCTCTCCTCTCCTCTCCTCTCCTCCCCTCTTTCTCTCTCTCTCTCTCTCTCTCTCTCTCTCTCTCTCTCTCTCTCTCTCTCTCACCACACACACACACACACACACACACACACACACAGATGCGCGCGCACACACAAACAAGCACACAGCCATCTGTCCTCTCTATTATACTTTCATCATCATCATCTCAAAATCCTTTTACATTATCTCAAACTTTCTCCTTTTTTCTTCAGCCTCTGATAATGAGATTACCCTTCTCAATAAGTCAACCCTTCTCTATGCTTGCTTTCCATCTCTTTCCTGCTGTCTTCTCCAACAGACTTCACTCTCAATCATCCCCTCTCTCCTTTTCAATTTCTAGTCATTCCTTGTCTACTCACATGCTGCCAACAGATCTGCCCAAGTTTTTCCCCTCTTAAAAAAAACCCCTTTATTAGACCCTACTATCCTCTCAAGCTATTCTCCCCTACTTCTTTCTTTTTTCTCAAACTCCTAGAAAAGGCTATTTGTTCCTTACCTCTACTTTCTCTCTTCCCAATTGCTTCTTAATTTTTTGCAATCTGATTTTTGACCTCATTACTCAGTTAAATGTCTAAAGACTGATTTATTGACTGATTGATGAGAAGTCTGACCCTCTTATAATGGGCCTCATATCTTTTTCAGCACTTTACACAGTAGAGGGAACTGTTGCGCCAATTGAAGTGGACAAAGGGTTACATTCTTGCCAAGGGAACTTTCTTGATTTCTCTATTAGTTTTTTTTTTTAAGATTCTTTCATTGAGCTTCAGAGGGTAGGAAATTGTATGAATGGTGGTGTCAGCAACAATAATCCAAACTTACCTGCTACTATTTATTGTCTACCTTTCTCCCCCAATATGATAAACTTTTATTAAAGTGCCTCCTGTGTGTAAGATATTATGCGAGTTTCTGGGAATAAATAGCAAAACTGAAAAACATTCCCTGTCCTCACAAAGCTTACTTTCTAGTGGGTGATATCACATATAGAAGTAAATACAAATGATACACAAAGCATTGCAAAATAATTTTGAGAGGAAGAGTGATATCAATAATTGTTTCTTCACTTAAATTGCTCTAGAAACCCTACTGCCTATTCCATGATGTCTTCTTCCCTACTTAATAGCAGAAGTGGCAGCGAATTCTCTTTCTCTCTGTTTATGTTTTCTTCCTCTGATTGGCTGGTTCCTCTCAGAACTGCCATTTTAAGGAGAAGAACCAGGCTAGCCATTGTCTTCATTCTTCTCCAGACTGCACTCCTGACACTGCTGGACTTTCTTTACCGTATTTTTATTTCTATCACAGTGCCTAGAACACAATAAGCAAAGACTTGTTGACTATGTGTAAAACTTGGTTATCTTGCCTAAGAACTAATACCTAGTAGCCAACCTTCTGTTTAGATCGTGTTGTTTTAAAAAAGCAATTTGACTTTGTAGAGCAAAATTCAAACTTTAAGGCAAAGGTTCTTAATCTGGGATCAATGCACCCAACTTTCAGAGGATCTGTGAACTTGGATGGGAAAAGTTATGTCTTTATTTTCACTATCATCTAACCAAAACTTAGCTTTTCCTTCAATTATGAATTTTAATTCATAATTCTTAGGCTTTACCAGACTGTGAATGGGATCCATGGCACACAAAAAGGTTAGTAATTGCTGATTTAAAGGCTCTCCTCCAACATGATGTATTTAATCCATATATAGATAGAGTTCTGGACTTGGAATCAATAGACCTGGGTTTAAATCCCACCTCTGACATTAACTTTGTGATTGTAACAGCTAAGCAACTACCTTTAAGTAACAAGCTCTCTGAATCTCAGTTTCTGTATCAATAAAAGCAATAATAGCTATACTATCTCACAAGTTTGTTGTAAGACTTAAATGATATAATGTAGATAAAGTGCTTTGTTACTCTGAAGCATTTTGAAAATATTTTCTGTACTTACCAATCTCTCTTTAGATCCAAATAAAATAAGTTTGAATTAGGTTACTTAGCAGAATCCAGTACAGCCATATACCTTCTTTAAACACGTTAGTCAATCAACAAACATTTATTAAGTGTTTATTACATGCCAGCCATTGTGCTAAGTGCTGAGGATACAAAGAAAGGAAAAAGACAATCCCAGTCTAATGAAAGAGACAACATGCACACGACTGTGTACAATCTACAGGAAAAAATGGAAATAATCATAAGTGGGAAGGCACTAGAATTAGGGGGGGTTAAGGAAAGGCTTCCTATGGAAAGTTTAAGGTGACCTTGCCCAAGTGTCTAAGTGCCTAAATCAACTCCCTACGACCTATCCACTAAGTCATAGGCTGGTGATTTAGAATTACTTAAATGGGCTGATCACAAATGAAACAATGTGACAATGGGACTTAAGGTAAGAAAAAACCTTTAACACTTCAAGAAGAATCTAGTTTCTAATAGATATCTCTTTTAAAATTTATTTATTTTATTAAATATTTTCCAATTCCATTTACATTTTTAAAACATTCATTCTAAACCATTTTTGAATTTTAAATTCTTTCTCTTCTCCCACACCCATTGAAAAGGCAAACAGTATGATATTAATTATACATGTAAAGTCATGTAAAACATATTAGCAAAAGAAAACACACAAAACAAACAAGAAAAATAAAGAGATGAAAAAGTATGCATCAATTTGCACTTAAAGTTCATCATTTCTCTCTGGAGGTGCATAGCATTTTTCATCATGGGTCATTTGGAATTGTCTTGGATCATTGTCTTGACCAGAGTAGCCAGGTCTTTTAGTCTATTATGGTTGCAATATTGCTGGTACTATGTACAATGTTCTGGTTCCACTCACTTCACTTTGTATCAGTTCATATGACTTCCCAGGTTTTTCTAAAATCATCCTGCTCATCATTTTGTTATAGCACAATGGTATCTCATTATAATCATATACCAAAACATGTTCAGTCACATCCCAATTGATGGGCATTCCCTCAATTTCCACTTCTTTCCTACCACAAAAAGAGCTGCTATATTTGTGTACAAATATATTCTTTTCTTTATTTCCTTGGGATATAGACCTAATAGAGGTATATTGCTGGGGCAAACAATTTTATAGCCCTTTTATAGCCCTATTTCATAGCCCTTTGGGCATAGTTCCAAATTGTTCTCTAGAGTAGTTGGACTAGTTTACAATTCCACCAAAAGTGTATTAGTGGGGCAGCTAGGTGGTGCAGTGGATAGAGCACTGGCCCTGGATTCAGGAGGACCTGAGTTCAAATCCAGCCTCAGACAGTTGACACTAGCTGTGTGACCGTGGGCAAGTCACTTAACCCCAATTGCCCAGAAAACAACAACAACAACAACAACAACAAAAAAGTGTATTAGTGTCCCTATTTTTCCACATCTTCTCCAGCATTTGTAATTTTCCTTTTCTGTCATGTTAGCCAAACTGATAGGTATATAGCCTATCTCAGAGTTATTTTAATTTGCATTTCTCTAATCAACAGTAATTTAGAGCATTTTTTTCAGGTGGCTATTAATAGCTTTGATTTCTTCTTCTGAAAACTACCTGTTCATATCCTTTGACCATTTATCCATTGGGGAATGACTCTTTTTGTTTGTTTTTGCAGGGCAGTAGGGGTTAAGTGACTTGCCCAGGGTCACACGGCTAGCAAGTGTCAAGTGTCTAAGACCAAATTTGAACTCAGGTCCTCCTGAATCCAAGGCCGGTGCTTTATACACTGTGCCACCTAGCTGCCCCACCCCCTTTTAAAAAATAAATTTCGCTTAGTTTCCTATATTTGAGAAATGAGACCTTTATCAGAGAACCTTGTGGTAAATTCTGCCCCCACCCTCCATTTTCTGTTTTCTGTATAATTTTGGCTGCATTGGTTTTGTTTATGTAAAGGCTTTTTAATTTAATGTAATCAAAATAATCTATTTTACTTCCTGTGATCCTCTCAATCTCTTGTTTGGTCATAAAGTCTTATCTTATCCATATATCTGATATGTAATTTTTTCCATGCTCCCTTAATTTATTTATGATATTGCCCTTTATGTCTAAATCATTTATCCATTTTGACCTTATTTTGGAATACAGTCTGAGATGTTGGTCTCTGCCTAGTTTCTGTGACACTGCTTTCCAATTTTCCCAGGAATTTTTGTCAGATAGAGAGTTCTTGTTCCAAAAGCTTGGATCTTTGGGTTTATCAAACAGATGATTGTTATGGCCATTTACTACTGTGTTTGTATGGTTTTTGTTTTTTGTTTTTGTTTTTGCAGGGCAATGAGGGTTAGGTGACTTGCCCAGAGTCACATAGCTAGTAAGTGTCAAGTGTCAGACTGTATTTGAACTCAGGTCCTCCTGTACTACTGTGTTTGTATACTTAATCTATCCTACTGATCCACCACTCTATTTCCTAGCTAGTATCAGATTGTTTTCATGATTACTGCTTTATAACATAGTTTGAAATCTGGTACTTTTAGTAATAGATTTAAAAAATAATTTCCACTCATGACCTACTTTAATGGCTCATTGTGACTAATGGAGGACTATGAGTACTCCCAATGCTTTTTAGGTCCTTTTAAACTGGTATGGCTTCCAGGAGGGGAAAAATAATATATTGTAATCTGAGGGCTAACTTGGCTAACTTTGTTGAGGTTGGCCACTAGGTGATGGATTTTTTTAAAATCTTAGTTCATGAACCAGTCTACTAAGACATGGAGAGGGGATATAATCTGTATTGATGGAAGGGATATCTACAATAATGAAATCATGGATCTTTTGAATTATTGAAGCATTCTTTAACAACAAAAATCCTTTTTATGTTTTAGATGGATAGAGTACTACAATGGCATCAAACTCAAACAGAAACTAGGGGTCACTAATCTATAGATAAAGATCCCTGTGGACTTAGTTTTAAAATGTAATATTATCTATGTTTTATTGTATTTTTATTTATTTTGTTAAATATTTCCCTATTACAGTTAGGAGTTTTTTGCGGGGTAGTGAGGGTTAAGTGACTTGCCCAGGGTCACACAGCTAGTAAGTGTCAAGTGTCTGAGGGCAGATTTGAACCCAGGTCCTCCTGAATCCAGGACCAGTACTTTATCCACTGTACCACCTAGCTGCCCCCCAATTAGATTTTAATTGAGTTCAGCTGCACTAAGGAGTATTGCTGGTTATGGATGTGGTATTTAACACCTCTGGAGTAGTGAATCAATCAGGAAGACCTGAGTTCAAATTCTGACTCAGGCAACTGTGTGATCCTAGGGAAATCACATAATCTCTCCCATGCTCAATTTCCTCATTTGTAAATTTAAAAGCCTTTACCTGCCAAGGCTGTTGTGGAGTTTAAATGTGTTAGTTATATATATATATATATATATATATATATATATATATATATATATATATATATTTTAGTGAGGCAATTGGGGTTAAGTGACTTGCCTAAGGTCACACAGCTAGTAAGTGTTAAGTGTCCGAGGCTGGATTTGAACTCAGGTCCTCCTGACTCCAGGGCCAGTGCTCTATCCACTGCGCCACCTAGCCTCCCTAAATGTGATAATCTTTTTTGTTTTTGTTTTTGTTTTTTTTTTTTTTTTTTTTGTTTTTGTGGGGCAATGGGGGTTAAGTGACTTGCCCAGGGTCACACAGCTAGTAAGTGTCAAGTGTCTGGATTTGAACTCAGGTACTCCTGAATCCAGGGCCAGTGCTCTATCCGTG
Source organism: Dromiciops gliroides (assembly GCF_019393635.1). Lineage (NCBI taxonomy): Eukaryota > Metazoa > Chordata > Mammalia > Microbiotheria > Microbiotheriidae > Dromiciops > Dromiciops gliroides. The sequence continues at coordinate 499,118,822 of NC_057863.1, read as the reverse complement.
ATAATCTTTTTAAAGTGATTTATAAACTTTAAATCAATATTTAAGGGTAGATTTAAAAAAATTCTATGAATAGAAATGCTTCACTATTCAACAATATGAATCGGTACGCAATCCAGGGGTGATGGATAAGTTAAGACCTGTGGACCAAGCCAACATTTTGTAAGGACCAGTGCAGAGCCACTTGTAGCTGAGTTGGTCTATGCCACTACTGGGTCTATTTCCAAAGACAGGGGAAATAAAATATATAAAATATTTATAGCAGCTTTGTGGTGATGAAGAACTGGAAATTGCAGGAGTGCCTATCAATTGGGGAATGGGTGAACAAGTTGTAATATATTCTTGTGATGGAATGCTACTGTGCTATAGAAATGATGAGCTCAATGATCTTAGAAAATCATGAATAGACTTGCATGAAATAATGAAGAGCAAAATGAGCGAAAACAAAAGAACGTTATATGCAGTAACATCAATATTGTTTTAAGAACAACTTTGAGCAAATAAGTCATTGATAAATGCCAAAATTAATTACAAAGGACATTTGGAGGAAGAGGCTATCTGCATCCAGAAAAAGAAGTGATAATTAGAAGTATGTAGAGAATTGTTTTACACATATATACATATTTGTGTCTGGTGGTAGTCATCTCTAGGGAGGGCCTGGGGAAGAAGGGAAGGAAAAAAGAAATGTACATGATAACTTTTTATGTATTTAAGAGGAATAACAAGTTTTACATAATGGATTTGCAGTTTCATGCGCAATCATCTTTTTTATTATGCTATGTTATGGAAATGCTTGTTTTATTTCATAAATTAAAAGCTGAATAAATAAAAATGTTTTGAAATGAGTTGTATTGCCAGTGGTTCTAGAATAGCTTCTTGTGTAAGATTTGAAGCAATTTAGGAAGATGATTTCGATCCTAGTCTTTGGGGAGGGCATAGCTCCTCTGTAGGGATCCCTTGGTGTGGATGCATTAATGTGTTTCTGGCAGGACTCTGACTCCTGGAAAGACAGCCAGGGGAACTGTTTATAGGCCAGTATTTCCCCTCCCCCTGGGGATCCTGGGTGCTGTGTATAGACCTGATGTTTTCTTTTTGGCTGAAGGTCAGTATTCTGGTATTAGGTTACTTTGTGATGATAAGGCTTTTCTGAAATAGCCAAGGTCTATATCTTTGACACAGTATCTGTCTGAGATGCTGCCCCATCACCCCATCAAAGCTTTGAAGAGTGCCAGACAGAGAAGTTCAACTGACACTAAAGACCTTGCTCCCTTTCTTCTCATGTCACTAGAGCCCCAATTTGTTCACAGAATTCAAGGACCATTTTCATGAGCTGCCAGGAGATCCTGTTAGGGTAGCATGGTAGCAGACTTGGCTCATTCACATCACTATGGCTGTCTACTCAGTATTATAACTACCTAGAGTCCCCACTCCTTACCTGAGCCTGCTATCACATTGCTGCCTATCTTACAGGGGTCAGTGAGTACAAATTAATATTCAAGATACAGACTTTATGATAGATAAGGAATAGGGGACTTTGTGATGGCAAATTCAGGAGAAGCCCCTTGTAATTAAGAAGAGGGTTTCTCGTTGTTGGAAGATTGTAGATGCTTTGAGGATAGGTAGTATTTGGGTACACCTAAAAAAACATGATGCAGGGATGAAAGTGTGCAGATTGGCAGGTTGTTTGTTTTCTGTAGCCTTGGTCACAGCAAAAGATCTTACAATTCAGGTGAGTGATTGACTAGATAATAATAAGGAATATTTACATAGTGCTTTAAAGTTTGCAAGGCACTTTACATAGCTTATCTCATTCACTTTCATTAATACCTTGTGAGGAAGATACCACAGTCATTTCCTCATTTTACAGATGAGGAAACTGAAGCTTAGAGAGCTTAAATGATTCGCATTGGGGTCTCTAAATTCATATCAGAAGAAAGCTCTGAATCCACATCTTCTGATTACCAATAGTGCTTTCCATTTGAGAGTATAGGAGAAGAGGATCTGATAGGTCAGGAGATTCTCAAACCATCATGATTAGGGACACATAGAGGTTTATGGTCTACTAGGCTGTGAGAGCACCAGGGTCATAAAGGTCTTTTTTTTTTTCAGGGCAATGAGGCTTAAGTGACTTGCCCAGGGTCATACAGCTGGTAAGTATCAAGTGTCTGAGACCAGATTTGAACTCAGGTCCCCTGAATCCAGGTCTGGGGCTTTATCAACTGTGCCACCTAGCTGCCCCCATAAAGGTCTTTGTTTCTGTTTCTGTTACTCTGGATCACTGGGATTGACAGTGCTGACAGACCCCTCCCTTCTAGGGACAGAAGAAAGATAGGAGTAAGGACGGAAAAGTTGAGAGGACTTGGAAATCCCACTTAGGGCAAAAGGAGAATGAAAAAATGTTATTGGATTCAGGGTTTTAAAGTAACTATTTCCTGGAGCCAGATCAGGAAATAAGAAGTGCCCCTTCAAGGTAAGGGAACAGCTGAGAGGGTACATACATGTGTCAGACATATACATACACACATATACAATACACATACACATACACATACATATATGTATAAATAATAATAATAAATAGTTAGCAAATATGTGGCACAGTAGATAGAATGCTGGGTCTGGAGTCAGGAAGATGAGCCTTCCTGAGTACATATCTGGCCTCTGACACTTACTAGCCATGTGATCCTGGACAAGTCACTTAATCCTGTTTGTCTCAGTTTCCTCATCTTTAAGATGAGCCAGAGAAGGAAATGGCAAAGTACTCCAGTATCTTTGCCAAAGAAATCCCTAATGGGGACATGAAGAATTGGACACAACTGAAGTGACTCAACAATAACAACAACAATGACGACGATGACAACAACAATGACAGCAACAACAGCTAACATTTATGTAGCATTTTATGGTTTTTAAAGCACTTTATAAGCATCTCATTTCATTCCTACAATACCTATAAGATGTAGGTGTTATTATCATTCCCATTTTACAGATGAAGAAACTGAGGCAGGCAAAGTTTAAATGACTTGACCAGGGTCACACAGGAAGAAGTACGTGTGGTTGAATTCATGATTCCAAGTATTCTAGGTAGCTAGCTGCCTTAGCTATAAGGGACAGATGACTCTGAAAGTAATAGACGTGACTGTAACTAAAGTGGTCAATTAGGGTCTTAGATCCCCAGTATTAAATAGAGCTAATACTACTAAAAAGTACCTAATTGTAACTTCTATGAACTTTCTTGTAAAACTTTCATTCTAGGAAGTGGTAGAAAAAGCCAAGAAGATAGGTGATTGGAAAGGGGTGGGGAACAGGTGAGGTTAACAAAAAGGAAGAAGTTTTGGGGAATGTACCATTCTAGAGGAGCCTTGTGATCTTCTTTTCCTGCCACCTGGGCAATGTTGGCAGTGAGACCTTAGCCATTTATGCCTCACAGGGGAAAAATCTCATGCATACACTTACTGGAGTAAAAGAGATGAAGGTACATGAAAAGTGCTCCATATGGAGGAGTCACAATGATGGACACTGTTATGAGAGATCAGCATTTGATACAGTTTTCCCATGGAACATCTTGATCATTAGAATCACTCTGATTTCCCCAAAAATCCCAAACAGCTTAGACATTGACCCACTGAGAAATTATTTTATGAAAGGAAAAACCCAAGGGTGAATGCTTTTCCAGTTTCCCATGAGAGGGAATAGGAAGAGAACAGAATTTTTGTGCTTTGGCCAATTGTTTGAAATGTTGCTGACTCGTCTGAAGAGGATCACATGAACCAGGTGAAATTCCAAAGCTCAGTGCATTGATGCTATTTAGTTTATTTCTAATTTTCTTAATTTGTATATGCTATGCTTTCTAAGTGAGCTACAGATCCACATAGCTAGGGAAATAATAAAGGTCAAGAGCTAGAAAGATGGAGGCTAAAGCCCTTAAATTTGATTGGATAATGCACAAATATAAACCCTAAACCAATAACACAATATAATATCATTTAGAAATGGGAGAGAGCCAGAGAGCTGTTTGAGAGCCAGAGAGAGCTTGTTAGTTACCAAATCACCTTCTAGAGTTAGGTGGTATGCATGGCAGGTGGGATGAACATTTGATAGCATCTGGTCCTGACTACTGAATAGGGTGAGGCATTGATCATACTGCTGCCCAACTGTTATAGAAACATCATGAAAATTCCCAAGACTTCTTTTTATTTGTGGCCACCTCCAGAGGAAGATGGCAGGCATTACCATTGAGAATCAGGACTGGTTAGAAATCTTTTGTTAGGAGTAGGCATACCAGTTACTTCTATTATCATAATTATGATGCCACTATTGATATTCTGTTGGGGACATACATTCAAATAAATACCAAAATTTTATCTTTATGGTATCTAACAGGGAGCATTCTCTTGTTCCACAAAGGGAGATTTGTGTATTCTTCATAGATTTTTGTCATTCAGTTGTTTCAGTCATGTCCAACTCTTTGTGACTCTATTTGGAGTTTTCTTAGCAAAGATACTGGAGAGATTTACCATTTCTTTCTCTAGCTCATTTTTCAGATGAGGAAACGGAGGCAAACAGTGATTTGCCCAGAGTCACACAGCTAGTAAGTGTCTGAGGCCAGATTTGAACTCAGGTGTTCCTGACTCCAGGCCCTGCTCTCTATCCACTGCATCACTTAGCTGCCAATCTTCACAAATTATTATGGTCTGAAAGATATAGTCATCTACAACTGCCACCTCCCATGCTATTGATTTTGGGCTGAGGTTCAGAGAGGAGAGAACTGCATCAACCTGAAGTTGTTGGAAATCTTTGGGCTCCTTAGGATTGATAGTGAGGATAAGTGGAAAACATCCTGGACATGAGTACTTAGATATGTTCTTTGGGTTGGCTAATGTGGCCATGTCTTTTATAATTTAATTTTAAAAGTGTTTGGTGGCTTTTCTTAATTAACATGCTATGGCCTGCTTAGATGCCATTTTAATTTTTCCTACTGTGACCAAATTCTCATTCCACAGGTCTCTTAAGTTCTCAACTGACTGTTGCACTCAATCTATGGATTATTTTTCACCAGTGAGATAACCTTCCTAGAATTTGTGCAGGGGACAGAATGATTATAAATGGACTCAATGTATATTTGAGCTACATGGGCCTGGGTTCCACCAGCACTATATCACTCCTTTAACACAACAAATAAAATTTTTTTAAATCCCCCCCAATTACATGTAAAAATAATTTTTGACATTCTTTTTTTCCCTAAAATGTTCATTTCCAAATTCTATCCCTCCCTACTTCCCTTTACCCCTTCCTGAGATGGTAAGCAATCTGATATATGCTTACATGTGTAAGCATTTAAAATATTTTCTTATTAGTCATTTTGTGGAAGAAAACTCAAATGAAGAATAAAGTGAAAAATAGTATGCTTTGGTTTGTATTCATACACCACCAGTTCTTTCTCTGGAGGTGGATAGCAATTTTCATCATGAGTCCTTTGGGATTATCTTGGATCATTTTATTGCTGAACATAGCTAAGTCATTCACAGTTGTTCATCACACACTATTGTTGTTACTGTTCTCCTGGTTCTGTTTACTCTACTTTGTATCAATTCATTTAAGTATTTCTAGGAACACAACAAACTTTTACCCACAATTCATAATGGATTCCCAAAGACTGATTGAACTGCTCACACATTTCCCGAGGAAAGACTGGGGGTCTCCAACAGTTGGGGGTCCTCCAAAGACTGAAAAGAACTTTAATTTTAGCATCCCTTAAACAACATATAAAACCAGATTACCTTTTCTTTTTTGAGACAGATACCTTAGGGTCCACCTTGACTCAAATCTTGTCAGAAGTAGAGGCTGATTCACCTTCCAACTGTCTATAAGTCTCACCAATTGGCTTTAGTGGAAAGACATTAATTACACTCTGGTAATTTGGGAGTTTCTTGACATCAAGGCTGTAAGGGAGATCTGGCAGCATCTCCTGGAGGCAGCAATGTACCTTGTCAAAGTCTTAATCCATAAGAGTTTAGTATACTTGAAAGAGCTGGATCTTATGAAGTTGTCGTGCAACAAATGGACATTGTTATTTTGCTGTTTTTCACCTCTGGGTAACCATATTCTTTGGATGAAATATAGTCTCACTGAGGACAAGCCATTATTACTATAAAATCTGATACCTATGTCAGAAAAGACACAGAGATGTTCATTAGAGGTTAGTAAGTAGGAAAGTATACTTCTTTTTTAGGTAGGTTGTGGTGGGACCAAACTTTAGAGAAGAAGTGTTGCAGGAACATCTTGATGTGATTTTAGCCAAACATCATGGGGAAGTGAGGACCAGAAATTTAATCCAGCTGCTCTACTGGTTCAATTTTGTTTTACTAGTGACTTGGATGGCTTCCCAACTCTTGCCAGAGAGGTGTTGGAATACAGGTATAGAAAAAGTCATGCATTTATAGACATAGCCAATGTATTGATCTGTTTTACTTGATTATCTTTATTGGCAATAAGAGAAAACTTCTAATTGGTGTGAGTATGTGTGTGTGATAGAATTAATAGGCAATGAGAGTGATAAAAAAGAAGAAAAGAGCATCAATTAAAGATTAAAAATACAAATAAGAAAGCAGAATGTAAATTCATAAGGGGATATAGATGAGTAGAACAATTTTGTTTCTATTTTATTAAATGTAATGTAAGGGGGGCTAAAATTCTAGCTATAATGTCTAAAATATCTGAGTGGTCGCCAATAAATTATAAGCTTTAGCAAGAGTATTTAAATGCTTAAGTATTTATTAAAGAGCATTAGGATCAGAGAGAAAGGTAAAAATCTAACTATTTCTAAGAGACCTATCATCCAACCCACCATGGCGAGGTCAGGAACCAAAAGAGACAGAACCCCTCCACCAGCGTCCGCTTCCTACTTCATGTCCCTCTCCCAGAAATGGGAGGCTCCTCAAGTTGATTGGCTGATAGCCATGAGCAAACATCACTTCCTGAAGCTAAGGACCTTGACTACATGGCTTGCCCTCAGAGGCCTTCACCTCATGGCGGAGCTTTTCTACAGTAAGTCTCCAGCAGGTGGTGTCATTCCAATCATTACAGTAATATATACTTTAAAAACTGTAATAATTAAATTTCATGTGCAACCCCCTTTTCTGTTGAAATGTTTATGTTAATTGTAAAAGGAACATAATCAATTTGTGCCAGGACAGTGAAGAAATTTGAAATTATGCCACATAAGGGTTGCTTTAGGAAACTGGCTATCTTTAACCAAGAAAAAAGATGATTGTTGGGGGGCAGCTGGGTGGCACAGTGGATAAAGCACCAGCCCTGGATTCAAGAGTACCTGAGTTCAAATCCGGCCTCGGACACTTGATACCTACTAGCTGTGTGACCCTGGGCAAGTCACTTAACCCCCATTGCCCTGCAAAAAAAAAAAAAAAAAGATGATTGTAGTCTTCAGCAACATGGTTGCTATCTTCAAATATATGAAGGGCTCTCATATGGCAGAAGGATTAGCCTTATTTTATGGGGCTCCACAGGGCAGGTCATACCAATGAATGGAATTTATAGAGAAAAAGATATTGTCTCAGTATAAAGAGAGCTTCCCAATAATTCAAGCTATCCCCAAATGGAATGAGCTGCCTTAGAGAGAGTAAATACCCTGTTATTGGAACTCTACAACCAGAGAATAGAGGATTTCTAGTTAGGGATGTTGCATAGGACATGCTACATATAATTGCTTAGAATTACAGAATCTCAGAGTTGGAAAAGACCACATAAGTCATCTATTTTATCTCAAACACATTCATAAATACCATGAATCTAGATAGTTATTAGACTACCTTACCACAATGATGATGAACATATGTGTATATATAAACATATATGTGTATACATGCACACACACCACACATATATGTGTATATATATATATATATATTTCATTAAGGTTTATAAAATACTTTCCTCATAACAGTGCTCTAAGGTAAGCAGCACAAGTGACAATACCTCCATTTTGCAGGTAATGAGACTAAGATTCAGAGAGGTAAATCTACTTTCCCCTGATCACACAGCTAGCAAGGGTTGAAAGCAGGACTATACCACTTCTTTTTTTTGTTTTTTTTTTTTGTTTTTTTTGCGGGGCAATGAGGGTTAAGTGACTTGCCCAAAGTCACCCAGCTAGTAAGTGTCAAGTGTCTGAGACCAGATTTGAATTCAGGTCCTCCTAAATCTAGGGTCAGTGCTTTATCCACTGCACCACCTAGCTGCCCCCTATACCACCTCTTTCTAATAATTTTTATGTGAATTATTAGACTCTGGGTTGAATTAAATGGCTTGTGAGGTTCCTTCCATTTCTAATTTTTATTTATGTAGGGGTTTACTGGAATATACCATGGAGTATACTGATCAATATTTAACAAGTGACTCTTCAAGGGGAAAAAATACAAATGACACACTTTTAAGTTTAATCTGCATTGTTAAAATGTTCACTATCACTTTCTTAAGTCTAGACAATAAACAAAACAATAAACCAACCCTATTTGTAGCATTTGCCAGTTTTTGAGGCATAAATGTTCACAATGAAAATTTAGCAATTGGCTTTCACAAGCCAGTTTAAGCTGGCACCAGCATGCCCCAGATATTCCCCACGGAGCATGGAGAATACCCATAGCTTCATTGCTAACTTCTGGGAAGATGTGGCTCAACATTGGTGCTTTGGGATGACTTATCAGGGTGATCCCCTGATACCCTCTGGTTTTTCCCGCCACCTCCAGATAGCTGTCTCTTTCTGTCTGCCCAATGAGACAAGGACTCTTCAAGCTTCTCCCTGGGGGGATGAGGGGGGTCTACTACCATCCTCTAACCCAGCAGAAATGGCAAACTGTCCACATATGACAGTCAATACATGTTCTGGACTAGATGAGCTTAATACTAGATCTCAAAGCCCTAGATACCCCTTCTACAATCCTGAACAATCCTAAAATGAACATTTATGGCCTTCGAGATAATTTTGTGATTCTGAGATGCTGGAAGCTCATCATTTTGCTGGCTGTATTTATGGGGAAGTGCCTGACAACAACTATAGCATTTCTTAGAGAATATGACCACTGGTAGGAGGATGGGCCCAACTTCTGGACTAGTTTGCTAGAAGAATTGGACTTGGGTGAAATTATTTAGAGAGTATAGAGTTGAAATGAAGGTGAAATACCAATTTAGTGGTCTTGCAAACTACTTAATTTCAATATTTTAAGTATCAACCTTTCCAAAGAGTGTAACAGTAGTTATAAAGTTGTAAATATATACTTCTTGTTTAAGTTTTTTGCCAAGGATTGTTTTTTTTGCCAAATGAAGGGAGTCTTTCGTGTTTTTTAGCATTTATTTTTTGTGGAAGATATAAATAGCTGTCTTATATCTGATTTATATCATAAATTGTGTGTTTTTCCCCCATTTTTTTCATTTGTTAATACAAGGATCCCAAGCATGATGCAAAGCTAAAATTTAAATGATTCTCCCTAAGGCTCCAGTGCAGGTATGTACTGAGCCAAAGATTTGAAAATATAAAGCCTGGATGCCTTCTATGGAGCCAGGCTTCCCTACAACTGAAGTCATACATCTGGAACTGAGATGGACTTGTTGGGGGGCAGGGGTGAAGTTGGTAGGAAAAGGGCAAATAACTTAGCTCTCCTGGGTTCAGCAATGATTCTTTTTTTTTTTTTTGGAGGCAATTGGGGTTAAGTGACTTGCCCAGGGTCACACAGCTAGTTAAGTGTTAAGTGTCTGAGGCCAGATTTGAACTCAGGTCCTCCTGACTCCAGGGCCAATGCTCTATCCACTACACTACCTAGCTGCCCCTCAGCAATGATTCTTAATGTTACACTAACATTTTATGAAAATGGGAATATTTAGCTAGATGATTTCTAATATTCCTTCTAGCTTTTATTTGAGCATTCTTAAAAGTAGTAGCTGATTTTCAGAACTACTCTGGTAATCCAGATATCTGATATGTTTAAAAACTGATAATGTTCTAGTATATAAAGATTATCACTTAATGACATGAACTAACACAGATGAAAGTGTGTTAGTGCAAATGGCATTTGATTTGGAGTAAGACCAGGATTTGAATTTCACATTTCCTTTTTACTGCCTGTGTTACCTTTGGCTAGTAATTCAACCTTGCTTAGACTCAGTTACCTGTAAAATGAGGGTTTCAGAGTCTGAGATTTTTCAGGTCTCTTTTAGCTTTAACATTTCTCTCATCATAGGATCTTGACAACACCATTCCTATTATCGGAATAGACTATATAGCACATTCCTGGTAGTGTAGTCATTTTGCCAGTAGAGGGTGACATGATGCCATGCCTTTAGAACGGTAGAGCCATTCCATCCGTTGGAGGGCAGTGACTGCCACAACGATCTGGCACAACCCAGACAAGCTGAAGCGAAATCTTGAGTCCTGTTCTTATTTCCTGAGTACCTCAAACACAAAATGGGCTGAGATGCAAAGTTTGAGCGACTTCTTATTTGTAAAGATGTGGAAAACTGAAAAACTCTTCTTGCAACGCTAACTACAATCCATATTCTCCAGCATTATCAGTTCAGTTGGCCTCCATTTGAAAATCCCATGGACTTTTAACAGAATATGGAGGCTGGTTATATATAGAAGCTGATCTAGTAACCAAAGCTCCATGACATGCCATTTGAGATAGAAAATGGAGGTTTCTAGAAGGGCCATACTTGCATCCTTAAAACTGAACTCATCAACACCATCAACAGGAATTTACTATTTACTTAATGCTAAGTAAAAAGTAAGTAAAGTGCTAGACATGGTTTTGTAACTTTATTTATTTATTGTTTTTTTTTTAAGAAAATAGGATATTTAAAATTAAGGCACTATTAGTCATATAATGATCTTTATCAAGGAGAATAAAATCTTGTGGCAACACATTGGACTCTCTTAGAGGATATCAGCCAATCATTTGAAACTTTTTTTGTGGATCTTTCCAAACAATTCAACAAAAGTAACTTTACTAGAGGGGTTTGGCAGTGATGATAAATGAGAGAACACATTATATAAATTAATGGCAGAGTAGAAACAGTTAAGCCACATCCAGAGTGGTATATATCTTACCACGATCCCTTCTTCCCATCCAATATGCAATTATTTTAACTAACTCCAGCCCATCTTGGTTGCAGTCCAGGCTCCCTTTGCCTGCCTCCCAGGGAAGTCTGAATGCTTTTCCTAGCCAGAATCTGCTTTTATTTCCCATTGAACTTTTCTCCTTAGGCAGCATGAATACTCTATCTCTTCTACTATAGGTTCTAAGGTTCTACGTAAACTATGGCTGTACCTTTTATTTATCTGTTCACAGTTAGCCCTTAACAACTAAGTTATCCTCATTTAATGAGCAGAGGTAGACAAATAGCAGCTAGGTGATGCAGTGGATGGAGTGCTGGGCCTGGGCTCAGGAAGATCCCATTGCAGACACTTAGCTATGTGACCCTGTGTCATTTAACCTCTTTAAGCCTCAACTTCTTCCTCTGTAGAATGGGGACACTAGCACCTACCATACAGTGTTGTGAGAATCACTGGAGATAACATATGTGAAGTACTTTGCAAACCTTAAAGTGATATATAAATATTATTATTATCTCAATACCATTACATGAAAGATCAGGCATTGAGGCATGTACAGCAATGGGGTGGGGATATTACTGCAAAGCTTAATAGAAAATGTGGATCATTTATCTGAAACAATAAAGGCTTATAAACTTCAGGCCGCTATTTTCACTTTAAACCTATGCCCAGAGGACAGACATAAAAAAAGTGTAACCACCAGGAGGTCAATTATGGTCAATACTACCTAGAATTGAAATGGAAACTCTCTCTTCTTCCAGTTTCTTGGTTCAGAAAAGCAAAAGCCAGAATCTGCTTCCGATTCTCTAAACAAAACTGATTTATTAAAAACCAAAAAAAAAAAAAAACCCCAAACCCACCCCAAACTTTCAAAATAGGATCTCTAGTTCATGCATGAGAATGTTAATGAGGTAATAATGAAAATGGGACAAGGCCATTGGACTAAGATCTTTCGGGTTTCAGAGCTCCTCCCTGGGCATTAATTTCTCCCCAGGTGATACTCAGTCTCATGTTGTCTCTAAGAAATGAATTGATGCTCACACTGATTCTGTAGAAAGAATGCTGGATTTGGAGACAGCAGATTTGAGTTTTAATTGCAGGTCTGCCGCATAATATGTGACTTTGGAAAAGTCACTTGGGTCCCTGTTTTTTGTTGTTTTTTTTTTTTGATCTGTAAAATGAAGAGGTGTGCTATGTAATCTCTAGGTTCTCTTCCAACTCTAAAACTATGTTATGATATTATACCCACTGAAGGTATTAAGTTAAAAAAAAACACCTCTAGAAGTAGGAAAAGCTATACTGATTTGGTCACTGGTGTGCCTCCCTTTGTGCAAAGGTTAGGTTCCTAAAAAAACCCATATAAATGGGGTTTGGTTGTACAGAAAAGCCAATAGATTCTCTCAGGAGAATGTTAATTGGTTACTGGTGCTGCTATTTACTATTGTTTTTCAGCATTTATGGAGCACTGTCACTGGGTTGGGCTTGATGTTGGCTGGTATGGTCTTTGGCTGCCCAGTGTTTCCAAGTCGGCATCCAACAAACACATGGTTATTCTTGGGACACAGATATTCCATCATCACCCCCCTCACATTCTGGATCTAGGCAGCAACAGAGCACTTTCCAAATATTAAATTGTTAAATTACACAGCCTTCCTTAGGAGTGCCATCCTGTTTCTGGTTTCAGAAGAGGGTAAACTACTCCCTGGGAGGTGTCCACACTCTCAGTGTGCCAGCACAGCCAGTTGAAAAGTGAAAAATGGAATCAACAAGTTGTTTTGTCTACACAATGAATCTGACAAATCTTTTATTTTTTTCTTAAACAAAGTTGGCTGAATTTGTTATTGTGCTGACTGAGATGACCAGATGTTTTGGCAGCTTATTTAAATTTGACCCAAGAGACGAAATAATTGGCCCAAGATACAGTGTCAGGATAAAATTGGCCCTAGAATTGAGGAGCCTCTGCTTTGTGCTGCTTTAACAAGCCATCTAAAAGGGTAAGCCCTCTGAGTTGCTGAGATACCATGAACTTTGTACTGGCCTTTCACTTAGCTGATTTTGAAAGCTTTTGTAGATTGTAGCATCTGTGTAATCTTATGAATATATGGAAGGAAAAATCTGCATTATTAGAGACCAATAAAAGGCATTCCTTAGGCTGTGTGTAGATACTCTAAATGAAATGGGAAAAAAGCAAATAAGTATGTGGAGAGCAGAAGCAATTATCTGGAAGTATAGGCAATATTAGATTTTCTATCATGAAACCTGGGATTCGAATCTCAGCTCTGCTATTTAGAATCTTAATCTTAGAGCTGGGAGAGGTCTTCTTAGAGGTCTTCTCTTTTGTCCCCTCCATTTATAGGGGTGGTCAGTGAGGCCCAGAGAGATTAAATGATTTCCTCAAGGTCACACAAGTAGTAAAGGGCAGAGTTGGGATTCAAACCCACATTTTTTGATTCCAAATTTAGCACTTCCCACTGCACTGGATTCCAATAAATCACTGAATGTCTTCGGCTTCAATTTTCTCATCTGTAAAATGAGGATCTCTTAAAATACAATCCAGATCTAAAGTCTGAGAATAATCCAAGCCAAATGACCCTTCTGACTTAATTATTTATCTATTTTAAGTGATAGTGTTTAGGGCCTAAATGATTAAGAGAATTCCTTTGATTATCTGGGGCTTTGAGTATAAAGAAACAGCTAAAATCTATGTTCATGCTGCAATAACATGTATACTAATGTTTATTTTCTCCAACACTGATTTAAAGGAGACAAACAGTTCTCAGAAAGGTTATGACTGTGTAGGAAATGCTGTATTTCAGTTGATGATTTATTCCTTTAAAAGAGAAAGTGGCCTCTTCCTTTTCTTTAAATAAATTCTTATTTTTATAAATTCCTTTTCTTATAACATCACATTCATTTGTAAATATAGCCTTCCTTATCCTCTACCCAGTAAGCTATTGCTTGTATAATCTGCCTTTTGAGGCACAGTAATATCAGGATACACAGCTATTTTTTTAAAAATTCTGTAGTGTGTGTGTGTGTGTGTGTGTGTGTGTGTGTGGTGTGTTTCTAGGATTTGTTCAGGGAGAATTCTGGGAAGAAGATGAGAGAAACGTGCAGAATTTGAAAAGGGTGGATAAATGTTCCAATTTGAGTAAGAGACACATGTAGAATGACTTATTTCCTCCCAAGCACTTTCATCTGGAAGGACTGAGAGCTGATGACCACAGAAATATAGCTTCCAGTGTCAATTTGGTATTGGTGAATTATATCCAACTGGATCCCCAAAGCTATTCCTTCTCTCCCCACTCCTCCCACCCAAGGGCTCACTTAGGGAAAGGTACCGATGAATTGCTTCTCTCTAATATCTCAACCAAGAAATCTTCCTATTCCCTGAAGTAAGATGAATTTCTGACTGTTGTACTTTCACTGTAAAAATCAGCTCCAGTTAGCCAACCTTCTACCCCTGCCCAATGAGTTTTCTGTTAGCTCCCTCAATTAAAAAAAAATATATGTATATATATACATATATATACACACACATATATATGTGTGTGTGTGTACATATTTAATTCTCTTTGATTTATACACATCTTTTTAGCATACTAATCTTGACTCCATGATCATATGAAGAGTGCTAGAGGTTTTGGTCATAGGAAGTAAAGTCAGTGTGAAATGAACATAATAGATTCACTCAGTGCACAGTTTGGGCCACAGCTTCTGGAGCTAAAGATGCCAGGAAAAGGATGAATTGTTCTAATCCAGCCCCAGCATCTACCACATTCTAAGATGGCCCATGATGATAAATGGGAGAGGTAAACAAGGCCCAGAGAGAGTGTTATAATGTAACCTACATGCACTCCAGATGAAATATGAGACAAAGCAAAAATAAAAGCAAGAATTAAAAGAGAAAGGTAAAAGAGGTGTTACAATTCATGCTTCCCCTGAGTTCCTCTACCCTTGGCACTTGACCTTCTCTATCCACTTACATGCAAAACACTTCACCTTCATTACAGTTGGAACAAAGATTAAATTATAAAGATAAGAAGGCAATTCTACAAAACTAGCTAACATATCAATCACATCTGACAGTATTTGAAGCATTCCACCCTCATGATCCCTCATCTCTGCAAGGGCCGGGGGCCTTGCTTGTTCATAACAATTATACAGCATTCAGATTTTGTTTGTTGTTATTTTAACTTACATTAATTTTCATTGGATATGCTGGATTTCTAGTTCTACTTTTAACATGCTGCATCAATTCCTATGTCTTCCTGTGCTTACATGAATTCTTCATGCTTTTTGTTTCTTATGGTACAGTTGTATTCGATTGCCTTCATGTGGTAGAACTTCTTCTATTTCTCTACTTTGTTTCCAGTATTTTGTTGCTATGAAAAGTGCTGCTGTGAATATTTTAATGTACATGAGACTCATTCTGTTTTTTACCTCCTTGCCTAACATGGAATTATCTGAGTCAATGGACATTTTAGTAATTTTTTTAAACCTCTGTTTGCCTCATTTTCTTTGTAAAATGGGGATAATAATAGCACATACCCTTCGGGGTCATTGTGAAGATCAAATGAGATAATATTTGGGTTTTTCCCCTTTTATTTTCAATTCATGGAACAAAACAAGTATTTCCATAACAGCACAGTAAAAATGAGTGTATATGAAACTGCAGACCTACCATTTACAAGTTGCTATTCTCTCCAAATATACATCAAAGTTATCATGTTAATTTCTTTTAAAAATATTTGTAAATATTAATTTAAAATGTTTGTAAAGCACTTCACACAGTGCTTGGCATATAGTAGGAGCTATATAAAAGTTAATTATTATTGTTATTATTATTATAGTATAATTGAGAATTAATCAATAAGGGCCCAGTCCTTAAAGCATGCAGAAATCTTTTCTGCCTGTTTCTAATCCAATCACCTGAGAACTTTGGGGAGCTTATTTCTATCTATGAGTGATTCAGGTGTCCAGTACTACGTAATGACAAAAAGTTTTTTAATTGACTGTAGAGCCAGAATATCTAATAATTTAGGAGTTGCTGAACTAGAATCCAACGAGCTTCCAAAAGGTATGATCTGCCCATTTCTCAGTCTCTTTCCTTAGCATCTGTGATGAGACGGGACTACCCTGAGATGGTTCTGAGAGTTGGGTAGGGTATCAATCCTGTCTTTCATAGTATTTGTAACAACATATCTGCCTGTTTCTTTGGGATTATTCTTTCCTGATATTAGACCAATGTGTGCCTCAAGGAGAACTTGTCTAAGCATTGACCTTGTGAGTTAAGGAGATTCAGGGGTTCCATCAGCAACTTGCATTTGTAGCAGAGCCAAATGGAAGCAATAGCAAAAGCCATAAGCATTGGAAGGTGATTGTAAAGCAGTCTTGAGATAGATGGATGTAGGCATTGTGAGGTTTGGAGAGATTGCAGGGTGGCAACTGAACAACCTTTCCTAGTACCATCTGGACCTAGATGGAGCTCGCATGTAGCTTGGTGACACAGTAAGAGTCTTCTGCTATTTTGGCACCGTAATAGAATGGAAGGAGAAAGTACCAGAGGCAGTGGAGTAGCCCAGGAAGGGAGAAAAATACTTCTAGAACCAAGAGGCTACACATGTTCTCTATGTGCTTTATTACCATTACATTTAAAATTTAAGCCCACTGTTCCTAGGAAACTTGTGTGTACAAGGAGAGAGTATGCTCCATATTTGGGGGATATGTTTTGTAACAACTCTTTTAGTGCCTTCTCAGAGAGCATAGTGGTTAGGGTTCAAATGCTATAATATTATAAATAGCAACCCCTAAACCCTGAGAAGATAGATGCCATCTTAAGACCTCATTCTGGTCCAAGTGGGAGTTGAGAGAAGTAATTGCTACATTAGCACAATTCCAAATTGTTTTCCAGAAGGGTTGAACTGATTCATATCATTACTAAAATATAATTAACATAGGGGTTGGCAAACTATTGCCCAAGCAGGCTGTACAAAAACAGTGGAAGGCCATATTTGATCGGCCGGCCTTAGTTTGCTGATGGTTGGTGTGCCTATCTTTCCATATCCTCCCTAGCATTAATTATTTCAGTCTTTTCTTATCTTTGCCAATTTGAGAGGTGAAACCAGTTATTTTGATTTGTATTTTTCTTGTTATTGATAATTCAGAGTAATCTTTCCTATGTTGCAAATAGTTTGACCTTCTACATATAGAACTATTTGTCATATCTTTTCTTTCTTTCTTTCTTTCTTTCGTGAGGCAATTGGGGTTAAGTGACTTGCCCAGGGTCACACAGCTAGTAAGTGTTAAGTGTCTGAGGCCGGATTTGAACTCAGGTACTCCTGACTCCAGGGCCGGTGCTCTATCCACTGAGCCATCTAGCTGCCCCTTGTCATATCTTTTCAACACTTATCCATTGGAGAATGAGTCTTGATGTTATATATTTATGTTAATTCCTTCTATGCCTTGGATATCAGATTCCTATCAGAGATATTTGAGGAAAAATTTTTTCTTAAACAATAGTTTTCCTTCTTATACTAGATACATTATTTTTTCCAGTAAAAGTCATATGTGTATATGTATATATATACATATATTTGTATGAAATCAATATTATACATTCCATATTTTGTGATCTCTATTTCTTGTTTGATTAAGAATCCTCACCCTAGCCATAATTTGGAAGTTATCTAATCTTATTTCCTTTTTTCCCTTTCTAAAAAAGTGCCTTACCTTTTCTATCAGGTTGGATATCCATCTTGGGTTTATTGTGGTATGTGGTGGAAAGTCTTAGTCTAAACTTGATTTCTGCTACACTGATTTTCAGTTTTCCCAGGGTCACACAGCTAGTAAGTGTTAAGTGTCTGAGGTCAGATTTGAACTCGGGTCCTCCTGACTCCAGGGCGGGTGCTCTATCCACTGCACCACCTAGCTGCCCCCTTTCCCTGCATTTTTGTTAGATGTAGGAGTTCTTACCTAAGTAATTTACATTCTAGGATTTATTGAATACTGGGCTATTAATTTGGTTGTTTCTGATTTTTTTCTTCTGATCTATTCTATTGATCTACTCTTCTATTTGTTTTTATCCAATACTAAATAGTTTTGACGATCACTAACTTATAATAGGAGTAATGCTGAGTGCTTTTACTAAGACTGTCTCATTTGATCTTCACAATAACCCCGTGAAGGAGGTGCCATTATGATTCTGATTTTACAGTCAAAGAAACTTGCTCAGGATCACAAAGTTAGTAAATATCTGAGGTCAGAGCTGAACTCAGATCTTCCTGACTCCAGACCCAGCATTCCATCTACTGAGCCACCAGTTGCAGTTGCAGTTTATAATTTGAGGTCTCTGTCCAATTTTACTTTTTTTTTTAATGATTTTATTTAAATCTTTTGTTTTTATACCACCTAGATTTGCTCCTGTATCCTTCCCTCTTCCTTCCCAAAGAATTACGCTTTAATAGCAAAGAATTTAAAGGAAAAGAGAAAAAACATTCAGCAAAGCTAATCAACTCATCATAAAATTTTGATTCTCTATGCAATGTTTGACAACCCCCTAATGCTAGTCACTATAAAGGAGTGGGGAGAGGTGCCTCAAATGTATCCCAGGGTCAGACTTGTTTTTTAAATTTTACAACATTCAGCGTCAATTGTTTTGTGGTTGTTCTTTCCATTTATATTGTTGTAGTCATTTGTATTTTGTATTTTGTTTTCCAGCCTCAGCTTGTTTAACTTTGTTTTGGCCCATATAAGCCTTCCTCAGTTTCTCTGTATACCTCATGTTTCCTTAAGCACAGTTATATTCCATTAAAGTCCTGTACCAAAATTTGTTTAGCTATTCTTCAATCAAATCTATTCCTTTTCTTTTTTTTTTTAACTTTTTTTTTTTTTTTTTGGTGAGGCAATTGGGGTTAAGTGACTTGCCCAGGGTCACACAGCCAGTAAGTGTTAAGGGTCTGAGGCCGGATTTGAACTCAGGTACTCCTGAATCCAGGGCAGGTGTTTTATCCACTGCGCCATCTAGCTGCCCCAAGTCTATTCCTTTTCAACAAATAATTTTGAAGTACTTTCTATGTACAAATCAAAATGTAAAGCACTGAGAGTTATGTGAGATTGATCACTTTCATGTGAAGGAATTATTTATCTATATCTAAGACCAAAAGATGGAAACTCATGAAAACTATAGCTAAACCTCTTTTGAATTTCTATCTCTTGAGATGAAGTAACCATTCTTTAGAGTTCATTTTATAGGCAAGGTTTTATAATATATATCTTCTTTTTTCTCCATCTTTCCTCTTTTCTCTCTTTATTCCTCAATAAAAATTTAAGAAAAAGATCTTACAAATATATATTAGCCCCTGTCCCTTGTCTAAGGTAGCTAGGTAGCATAGTGGATAGAGTGCCAGGCCTGGAGCCAGGAAGACTCACCTTCCTGAGTTCAAATCTGACCTCAGATGCTTACTAACTATGTGACCCTGGGCAAGTCAATCCTGTTTGTCTCAGTTTCCTCATCTGTAAAGTGAACTGGAGAAGGAAATGGCAAACCACTCCAGTATCTGTGCCAAGAAAATCCCAGTTGGGGGTCACAGAGAGTCATACATTGACTGAGCAACAACAAACAACAAGAGTCATACCCTCTTTTTTGCAGAGTGCCCTTCTGGTGAAGGTTGAACTCATTCTGCAAAGGATTATAGATTTGGTTAGTCAATCACTTAGCAGTCAGTCAATAAGCATTTATTAAGCACTTGCTATGTGCTTGCCAGTGTGCTAAACACAAGAGATATAAATGGTAAAAACCAGCGATACGTATATACAGAGTGATAGATATACACACATCATATACATATACATACACATACATACATCTACATCTATTCCTACATCCATCCATATATATGTATATAAACACACATATCTATATATCTATATCTATCTATCTGTCTATCGAGAGAAAGAGAGATGCAAGGTAATCCAAGATAGGAAGGCACATGCAGCTGGATGCATAGGAAGGGCCTCCTACAGATGGTGAAATTTGAGTTGAGTTTTGAAGGAAGTTGGAGAAACTAAGAGGCAGAGGTGAGGAGACACAGCATCCCAAGTATAAGAGCCAGCTGATAGAAAGGCATGGAGTTGTTGGAGAGACTGCAAGTAGGCCAATGTAGCTAGATTATTGGGGCAGGAAGGGAGCTTTCATGGCATGGTATTTGATAATTATTCTACTCTATTAGCATAGAAACAATAGAACCAATAAATTTATTTAATCATAAAAGCTGCTTGTATACATTCTTTTTCATTTTCATATATATATATTTTTTTCATGTGCCCAAAAGGGAGACCGGCTCATGATTCTTTCCATTTGCTAGGTAAGATAGAGTCTATGTTTTTGTCATTGACAATACCATGATGCTAATGATCTCTTGTTATCTTTAAAAAGCTGCCTTTAAAAAGTTAACCTTGCCTGTTAGTGAGGACTCTGAAGCAAGGTATCCTGAACCCAAGTTTCAAACCACATTCTGATACTGGATTTGAGAACATTGGCAGAATAATTTTTTTCTTTTTTTTTTTTTAAATAAGGGGGGTTTGGGGCAACGCATAATATAGAGAGCACGGATGATCCTATTTTCACTGGTGTACATTGTTTATGTTGGAAGAATTATAAACAAAGCAGATCCTTCCAAGCTTATTTAGGTGTGATGATAGACATGTACAGATGTGCTGAATCTGTAGCATTAGATGACAGATGTTAACTGGTAATTAGGGATGACCTGCAGACACTGTCATCTCATAGAATCATAAAATCATAGCATTTAAAAAGCAGGAGGGACCTTAGAGAATATTTCATTCAAATCTATTTTACATATGAATGATTTTGAAAGTTAAGGGATTTAACTAGTTAATTAACAGGTTATATGGGAACCCTTTTGAGAGATTTTTAGTTAATTAATTGCCCTTCTTGATTGTTTTGGGCATAATTGTAAACTAAGGTCTTCCTGACTCCAGACAAAGTGCTTTATCTACTGTGCCAGTTCCCAAATTATAACATAATTTGAACTCTAGAAAGTGGTATTGCCTGTGACCAATTTTTCTTTTCTTTTTTAATTCTCTCTCTCTCTCTCTCTCTCTCTCTTTGAGGAACACTTCACTGGGGTTCTATATCTCCTTAGTTCTATGTTGGTTTGAGGTTTGGAATGATGAAAGGAATGAATTCTATAAAGGGTCACACATTTAAAGCAAGAAGGGACATCAGAGGTCATCTAGTTAAGGCACCTTATCTTACAGGTTAGGAAACTTAAACCCAGAGCAACCAAGGTCATACATGTAAGCACATGTGAACCCAGCTCCTTTGACTACAAATCAGGTACCCTTTTGACCAACAAACTCTGCTCTTGGGGACATTCTCCTTGAGACTTTCTGGGACATTCTTTAGAACTACCATCTTATTTTAGAAAGGGTCTTGCTAATAAAGCTAAATGGATTCAAACCCTAAAGCAAAGGACCGCTACTAAAATTTCACACAGGTGCTTCATCTTGGCACGGAGGAGACGCTGGCTTCTTACAAAACAAAAACAAAAACAAAAAACAAAAAAGAAATGAAAAACTGCTCCAGCAGAAGGAAACTCTTACAGATGCTAGAGAACGGGAGAGGTTTCAAGCACCAGACCATGTGCACTTTACGGCTGTTGTCTGAGGCTCAGAACTACAAGGTTGGCAATCTGTTGATTTTTCTTTTTGGCCAGTGGTACTTAAGAAGGCATGGAGGGAGTTGGCATCTGTGTCAGTGGTGGGGGTACGCACACTGAAGCAATGATATATCTTTCAAATTGTTGAAGAAGTTGTAAAGGGCTGCAAGTTCATTCACAACCCTGAATTGACAGAGTCCCCTTTTCTGTTTTGCAACAGAATGAAACTGGCTCAGCCACCACATGAAATATAGCAACAAGAATGTTATTCACTATCTCCCCACCCCATACTCCCACAGAAGCCTGGCTAAGTCATGAGTTGCCACTTTTTATGACCCCTGTTTTACAGGTGGGGAAACTGAAGTGCAGAGCAATCATGTGACTTGAGCAAGAAGCATGCTGTTGGCAAAATCGTGATTAGAGAATGCCACAGCATCCAGGTTTAAAGGTTTTTGTTGTGATTGTTTCTTTAGCAGACAAGAACTTCTAGATATTTGAAAATGTAGGTGATGGACTGAATTTTCATTATTTATTCCAGTGACTTGTTGTGAAGATGGTCTTTTTCTCCTATCTTTTCAATTTAATACTTTCTCCTCTTTGAGAATAGAAAATAATAGAATAAATAGCCATCCAAGCACAGGGCCCTTGATTTAGAGTTGGGAAGGAATTTAAAAATTATCTAGTTTAATGTCCCAATTTCACAGATATGACAAAGTCCTACAGAGGTGGAGTGACTTACCCAAAATCAAAGTCAGAGCCAGGGTTGAAACCCTGGTCCTTTGCTTCCAAATTAGAGATTCTTTGTACTTCAACTCTATGACATATTCAGTGCCTCTCAGTTATGTAAATTGTATTTCTGCCTTCTCCAAAAACAAAACAAAAAACCCCCAAAGTCATAGTTGTGAAAACAGCAGCATTTTTTTTCTTTGTGTGTTTATATAAATAAACTTTTCATCATTAAAAATAGACCAACATCCTTGTCACTTTAGTCAACTCCTGGTTATATGTTGTTGTTATAGAAAAGCTCAGAAGCTGGAGAAGCTTGGCATGCTCTTTCCTCTCCTAGGACTAATTCCTTACTAGCCTTTCCACTTTAGCCTGTTGTGGAAAGCAAAAGTCAACGACCTGAATGAAAACTAGTAAAAAATATTTTTTAGAACTTGAGATGAACCTCAACTTTCTCTCCTTGGGGGCAAGGTGGTTGGGTTATTGATTTATTGAACATTTGTGCTGTCCCCACCCTTTGTATACACATTTATGAAAGGATTTGAGTTTACAGATGAACATCCAGTTTGACAGTTCAATAAAATATCTGCACATAAAATAGAATAGTCTTTGGGAAGGTTGAATTGTCTGAGTTATTTTTTACTACTGCTATTTTAATTCTATTTGTCTGATTGAACATTTACTCTAACTATGTAAGATTCTGTATTTGTCCTCAGAAGAAGGGGCTAGCAAGGTGGGGAACTTGTGATCTTTAGTTTCCACTCTTCAAAACTTTTAGTCCTAGCATTTTGTAATTGAGTATTTGGTCCCTGCTTCCCTCTGGCAAGGCTCTGCAACATCCTCACAACCACCACCATTGCCACAAAAGTAGGTATCAAATTGGGGAGTGGATCCCCTGATCTCCCTTTGGTGAGAGCTTGCATGGACCAGACAGAACTTTTTCAGTATGTGTGTTTATGGGGATATGTTCCGAAGGCACCACTGGGGCACAGTCACTGGAGGATGGGAAGTGTCTCTGTGGTTCCAACAGCTGTAAAAGGTTTGAGTCCCCTTGGCAGATGTTTGCTGTCCCAGCCACTTCATTAATGCTGGAAACAAAACCCCTGATTATACTAGACCAAAGTTCTCCTTGCATGATTGACAGCTAGAATATGCTTCATGAGACAAAAACCTTATTACTGTTTAAAAAGAAAGAGGGGAGAAGGGATGTTGAAAAGGAAGGAGAGGGATCCAAGAGAGGAGAAAGGTAAGAATAAGCTGTTCTTGCTGAAAAGAAAAAAAAGAGCTGGAAAAAAGAGACACCAAAGCAAATCTAATAATGAAAACAACTCAGTTCTAGTTGGGAAAAGATGGTAACTTGAGCTCCACCTTATGAACTATTTCTCTACCCCTTGATCAGAAGCCCAGGAACAGAATCAGAATGTCTTAAAGCCCAGACTCTTTTCCTTGGCTAATTTAAAATAGTTACCAGATTTTAGATAAACCAATGTTGGTGGTGGGGCAAAAACTGGTAAATATTGTTTCCTTGAGGAAAAGGAATAGGAGAGAAGTGAGAACAAAGAATAAATGGGGAGGGGGAGTTTTAGGTAAAGTTGGAGAGTACCTTCTTCCTTGCTATGTATATCCTACCTTTCTTCCAACTCCTTCTTACCATTACTCCCTTGCTCATCCAAACATACAGGCAGAAATCTCCACGGAGAATAAAATTTCAACTTTTCCTCTGAAAAAGACAAAAGGAGAAGAGTAAGTAGAAGAAAGGAGACAGGAGCAAGGAAGAGGAAAGATAATGTAGAGGAAAGAAGAAAGAGAAAAGAAGGAAGGAGGAGGTTAAGGGGGAAAGGGGGGTCAAGAGATGGTGGGCAGAGGAAGAATGTGGTTGAAAGAGGAGGAAGGAAGAAGAAAGAGGGAAAAGAAGGGAGTCAAGCAGAAGGAAGGAAGAGGAAGGAGTGGAAGATGAAGAGAAGAGAAGGAAAAGGAAATAGAAGATAAGGGAAAAGACAAGAAAGGCAATAAAAGCAGGAGAAACAACAGAAGGAAGTAGGAAAATAAAGGAGGCAGAAAACAGAATGAAGTAGGAGTAAGGAAAATGGAATAAGGAAGATGAACACTAGAAGAGATGATGGGGAGAAATGATTGAGAATAGAGGAAAAAAGAAAATGGATGAGAGAAAAATGAAAAAGGATGAGAGAAAAGAAAGAGAAGCAGTGAAGAGGGCGGATCAGGGGAAAGAGGAGAGAAAAAAGTAGAGAAAGGAAGGAGGAGGGGAAAGAAAGAAAAAGATATTAGAGGGAAAAAAAGGAAAACTAAAAGGGAAGAGAAAGGGATTAGGGTCCAGGATGGAAATTAATGTGATAATGCTGGACTTCTTGGTAGACATCATTAGCTGGACAAAAAGTTGTAATTTTGATTTGTCCTGCCTGAGGCGATATGTCTAAGAGACCTGGATTTAACAGGAAACCTACCTCAGATATTGGTTTGGATTCAGATTCTCTATCATGTCCCCAGCCCTCAGCAGTCTTGGGGATGGATCAAAGAAAAGGCACAGCTGAGAAACTTCTGGTCTGGATTTTTTTCTGAAGGCAAATAGAAGCCCCTTACTTTGGATTGTTTGTGGGACACAGACACAGTGAGACGAGCGAAATTTTAACTTTTTACTGTGTCCAGTCGTTCACCTACAGCCCTAACTGAATACCCGCTCCCTATCTAGACCAATCCTGTTCGGTGGTCAGTTGTTCCGAATCGCTACTGGCAGCTTCGGGAAAGCCCCGCGGTTATTCACTGTTCCCTTCGTATAGAAACTCTTGGGAAGAGTCACGTCCAAGGCTCCAAGTAGCAGGTGCCCTTGACCCAGGAACCGGGTTGGCTTAAAATGGAAGGAAGGGTCTGGGACCCCAGTCCAAGAAGCCTCACAACCTCCCTAGGGAAGGCAGTATAGAACGAGTTTTATTATTTAAAAGTACAGGTTACCCCCGCGGGGCTCTCCCAGCTTTGTACTTTGCGTTCGGCAGCAATTTATTGGAACAGAAGATGGGAAATAATTACTGCAAACAGAGAACAAGAACAAAATGAAACATACCACCTATCAAAATCCCACAGAAACAACAGAATTTATATTTTAAACGGATCGCTCAGTTTTCCTCTCCTTGTTTATTTCCTCCTTGGTCTTAATTTAAAAATGCCTTAATTTAAAAAAAATAAGTTGCCAATTGCCTCTTTTTCTATCCATGCAATGTTGGTTTATTCATTAATCAGCCTATATTATTTCAGTCTGTTAGTTTATTTGTCAACCTGTTTTAGTGCTCGTCTATTAGTGTGTTAGTAAGCCTGCATTAGTGTTTGCTTATTAATTGAATCGTCAATTAATCAGTCTATATGGTCGTGTCTGCTCTGATCAGTAATGCGTTGTTTGCTTCACGAAGATGAAGAACGGAGAGTAACTGTAAACTTTCCTCAACTCGGGGTGGGTGAATCAGATACCGAGACTCTAAAGTTTGTTTCCGACCCTGTTTATGGGCTCTTGAAGGAGGATCGCGCTGAGAAACAAGGGAGAACAGGAGCTCCGACTCTGCTCTGCGCTAACGACTCCTGGAAGACAATTCAAGCTGTGGCTTCCAGGCAAGAGCCACTAGAAATCTGGTGTGTGTGTGTGTGTGTGTGTGTGTGTGTGTGTGTGTGTGTGTGTGTGTGTAAAATAAAATCATCAGACACACACGAAACAACCCAAAACATAAAACAAAAGGGTTTGAATTGTTAATATATATTTTTAAAAATAAAGGAAAAATAATCAGACTATTTCTCTTAGCCCTGCAACAAAACAAAAGTAAATCTAATTTATTATAGGGGTAAATAAGGCAATGGAAGAACATGTTCTCTGCAGCCGTCAGCAACCGAAGCCTGGAGAAAACCCCCAGAAGCCAGCTTGGGATAGGTCATCTCCCATCAATTTCCGAGAGAGAAAGGAGTGGAAAATACGCTGTAGTTTACATGTTGTTTCTCTTAAAAACAACGACGACAACAACAAAACAAAAGAACAACACCACCAAACTATAAATTTCTCGTGTTTTCTGTTTTCTACTACTTACATCAAAGGGAAGAGGAAAGACATTTTTGGGTGGAGGGGAGGTAGGAGAGGAAAAGTGAAAAGTTTGAAAATCTTAGTAAAATCTTCCTACTCTAGAAAACCGCAAAAGCTCCCGCATCTTCCACGGATATTGCGCGGGGTCCGCGTGGGGTGGAGACTGGGGGTGGGGGGAAGGGGAAAGGGAGAAGAAAAGCCAGCAGAGCAGTTCTTTGGAAAACCCCTGCAGTCGCAGCAAGAGCGGGTTCACTCTCAAATTACTCACTCGAGAGCTCTAAATAGTGAAATTGTAACTTACAAATTTCGCAGTCTCTAAGCTTAGCTCTTGGTTACTGGCTTTCCCTACCCTTCAATGCCGCCCCTCCCCAAAAAAGTTCCCGGAATCTCAGAAGGATAGAAGGATTCCTTCTAGTGACCAGTAAAAGGAAAGACAACTCTGGCCACTCGCTTTTTGGGGCTGGTTGTCTGGAGGTAGGAGAAACGGTCTTCAGCAGAAAAGGACGAAATGGTCAAAGGGTTAGTGTGGGAGTTGGGACGAAGACTCGCTTCCTGGAGTTTTCCTTAAAGGTATTACACTTAAGGCTACTAGGGGGAAGAGCGCGTGGATATAAACACACACGCACACACACACACACACACACACACACACACACACACACACACACACACACACACACCTGGAGTTTCTCCCAGGAGGGGGAGGAGAAGGAAAAAAAATTGCTAGCTGTATGAGTATCTTAAAATAGAGACACGGGGAGACGGAGAGAGATTGAGAAAGGCAGAGAGAAGGGAGGAGAGAAAGGGAGGGCGGAGAGAGACAGTGGCTGAGAGACACACAGAAAGTCCCAGGGATAGGTGGGGGGTAATTAGCTCGCGTTTGTTGGCTGGCCCTCCCCAAGCTGCTGCTCCGCGCAGCGACACAATGCAGCCGGGCCTGGCAGTGCAGGAAGCGCGCCGTGATTGACAGCTGCGCTGTCCCAAAAAGGCTCCCGAGAAGATGCTTATCGGCCGGTGTGTATAGGAGAGAGGGATAGCGCGCGGGCGCTGCACTGTTCCCCGCAGTGCGCGCGGAGCCCGAACGCAGCGGTGCACTGTCTGTCCCCTTCGGGCCTCCCGGAGGAGGTGGGGGTCTGGCCCCACAGCCCCCGCCCCTCACTCCCGGAAGACGCTCCTGCCGCACTCGCTGTCCCGCTTGGCGCTTTGGGGAGCGGTGCTCCGGCCGACTGGCCGCTCGCTCGACCCGGGCTCACCATGCATTGCCACGCCGAGCTGAGGCTGAGCTCGCCCGGCCAGCTAAAAGCAGCCAGGCGGCGCTACAAGACTTTCATGATCGACGAGATCCTCTCCAAGGAGACCTGCGATTACTTTGAGAAACTTTCCCTCTATTCTGTGTGCCCTTCACTCATCGTCCGACCCAAACCCCTGCATTCCTGTACTGGTAAGACCTCCTAGGACCTTTCCTATTGTCAATTATATGCTCTTCCTCGAAGTGTTGGACAGAGAGGGGTCCGAGGAGAGTCTCTCCTCTTCCCCTGCTAGGGGTCAAACTCTCCTGTCGTGGTGAATTTGAGGGTAGGACTTGAACGGAGCAGGAAATGAGCCCATTAATTGAGCTGGTTGGAAATAATTCCAATACGTTACTTCCCTGGGAATACGTCCCTTTAGCGACGCCTGATAATAAGTATAAGGGAAATGTGACTTCCTCATCCTCCCTGTGGAGGTTCACATTGAAGGTTTGAGGGCTTCTCAAATGTATTCAGCTCTTGACATCAAATCTTGTTCTCTGTGCCTCAAGACACTGATTACAATTTGAGCTTGTTACTTTTCACTTCAATATAATTTACCTAGCTCCTTGCTTTTACCCTTAGGAACCTGTCAAATTAATCCTTGTGCTTGCATGATCGACCAAATCCGCAATCCGCTGAACTAGTTTCAGAATTATTTTGCTGTGGGGAAGTTAACTAAGTTAGCTAGCTGATCGTGGAAAGTATCTGAGTGTGTGGATTAGTGTTTGCTTTGCCTAGGGCAAGTCGTTTTTAAAAAGTTCATAAGTTATTTCATTTCTCCCCAACAATCGATGATAATGGAAGACGTGAGGTGAACTTATACACACGCATCTATCTGTCTATATTGAAAAAAGGGGCACATTTAATGTAGCTTAATTTCAAAGATGTTTAAAGAAACACTAGCATTAATTAGATTTCTAATAAATACTATTGACAGCACAAAATGCCTGGGTATGACTGCAATCCACGTTATTAGTAAATACAGCAAAAGATGTTGTTCGTCCAACGTTCTTGAAGAGGACCACAAAAATTTCAATATTCCTCCAAACCAAAGTAGTCATTTGGATGTTCCTTTGTGCTGGTGAAAATATGATACATTGTGAAATAAATCATTTACATGGGCAAAGTGAAGAGTGGAGCAATTATTCAATGCATTTGACAAGACAACTTTCATTTTTCAGGCCAAACCTAAGTCCTAGTTTCCCCTGCTTAGGGCTTTATATTTCTGTCAAATCATTGTTAGCTCAGTGGGGTGATCAATGAAATGTCTAACAAATATAGTTTGAGTCCTGTCATAAAACAATTTATTACATGAATTCATATATAACATGACTGCTACAGACTCATGTTAGTTTACAACTAATCCATAAAATGAGTGTTGGGCCTGCCCATCATCACTGGAATCACAAGTAGCTTGTAGAGTATAAAAATAAGACTACAAACAGCAAATATATATATATATATATATATTTATCCTCTAAAATGTCTCAATTGTATATCTTCCACTGTAGATGAGCTACAATTATTAGGCATGGGAGAGACACTTAAATCTCTTAATTTCTTTCTAATTTGGAAAAAATGTGAAAATTCTGTATTAAGGAAGTAGATAAATAATGATCTGGAGCAAAATCTAAGAAGAGGAACCTAGTGAAGCTCTTTGACCAGGTGAATTTTTTGTTAGGAACAGTTCTGAATACAAGGCACTTGTTATACCAATCCAAATGTATTTGAAAGAAAATAGAGGGGAAAGTTTTAATAACCTCAGTGTGTACCAGGATAAACACATTACATTGAAATATGTAGAGAGATACTTTCCTCAGAGAATCAAAACACCTTTCTGTGAACTCTAGGCTCAACTACACCAAGGAACATTTTTTTGTGTGTTTTGACTTGTTAGACAATTGTTTTTGGTTCACAAAGGCCATGGAATTGAATTGTTTCAGATAGTTCACCAGCACACAAACTGGCAAGATTATAGAAGAGAATACAGACCACATACACTGTTCACCCTGCCCCCCCCCATGACAGCAATAAATAACCTCAGAAAACTTTGATTATCAATTTTTAGGGCTAGGAAATTCCATCTCTTATTGAAACTTGCCTGGGATATTCCACAGGGGAGATGACTCCTGTGTCATTTTGTGAGTGTTTGCAATGCATTTCAAGTGTATCTGACTCTCCATCCTGTGTTTTCAGTAGTTTAGTAACTTTACTTAAGCAAGTGGATTACAATTGCCCACAGTCACTATCTTGTTTAATCATTTCAGTCCTCTGGGACATGAAGTTGCTCTTGGTTAAGGGTTATGACTTCTCTTAAAAGAGATTTGTCTTATGGAAACGGGTCTGCCAAGGGAATTAAATTCATAACAACTGACTACACTGGTCCACACTTTCAGATCCTAAGCCCTCAGTGGGTTTACAATTACAGTTAAAGCCTTCCTTGCATTAGATCATGGGAATCCAACTAATGACTGCTCAATAGTTTTGCAAATACCACATTTTCAAAGCATTTTTGTTGCCTTTAGCAGTTAGGATGTGCACCACAAATCTTGGATGGGATGAGCCTAATCCCCCTTTGATTGAAAGAGGCCACAATAAAGCACTGACAGCCACACAGAAAACTTGATTTTGTTTTGCTAGAGTATTTTGCAGATAAAGGTATTTCACACTCTTGGTGGAACCAATGAACTAAGGAACTCAAATGGAAAACCTTAGTTGTTCAGATAAAAATTGTCAAACTATAGCAGCCACATCATTTATAGGTTGGTAATTGAAATAATTAAATATAAGATAAACATTTTTTTCTGAAGTCAGTTTTTAAAACCCACAGCAGTAGATGTGATGAGTGTATTAGTTGGAATGGAAGTGACAGAGCTATATACTAATTAAGAAGATCCCCCTTACTCCTCCCTTAGTCAACCAAGCCAATCTAGTTATTTAGACTCTATAAGCCCCAACATCGAACTCTGATGCCACATCTCCTCAGGCAGAAGAGTTGGTATTCAAGTAAACTGAGAAATGGAAATGTTTTCATCTGCCAGTTAATCACTGGACAGTAATTTCTTAGTTTCTCTAAAATTGTCCTTAAAAAGTTCTTTCAGTTGCAGTTGTGATCTCCTATACCTTACACAAAGTTCTTGAAATTCAGAAACTCTAATTTTTTTAGGCTTGGTAGAAAGCTTCTCCTCAAAACTGAAACTGAGTTTGAAATAGGAAAGTCTTACCTTGTTTAGGTTAAACTCAAGGAAACCAGATCATGGACATTTTCTGATGGGATTTTTTCCTCTCTAAGCCTGGATTTCAGGGAAGAGACCCATCAAGGAGAAACTTTTTTGTTGTTGTTCATGAATATTGTTTTGTTATATGTTATTCTAGAGGCTGGTAGAGTTGGTTATCTATTTGGATTTCAATAGAACATTTAAGCTGGTGTTATTTCAGTGATTTCAATTTTTGCATTCGGTGACCTATCCTGAAGGTTACAAAATTGACAAGTGATGGAAACCACCAAGCAAATTGGAATTTGTGATGTCAAATAATGCTTTAATATAGGAATTATGTTGACTTTTTTGGTGGTTGTTAGAATTTTTTGGTAGAAGAGCAGTCAGAAGAAATTGTACTAATTAGGAATGTCCTCCATTTCTAATTTTTCCCTGTCTCCTAGCCTTTGCTCGCCAAGTTCCATAGAGTTGGAATGAGCTGTTTTCTTGTCCTCCCCCCTGGCTAAGGCTCCTCCATGAAGCATTTTCTCTCCTTTCAGGACCTCTGAAATAGCCACCCTCCCCAACTGATCTCATTTTCCTCAAATTTCATATAAATAAGCACAATAGAAGCTTATACTTATTATAGTATTTTAAGACTTGCAAAGCATTATAAATGCATTCCATATGTTTTCTTATTTACCATGAGGTATCATCAGAACACCATGCCTGGGCTTTTCTCTTGCTATCACATTTGATTTTATATCATAGCTCCTCGTATACATGTCCCAAACCTCCTGTTAGATTCCCACCCTTTAATTGTAAGCTTCCTGAGATAAGTTTTTTTGTCATATCTATCTTTTATCTTCAATTGCTAGTACAATGCCTTTATACATAGGAGGTGATTAATAAATTCTTTTAATTGAATGAAATCCAATTTGATTGTATTCTATTGTATTGTAATCTATTGAATATTATACTCTGTTGAAACACCCCTCCAGTTGGAATCATCAACAATAACAAAATCACATTTATGTGGTACTTTAACTACATTATTTCACAACAACCCAGTGAGGTAGATATTGTCAGTATCCTTATTTCCATTTTACAGATGGAAAACTGACCGCTGGATATAATGGGGGCAACTAGATGGCCCAGTGGATAGAATGCTGGGCCTGGAGTCAGGAAGACTTATCTTCCTGAGTTCAAATCTGGCCTCAGATGCTCACTAGATGTGTGACCCTTGCAAGTCACTTAACCCTATGTTCGTCATCTGTAAAATGAGTTGAAGGAAATGGCAAACCACTCAGGTATGTGCCAAGAAAACACCCAATGGGATCATGAAGTATTGGATATTACTGAACAACAACAACAACAACAGAGATATTAATTTTAATTGACTTACCCATGGACATACAGTAAGTGTTCAAAGCACATAAGACTGGAACCTAGGGCTTCTTTATAGATGTCTAATGCTCTGACATTAAGTCATACTTAACTCTCATTATCTTGCACCTCAGGAAATTAGGGAGCAAATACAGGAATTCTTTAGCATTTGTTTCATAGTAACAACTCATTTGAGATGCTTTACTTTAGTGTGTTCCCAGACCCAGAGAGACTTTATATACCAACCGGCAAAAAGTTTACAGTACAAATTACATGCACAATGATAGCATATGTTGACCTCCTGACAGGTGATAGACAGGAAGTCTCTACTTTTCTATAACCAACCATCAAAGTTTTCCTTCTGTGTTAATACCTGCTTGTTGTTTTGTTCCTCTTCCCTTATTCTGCCACTATAGTCTCTGGTGCTTCTCATGTCTTCTTCCCCCAACCACAGTCACCAGTTCTCACCTTAGATAAGTACTTATCCAGAATGAGGCCTTTGTAGCAGGTCTGGTATATCAAGGTCAGGGAGGTACAGGACACAGGAAGGGAAGGTGAATTTTCATGGCTCAACCACCCTTTCACTTGATGCTGTGGTCAAGATCTTGGCTGGATCTTGTTGACAGCACTGCTTACATAACTGGCCCTCATTCCCCATGCTGACCCTTGACCCCTTGTTCCTGGGTTCTGGGTGATCCTCTTAATGGTAGATAATTTATTTCCCTGTGTGTGCCCAGATTTGGGATTTGGGATTTGGGCTTGGGGCCCCCTATGTGTGCAAAGATCTGTCATTTGGGAGGGGGTGATGATATGGCCTTTTCACACCATTTCCTTTTGTGATTTGCAGTGAAAATCCTTAGGGAACCTCAAAAGGGCTGCCATGCTTGCTTTAGAGATTATGCATCAAATTCAGAGAAGTCAGAGAAATTGTGAGACTGCATTTTTGTTCTGTGATGGACCAGGGAAGGAGTGGCTTCTCACTAGAAATTCCAGGTCTGGACAACAGAAAGGAAAAAGAACCCTAAATCTGACTGGGTTCCTCAAAAGGAAAGAAGGTGACAGGGAACTGGCCTAGACTGAAAAAGTGTCTTAGCTGCTCTAGCCTCTTGAATTGCCTGTACCTCACACCACAGAAGCCACAACTAATGACTTGGAACTTGAGGAAATTATGCTCCCACTGCATAGCCTCTGGGTGTTGGGAGAGGTGGAAGATTGAAGTGGGGGTGGCAGTAGTGGGTAGGGGAATGTGCTCCCAGAAGAATATTCCCAACTGGAATTTTGAATACATTTCTCCTAGAACTGTTGGTACCTCTGGTGCTTGGGGCTACTTAACTACCTTAGTGTTGCAGCCACTTAGACTTCAGACATATCTTGGGTTATAAAGGATTTTGTGGACTGGCCTGGGGAACCTAACCCCATATGTAACACTTGATACAGGAAAATTCCTTCCCCATTTCAAACAACCTACTTATAAATGAACCTTGGATTCTCAACCCACTTGTAAGCTTAGTATTCAGACATGATCTCAGTTCTGTATGACTGTATTTTAAACATTCCACCTAAAATGACAAAGTTGATCACTTCACCCCCTGTGACTTTCAATAGCTAGGTCAGTCACTAAATAGCTAAACAAGCTTAGCCAAATATGAATTTTGGGACAGAAGGGAGATTAAAGATCATTGTAATCAATTGCCTTAGGTAGAAAAATCCTACAAGATGGGCCAAAAGTCACCATGTTTTAATAACTCTTTGAAAGTGACAGTCATTCTTTTTTCTTTATTTTTCACCATTTACAAGATTTGGTTTTTCACATGTAATGTAAATTCATTTCCTATATATACTGTATATGATGCTATGATATTGAAAATTAAAAACAAAAATAATAAAGGAGTTATTAGATAGTGAACCCTCTTTGTAACTTTTGGCCGATCTTGTACTTATTTTCGGGGGGATGGGTGGGTCCAGCCTGTGATTTATCCATGTGGAGAATTCCTGTTAAGGAAACACCCTTTGCTGATGAAGATCCACAACTAATTTCTAGCTTCAGGTTTTAGAAAGTTGCCTGAGGCACCGAGAGATTAAGGGATGGTCACCCAACTACTGTATAGCAGAAGCAGGTCTGGAACCCATGTCTTCCCATCTGCAAGTCTGACTTTTTTGCCACTGAGTTCATCATTAGGCTTCTCTCATAGTTGTTTCAGAGATCAAGTGAAATGCTGTATGTACACCATTTCACCATGTTCACAAACCTCAAAGCATAATACAAATATAAGCTATTATTGTAGTGGTTGTTATAACGAATAATATCTCACTCTGAGTCCACATCAACACCCACCTCCCCAATCATATTTGTTCTCTAAGGGTCAGGGAGCCAGCCAGATAGATAGACCCAAGTTAATTATACCCAAGGCTTGGGGTGCTATAATGAACCAAGCCAGTCACATGCAGGGTATAGCCAGCAAACCAATTTAGTGGGGGATTTGGGGAAGGGTTATTTCATGTCATGGCATTGAGAACATTTTATCCTCCAAGCATGAGGAAAGAGTACATTCCTTAGCTTGGTATTCCTTGTGTATTTCTGTCTTAAAGAACATTTTCCACCTGGAATTTAAAATGAAATGAAATGCAGGAGTGGCTATCTTCTTTGGAAGTGAAGGGACCTGCCACACTCTCAACATGTTAGCTCTAGATTTTACGAAAACCACAGCTCTTTTTGGATAGGCAGGCACCAAACCCCATCCCATTGCCTGGGAACTTGAGAAATGGGCACTGGAATGTTAATGGAGAAATGTAAAACGGGGGCTTGGAAAATGATCATTATCAACCAGGATTTGTATTTTGGCCAGGGGCAAATAGGCTTTTATCATAATTACTCATAACTGCTGCTCCGGTTGCCTTTCCAAGGGTAAGGAAACTGAGGGGTAGAAAGGATATGTGTCTGGTCCAGGTCTTCCAAGGTCAGGGAACAAGTCACGAAAAGAGCTAGGACTATTGAGGCAGAGCCCTTCTGAGTCCCATAGCACAGGAAACCTTTCTGTTGCCTAATCTGTCCAATCCCTTGACCAAGTGACTCTAAGGGATTTCTTAGTAAGGGGGTCTCTTTTGGTTCCATTCAATTGAGTTTTATTGACAACCCGTCTTTCCTCAGCTTTGAGTACCCCCCCCCACCCCCAAGGTTAAGCAGGAAACATTTCAGTTTACAAGCTTGAAACTACTTTCTAAATATCTAGGATGCCAAAAGTCATTCAATTCAATAAATAATTATTTTAGCATATGTCTTATTTGCCTTCTCTCTTGTTGCCTAGGTGGTCATTCATATTTTCCTACTTTATCCTAAATCCCCTCTATACCTCTTCAGTTTACAGGTAGATTAACTGGGGAAGCAGTAAGAATTTCTACAAGTCCAAATTCTACTGGGATCACTGCAAAGCCTTTCTGGGGTGGTCTCAGGTCTACAAAAGGAACTAGGATAAGGAAGACACTCTGACAATTTAATACCTAGTATATACTATGTGTCGTTTGCTCTCCAAACTCCACCTACGGGGTATGTCACCCATGAAGTAATCATGTTAACCTCATTAGTGTGAAATTGTGTGTAATGCCTTGTAGGGGGTGAATTTCCCTGTAAATACACCAGTGTCCTTGACATTTGTACCTCTTCCTTGGTGATTAAATTTCAGACACAAAGTTAAGAGTATTTGTTAGGTCTGACAAATCATCCCTTTCTTCACCCCCTCTGCCACCATCAGGACATAGACTCAACAAAAAGTCTTGGGGAAATTGAAGGAATTAATGAAAGTAGTATCTGTCTAGAGATAAATTAATTTGAAAGACATCAGCAAAAAAAAAAAAAAGACACATTTTCTTTTAAACTCAGGAAGCCTCTGAAATTCAGTCCGAGAGCGGCTGCTGCTTCTCCTCAGAGTAGCTCTGGAGCAGCTGAAATCTTAACCTTGGAAATGCCTTCATATGCAGACAGAAAAGGCAGAGACCCAGGGAAGAAAACCTCCATTTAAAAAATTTTCTCTTCCTTTTTCTTTTTTAACCTCCTTTTGCTTTACATAGAAATGTTGCAGGCTCTTCAAGAGTGGGCTCTGTCCAGCGCCTAATATTCCTCACTCTTATGGAACAAGATAAAAATTGAGTTAGAAACTTCCAAGAGCAAAGGGCCCATTGCTCCCCTTGAAATTGAGGGACAAAGTGGAGGAACACAACAGAAAAGTCCAGAGGCTCCCGTTGTCGGTTGTCGAGTTCCTCAAGTTTTAACAAGCGCAAGGGACTGCTTATAATTTCTGTTGTCCCCATTTGGTTGAACAGACATAACAAATGCTCACCGTAGGTGGGCTGCTATTCCTGCTGTGCATCATTCACTGAGAAGTGGGTGGAACTCTGGGCTTTGGGATGAGAAGAACAGAGTTTGCAGATGATGTCTGAAAGGAATTCAATAGGTTCCAGGTCTTCATGCACAACTGTACCTTGTGCTGAATTTTGGCGTTGAGTGGACTGTTGCCACTGGGACATTTTGGAATCTATTCATTTCAGTGTGGTCCCAGAGACACAGTTTTCCAGAGTTCATTAAACTATCTGGGCATCAGATCCAGCAAAGGAAACTCCATTCTACAGAGGACTATCTGTCAAAGTCAGAAAGCATACAGAATGCCCCTAAAGCATTCCTATGGAAAGCCGAGTGATGTGAATCAAGAAAGGACCATTGGGAGAGCCAGCCTGAAAACAAAAACAAAAAAACATTGCCAATTTTCAACCTTGCTTGGGGTCTGACTCAATTCCTGTTTCCTGAAAGATTGTAACGGGTACTTTTTTTTCTCAGTATGGAATGACAGGAAAGAAATAAGAATTTATATGGCAGGGGGACCTGGTTACAATTTCTGGTAGCATTCAGCAGGTAATTCAGTGAATTAAAATTAACCCTCTGGTTCCATACTCATTAGGTGTTGTTTTTTTTTTAAAGTACCAACCACAGCAAACCCATAGGGTTTTATTTTTACAACTGCCTAATAACATTTTTGGAAGGGTGTTTGTGATGAAAGTCTTGTAAAATATAAATGCTCTAAATAAAAACACAATTAATTTTTTCATTATAGAGTCTAATTAATCATCATTAAAGCTTTTTTATATAGTAATTTAACTTTGTGAAAATGGAAACTTGGCACACATTTAAGAAAGAAAACAACACACCTAGATAGATATCAGGAATGGGACTAATTACATTTGGGCTGGGATTGAATCTTAAATATGATTGTTGTTGTAAAAGAAGCGGAGATGACAGAAAGCCCAATTCTGTAATCACTTTGGAAAGTCTCTAGCTTCTTTTGTGCTGATTGAAATTGAATATGGGCTGGGGAGTGGTGATTCTGAGCATTAGCTGATGTACAAGTACATTTGAAATGGGTCCTTGCCAATCACCAATTGCATCTGGTGGCATTGCTGTTTGACGGGCGCAAAGGGACAGCTATATATGCTTCCTGACTTCAGTGGCAGGGTTCATAAAGATGAGCACAGCCTTCTTACAAGGAAAGGTCAAGACGTGGTTTGAACCAAAGCCAGCCTGAGACTCTGAACATCAGTTTTAAAGTGGTTGGAGTCTAGGCACAGAGGGCTTTACAATGAATACTTCCCCAGACTGTGGCTGATGAAGCAGAGAGCTGCAATGCTTTGTCATGCCCTGTTGCCCTGTAAGCATTATTTCTTAATTCTACTCTGGGTTTATTTCATTTGTTCCCAAACCCAATAGCCCATGCTCATATATTTTTGGACATGGGGTGGGGTGGGGTGTTATCTTTGGCAATGTGTGGAAGGTTTGGGAAAAGATGCTGTCTCAACGAGCTAGTTAAGAAAAAAAAAAGGATTCTCCCATTGGGTTTCTAAACTGGCTGCTGCCTGGACTGGTAGAACTTTTGGTCATTATAGCATATTAAAAAGTACCCCTGCTGCTTGATTTAGCTCAGCTATGCTTGTCTCTTGCCCCTTTATTTTCGTCATTCACAGATCACTTATGACCGTGGGGAAACATTGAGGCAGTCTCCATAATGCCATGAGGTCACAGGAGTGTTTCCATTTCAGGAAATACCTATTAGAAGCCTGACTGCTAATGTCAATTCATGGTCCCTACCCTATCCCATACTATCATTGTGACCTTTTAACTTTATAACTGTTGTTTGTTATGCCTAGGAAAGAAGAAGAAAGCAAAAATAGGTGCTACTTATGGTTTGATTTAGACAGCATCTTTTGGAAATGGCTTTGTAAAGCTTCCCCCAACAAGATAGACAATTCTAATTTTGTTCCTTTCTTTCTCATCTTGGGGAAATAGCCCAGACTAGTGGTTCTCAAAGTGTTGTCCAAGGGGCCAACTAGGTGGCGCAGTGGATAGAGCACTGGCCCTGGATTCAGGAGTACATGAGTTCAAATCCAGCTTCAGACACTTGACACTTACTAGCTGTGTGACCTTGGGCAAGTCACTTAACCCTCATTGCCCAACCAAAAAAAAAAAAAACAACAACAACAAAACAAAGTGTTGTCCAGGATATCTGGAGGTCCCTGACACCCTTTCAGGGAATCCATGAGGTCAAAATTATTTTTATAATAATACTAAAATTTTAAGTTTCTAATATGATAAGTGATGATTGATAGAAACCACAAAGCCAAAAGTTGTTTAGGGAGTACTCAATAATTTTTTAAGAGTGAGGGGGTTCTGGAGTAGCTAGGTGGCACAGTGGATAGAGCACTGGCCCCGGATTCAGGAGGACCTGAGTTCAAATCTGATCTCAGATCTTTGACACTTACTAGCTGTGTGACCCTGGGCAAGTCATTTAACGCTCATTGCCCCACCAAAAAAATTTTAAAAAGAGTGAGGGGGTTCTGACTTCACAAGGTTTGAGAACCACTGCCTGAAAGGTGGAGTCTGCTTCCTGTAGCATATACCTTTACAGGGAAGCATTGACTTATAAGAAATGTGACCAGCACCCCATATCCCAAACTATCAAGCAGGTAAATTAAGTCATGTTCTGAAAAAAAATAATTAAACTTAATCTATTCTCTCTCTCTCTCTCTCTCTCTCTCTCTCTCTCTCTCTCTCTCTTTCTCTCTCTCTCTCTCTCTCTCTCTCTCTCTCTCTCTCTCTCTCTGCCTCTCTCTCTCTCTCTCTCTTTTTTTTTTTTTTTTGCGGGGCAATGAGGGTTAAGTGACTTGCCCAGGATCACACAACTAGTGTCAAGTGTCTGAGGCTGGTGAGTCAATCTATTCTCAAAACAAACTTAATCAGAGCTAAGACTCACCTCGGAGCGTCACTTAAAGGTACTTTATCAGA
This sequence comes from Dromiciops gliroides, assembly GCF_019393635.1. Taxonomy (NCBI): domain Eukaryota; kingdom Metazoa; phylum Chordata; class Mammalia; order Microbiotheria; family Microbiotheriidae; genus Dromiciops; species Dromiciops gliroides. Next base: position 499,079,024 of record NC_057863.1, on the reverse strand, counting down.
GAACTGAGGTAAAATCTGTATACTGAGAGACTCCAGGTTTCAATGAATATCTTTGTCTTTATGGACTAGTGAATGGTTTTCTTAATCACTTCTTGATCCTGCAGCAAAAATCTGTCAACTTGCACTTTTATTTCACTTTTAAACTGGGAAACACACACACTCAAAGGTACATTATATATACAAATATATTTTCTCATTGGCCCCAGTAAAATCTTGCCTTCCTCAATATCTCAATTTGGTAAATGATTTTTGCTCATCTCTGTGTTGGTTTCTGATCTAATTCATGAGGTTTAGTATATGAGTTAATGCCATCTTTGTATTGAAAACCTGGGATTGGATTATTTTGCAGCCATTTTTTTTCTCCCAAAATATGCAGTGATCCTGCCACTTGAGTCCTTCATTTCTTTCTGATAACATAAAAATTCTAAATGAATTGCCTGTCAGTAAGGGCAAGACAAATGTACTTTTGATTGCTTTGTGTTTTAATAAGTATTTGACAAATATGGATATATCCTAGCCTTGTCTTTGGCCCAATATGCATGTTGGCATTGACACTTTAAATCAAAGCTTCTTAAACTGTGGGTTACAACCCTATGTATGGTTGCATAACTGAATGTGGGGGTCATGAAAAATTTGGCAGTAAATGTTTGATTTGTTCATGCAAAAAGTGGTCCTGAGTGGAAAAAGTTTTATAAGCCTTGCTGTAAATTTTAAAAAGAATTTGTTGTTGTTAGAGAGATGATTGTAGTTAAGAGTAGAAGGAGCTAAAGAAAAAAAACAAAAACAAAAAACAATAGGGTCAGCTAGGTGGCACAGTTGATAAAGCACTGGCCCTGGATTCAGGAGGACCTGAGTTCAAATCCGGCCTCAGACACTTGACATCAGTTGTGTGACCCTGGGCAAGTCAGTTAACCCTCATTACCCCGCCAAAAGAAAAAAAACAAAAACAAAAGAGTAGAAGGAGCTAAAATATAATTAGTGATAGATAACATTGACACATAAAACCACAGAGTTCTATTTTTCTCTGCTGTCTAATGGTGAATTGATAATTAGCTTAAAAACAATTACAAGTGAATTTTTAAATGTTAAATTGAGGATCAGGAATTAGCAATAGAATACTGTGCTGTCCTTGGTGAGTCTTGTCCCTGTCCATTCATAAATCTTCCCTGGAGGATCTACCTAATGTGATTTGGGTCTTTTAATGTTCTGTGATAAAAGTACAAACCCTGGCTTTTTTTCCCCCCTTGATCTTGCTACTTAGTGACAATGCTTACTTAGTGACAGTGTGTTTGTTACTTATGATGAATAACCTTGTTGCTATTAATTTCCTAATGCTTGGTGAACAGAGTATAACTAGCAATGGATGGGTTCCATTATTCTCTAGTGATTTTGCTTAATGATACTTATTTAATAAAAAAGATTTTTTCCCCTTTTCCTGGGGGGAAAAATTCGCAGATTCATAGATATTACAACTGGAGGGGACCTTAAAGATCAAATTGGCAATATAGGTTGAAATAATTTTGGCAAAAGTTAAATATAGGTTTTGTAGAGGACTGTACTTTCCATTGGGAAGGTTTAAACAAAATAAAATGAATTAAATATTGCTGCAGCTAGGATGGTTGAAATGTTCACAAAATCATTTTCTTTTGAGAAAGCAAAAAAGATTGAGCCATCACCCCAAGGTAGCATTCTGATTTATTTGTTCTTTTTGTATTTACATAAAGAGAATAAATATATTTGTTATATATGTACTTGTTATCTCTTCCACTAGAATGTTAGCTCATTGTAACTAAACATTGTTCTATTCTTTGTACTTGTATCTCCAACACCTGGTACAGTGCCTAGCAAATAGTAGGTGCTTATAAAATGTTTCTTGGTAGATTGTAGCACTATTTGCATTAGTATATGGAACCTTAGGCTTGAAGTCAGAAGAAATGGATTTAACTCCCACCTTAGATACTTTATAGTGGTGTAACTAGGGTCAAATCACTTTCTCAGAGCCTCAGTTCCCTTCTTTGTTAAATGTGTATATCAGTTGCACAAGGTAACCTCACAGGATTGTTGTGAGAAAAGCATTTTGCAAACCTTAAAGAACTATACAACTGTGAATTATTTTTATTTGCTAGGGTTATCAAAGTTGGAAGTGACCATAAAGATTATCTTGTCCAACCCCCTCATTTTATAGGTTTGGAAAGAAACTGAGGCTCAGATAAGTTAAATTACCTGACCAAGGGTTTACAGGTAAGAAATAACAGAGATCTACTTGACTAAAATCTCTTCCTTTTCAATGGCTGTCCCTCAAGCCTTGATTCTTCTCACTCCTGCCGCCTGCCTTTCCTGCTTCAAGAATCAGCTAAATTCTCCCTGTCCCCCACAGACTATTCTTTTTTTTAGATCTATCTATCTATCTATCTATCTATCTATCTATCTATCTATCTATCTATCTATCTATCTATCTATCTATCCATCCATCCATCCATCCATCCATCCATCCATCCATCCATCCATCCATCCATCTATCTATCTATCTGTCTGTCTGTCTATCTATCTATCTATCTATCTATCTATCTATCTATCCGCAGGACAATGAGGGTTAAGTGACTTGCTCAGGGTCCCACAGCTAGTAAGTATCAAATGTCTGAGGCTGGATTTGAATTCAGGTCCTCCTGAATCCAGGGCTGATGCTTTATCCACTGCACCACCTAGCTGCCCCCCCAGACTATTCTTGATCCCCCTCCCCCTCACTGCTAGTATCTTTTCTCTGGGATTACTTTCCATTTACATGGTGTATATATCTATATATATTTTATATACACATAGTTCTTTGAATGTTTCCATCATTAGAAGATATTCTTGAGGGCAAGGACCCAGATTTTCTTTTTTTTGCCTTTCTTTGTATCCCCTCTGTTTATCACAGTTCATGGCACACAGTCAGGACTTAATAAGTGCATGTTGATGAGGATGGCTAAGCTGCCCCCTCAAAAATAACAGAGCCAGAGATGATGGGAATTAATAACTGGCTCTACAGGACTGAAGTCAAATCTTCCATGACCAAAAGGACTGATGGGTCTGATTTAGTGTAGCAATGGGTACTTCTCATTATCAGGCTATTTGCATAAAAGAGCTATGAATATTCTCTGTTGGGGGGGGGGGGTGCCAATATCTATACCAAGTTTTGGCTTGATCTAATTTTGCTGCACTTATAGATAAAAATCATTTTGTCCCTTTACAATCATGTATTATCTCTCATTTTATACAATTTATAAATTGGGAGCTTTGAAGGAAAAGAAGGTTCTGAAAACAGGTGATGCTGATTTCTTCAAGGTGAGGGATGGTGGTGGTGGTGGTGTGTCATTTCAGTCATGACCAACTCTTAGTGACACCATTTAGGGTTTTCTTGGCAAAGATACTGAAGTGGTTTGTCATTTCCTTTTCCAACTTATTTTACAAATGAGGAAACTGAGGTAAACAGGGTGAAGTGACTTGCCCAGGGTCACAGAGATAGTGTCTAAGGTCACATTTGAATTCAGGAAGATGAGTCTTCCTAACTCCAGGCCCAGTGCTCTATCCACTGTGTCACCTAACTGCCCTAAGGGATGCTAGTGGGATTTTGATCTTTTCAGGTGGTTTGGTTGAGATTTCTCTGACATTTTCCTCTTGAGTGGGAAGGATGGAGATGTATTCCACAAAGGCTTTGGATCTAGATTCCATTCTTTTTATAAACAACCTCACAAAATAAGTAAGAAGGTCATACAGAGGAAGTCATTCATTATGGACCTGAGGGGAGAGGGGAGAAAGAAGGGCAGGTAATGAAGAGGATGGATTATTATGCCCCAGGGTAGATTCTTAGTCTTCAACTACACTGAGATTCTGCAAACCTTTCATTTTTTTTCTTAATTAGCAACTTTCAAGCGCAGGTTTATTTTTGTTTTAAAAGAAAATAGCAAAATCAACCTTAAGTTCTCCTGATAAATGAACATTTATCCTATATCCTAGAATGCTACTAAAATACCATTGAATTTTTATCATTATTCTTTATTTTTTTTTTGCTTTGATAAACTTCTCTTATTACTGAACTCTCTTTCCAGTAGCCATATTTAACTAGTGAATTAATTTTGTTGCTCCTGAATATTGTAGTAACTCAGTGTAGACATTGGTTCTTCTTGTCTGTTTTGGAAGGTCTTTTTGGAAGTTACTTTGGACTCTCTGGTTAGGAAATTGGAGTATGTTATAAGGAAGGAATATCCTGTTGGAGCCTATAGCTTTTGTTTTAACCACAGACTCTCCAAAACAGGCAATGTTTTCATTTTTGGGAGCTGAGTGGAGAGGGCTGGTCGATGAGGTTGTAAGATCTTTCAGGGAAGGAAGTGTTATCTATAGCATAAAAATAGGGTCTAATGAATATTCTGGGTATGCATAGGATTCCTTTTAAACATATTTTGTTTATCCTCTTGGTGAACCAATTTTGTAGGTTTTGCAGACTTTACAGATAAGAGGGACCTAGTTGATCAACCCAGCTTTCTTATTTAAAATAACTTTTGCTTTTACATCATTGTTTTATATCTCCTAATATCTATCCTTTACCATATTCCCAAATTGAACCCTCCCTTGTTACAAAAAGAAAGTTGTTTTTGTTTTTTGCAGGGCAGTGAGGATTAAATGACTTGCCCAGGGTCATACAGCTAGTAAGTGCCAAGTGTTTGAAGCCGGGTTTGAACTCAGGTCATCCTGAATCCAGGGCTGGCATTTTATCCACTGCACCACCTAGCTGCCCACCCCCTTTTTTTTTTTAAGCAAAAAGACCAAATAAAGTGACTGTACCTAAGAGTGTATACAACATTCTTCCCCAGTAGTCCCCGGGGAGGTTAGTTTCATTATCTGTTCTCTGGGACCATTGCTGGTTTTCCATTTACTCAGTTTGGCATTCTTTTTGACTCCTTTTATAGATAAGGAAATTGATTTTAGGAAATGTGAAATGTACCACATCTGAACTGAGTCCACTCTTCTTGTTCCCTTCCCCCTGCCCTTGCTTTGAGCTTTACAATGATTCTAGAAGTTTCTTTGGAATCTTGGTTTTCCTCTTTATGTGCAGAAAGAGGGAGAAAATGGGTTGTATAGACAACAGGATGAGTGGTGCTCCAAAGGTCTGTCTTTGGATATATTTGTCTAAAGAAATGAGTCTTCTAAAAGACACGTAAGTCCAAGTGTTTGAAGCCTAAATACCAGCTACATTCCAATTCCATTGTATTGAAAGCTGAGGCTTAGACCATCTCCATAATACTTTATAATTCTACTTAATAGAAAGACATGTTGATTCTGCTATATTTTGCCCATGTCATACCACACTTGGAATACTCCGACCAGTTTTGGACACAACATTTGAAGGACATCTATAATTTGAAGATTACCCAGAGTGAGGTACTAGAATGGTTAAAAAACCCCAACAAAACCCAACAACAACCCCCCAAAGCCCCCATTCTGTATGAGACTTAATTGAAGGAATTAAGGACATATGACCTTAAGGGAAGACTTTGGTTGAATATGGTTTCTGTCTTTAAATATTTGGAAGGTTGGTTTTTTTGGAAGAGTAATCATACTAATTTTGCCTGGTCTGAGGGGTCAAAATAGGACCAATAGATGAAAATTACAAGGAGGAAGATTTTAGCTCAATATAAGAAAGAACAGGGGCAGCTAGGTGACACAGTGGATAGAGCACTGGCCCTGGATTCAGGAGGACCTGAGTACAAATCCGGTCTCAGACATTTGACATTTACTAGTTGTGTGACCCTAGGAAAGTCACTTAACCCCAATTGTCTCACCCCTCCCCCCCCCCGGCCAAAATATAAGAAAGAACTTCCTAACATTTAGAGTTCTTCAAAAATAGTGAGCCTGTTGTCACTGGAAATGTACAAATAGAGTCTGGATGACAGTTTTTCGGGTATGTTGTAAAAGACAGTGATGTTATATGTGGACATTGGACTATAGGACTTTTAAGGTCCCTTTCAGACTTGAAATTCAAACATATAGTGAAGAGAGTTCTGGATTTGGATTGAAGAAACCTGCATTCAAATCCCACCTCAGGCACTTTCTGGCTGTGTCACCCATGATAAAGCACATAACTTTTCAGAGCTTCAGTTTCTCCATCCATAAAATGGGGATAATCACACTGCCCACTACCTATCTACTGATGATACTGGGTTATTTTGAGGAAAATACTTTGCAAACCTTAAAGTTGTATGTGGTTGTGAGTTATTACTATCACCATTATTATTATTGATCTTTTCAGTGAAAGACATCAGTCAGGTTGCTTGCTTAGCACAATGTAAATTCTGAACACTAATATTTACTTGTGTTCCTAATAGCTCACATCAATAGGAACTTTTCAGGTGACAAAGAGTTTTATTCATAGTCCTTTGAGGCAGGTGTTGGAAATATTCTAACCCTGTTTTTACATATGAGGAAACTGATGTCTAAAGTGGCTTGTTACATTTTGCATATCTAATCAGTGGTAGAACTAGGACTGGGACCCCTATTTTATGACTATAGGTCAGTGATTTTCCTGTGTTGTGCTTGAACCTAACCCCCACCCTAGAGCATCACCAATTCAGGCAATGACATGATGCTGTAATATGGATTACAATTTATTATAAATGCTTAAGTGAATAACACCAAAGGAATCAACATTATTCCATTACAAAAATGTCATTTTTTCTTCTATTTTTGCAAATTTCATTTTGGCTTGACTATTCTCTCCACCCCATCACATAATGTTTCCTAATACATTGTCAAGTGCTTCTCTCTCTCTGTCTCTGTCTCTCTCTGTCTCTGTCTCTCTCTCTGTCTCTCTGTCCACCTATCTATCTATCTAGATACAGTGGAGTTTGGTGTTGGGAGACTTATTGAGTCAGTCTGTTGTAGAGGGAGATGGGCTATGCATCCAGGATGAGAATTTGTTTCTTTTTGGATCACTGAGAGGAAAGAATAAAATTCAGTCAATGTCTCTTTTTCTCAATCAGGCAGTGTGGGAACAGGCAACAGGAGGAAAGGTTGAAGTGTACTATGATGGTTGATACTTTTCTAACCTCTTGTTCCTTGGAGTTACAGGAGGACAGGAGTTATGAAAAAAGTCCTTATTTTATAAGCTTTGAAAATTACAAAGCCTGGAACACCTGTAATAAGCAGGTGGCAGATCTGAGTGATGATTCTATTTTTAAAGGGATAATTATTGATGATGGGATGTGAGGAAATGGAAATCTGAATCCAGGCCCTTTGTGGGCTTACAGTTGTACCCAACCAAACCTTGCTATCAGTGGGAGTTAGTTAAATATACTATTTGTAAATTCTCCCCATAAGGTGAAGATTCTCTCTCCTTTCAGGTGTTCAAGAAATATCTTAGATGCCCAGCAGAAGGGGTAGATGAGAATTGTGGGTTCACATTACTTACTAACATGTTATAATACTTCATCATTGTTCCTATGGTGATCATTTTTTTCTTTTAATTTTTTTTATTGATGCAGGGTTTCTTTGTAGTTCAGTCACTTTCCAATGACTCCCCTGTTCCTTCCCCTAACAACCCTGTAACAATAAGCTTAAGCAACTTTAAACAAATCAATACATTGACAATGTCTGAAAATGTGTACCTTATTCTATTTCTATAGTTGACTACCTCTCTAGGAGGTAGGAGTCATGTTTCACCATCCTTTGAACTCACAAACTGGCATGTTTCTGAGCCCTTCCATCTTTTCCTTTAAATGATCTTGGTGAACATGTAAATCAATGTCTTACTTAGCTCTGCATCATCCTATATATTTTCCTCTAAAGGATTCTCTGAATCCTTCAAATTAGTCATTTTTTATATACCAGTCATATTCCAATTACATTCATATACCAATTTGTTAAGCTCTTCCATGATTGGTGGATATGTGCTTTTGGTCCAGGTCTTTGCTACTACAAAATGTTCTGTTAGACTGTAGTATTACTCTTCAGTATTCTTGTCTAGATTCAACCTTTACAGGGAGAGATTGGAAGAGAATGGAAGTAGTCAAGGAAGGAAGAGTGGAAGTTCAAAGTTGCTAGCAAAAAGTAGTCTTTATTAGAGGTGGAATCGAACAATTGACCTCATCATCTGTGACCCCGGGAGCCAGAAAATATGAATTAGAGGAGTTGTTGGACAAGAAAAATGGATAGAGATATGAACCCCCTATGAGTTTACTGAGAAATTCAACCTCCAACCTAGGGTGCTTAAGAGATAAATGAAGGCTGATGTATATATGAAAAGACGGGGAAAGGGTAATAAAGTAAGTTACATCAGGAGTTGGGGAAAAGGACAACATATAGTGTAGCAAGAGGTAGAGAACTTTGGGTGTCAGCACTTTTATTCCCTACTAGAAGAACAGAACTGAAAAACATGAGAATGGGATATTTCTTTTTTGGAAATCTGTGCTGTGAGTACGTGCTTATTATCACAGGCGTTCCTGGTAAGTGACAGCCACCAATGATCTCTGGTTAGGCAATGGTTTTGCTTAGAATGCATACAGCCTAATTAGCTTATATATTATTGATGCATTAAGGAATTTCATCAGCCAGCTTCACAAAAGATCATCATTATTGTATTATGATAACATAATAATACTAATGAGGCAGTATTTGCATTTTATATGCTACTCAGATAAACTTTGTCTGGTGCTTATTGCATAGATTTGATCTATGGAAGCAGTATGGAAGGGTGAAGAAAAGTAAAGGGTAATAGAAGGCATTGTCTTCCTTTTCCAGTGGGCCCTCTTTTTATTCATTCTATGACTATAAATAAGTCATTTTTAACTTTTTCTGGGTTTACATAAGGGAATTTATAGCATTGATTTCTCTACTCTGGGTATTGAGAAAGGTTGACTGATTAATGAATCAATTTAATGGTTTAAAAATATAAAAGCATGAGATAAATGCAAAGTATGAATGGGAGGGCAGCTATGTGGCCCAAAGTGAATTATACTTCCCTATTACCATGTTTTTGTAAGCAGCTGGTTTGATGGAAGCAGGGCTACTTAATTACGAAATATAGCATGACTCTGAAACACAAGATATGTCATTCTAGGACACATACACGCTTGCTCCATTACAGTACAGGGTTTGGTTGTCATCTTGTGACACACCTGAAACTTAATTGTGGGAGTCAATGAGGGATTTTTCAGGGACTTGAAGCAAGACCAGGCTCATGTTTCTGATTTATCACTGAATCAAAGCCCTTTCTCGAAACAATATGAATCTTTTAGTCAGTAAGTTGCTAAAATATGAAGAACACAGTTATTGAAGTAAGGATGCCCTTTTTGGTGGTGGTGGTGGTGGAGGATTTCTTTTGTGATCTTACAATTTCCCTTCCTCTTTCTCCAAAGGATGGGTGGAGTTGACAGCTGATATTGAGGGTGAAAACTAAATGAATGTTATTTTTCAATTTGGAGTTTAGATGATGGCTGGAGGTGCTCCTTCCTTTAACTGGTTTGCCCACCCCTAGAAATAAGAGAGTTGTGCAATCACCCCAGTCCAGCCCAAGCAGGCCTGTCAATGTAGTCTTTCTTTATTGCAAGAGGACATTCTGCTAGTGGGACATGTGTCCATCTGTGCCTTTTGAAACCTGCAGCCTTCTTGGTTTCTCTAAGTCTTGTTACATAGTTTTTTAGGAAAGACTGATCAAGATTATCTCAGGTGTCCAAATCTCTCTTGACTAGGAAGTTGACTGTTAAGGAAAGCAGTGCATGCCTCTGAGGGTACTCAGAAGTCATTTATAAGTAGCTACCAATGCAGCCAATTAAGCTAGAGGACCTCTAATGGGCTTTAAATCTATGTTCTTACAGACTTTGGATTCTTAATCTGGGGTTTATGAACTTTTTTTGTAGGCAATGAGGGTTAAGTGATTTGCCCAAGGTCACATAGCTAGTAAGTGTCAAGTGTCTGAGGCTGGATTTGAACTCAGGTCCTCCTGAATCCAGGGCTGGTGCTTGCTTTATCCACTGCCACATAGCTGCCCCCATGAACTTTTTTAAAGCACTAGAACAGTGGAATTTAAGAAGTACCTTGAAGGAACAAGTCACATCAATTTAAAAAGTATATTTTTTTAAAACCCTAAGGCAAAGAAAATAGAGACATTAAAATGAAAGCCTTTATTTCAAAGTATAATTATAATACACTTGCATCAATTGATATACCTGGACCTTTTGGTGCTAAATATTTTGATAAACATATTTCAATATAATTGGCTTTCTTTGTAAAAAATTCCTCTGTATTTTTTAAATGCATTTAAAAGCATGAGTCTGAAAAGGATTCCATGACCAAATAAATAAATAAATAAATAAATAAAGGTTAAGAACCTGTATTATAGAACCTGGGGATACAAACAGAGCTGCAGTACACATTCTGTCCTCTAGAAGTCTGTCTTCTTGATGGAGGATGGGAGAGGAAGAGAAACAAGTAGTTTGAAGGACAATGTTTTTTGGGAGAGAGGAGAATGACTTTTTTTTTTTTTAGTGAGGCAATTGGGGTTAAGTGACTTGCCCAGGGTCACACAGCTAGTAAGTGTTAAGTGTCTGAGGCCGGATTTGAACTCAGGTACTCCTGATTCCAGGGCCGGTGCTCTATCCACTGCGCCACCTAGCTGCCCCAACTTTTGATTATATATAAAGCAAATGCATTTGAAGATATTATTTCAGATGATTTCTGGGCTAATCCCTGGGAATTGATTCAACTTTCCTCTCCCCTCCCTTCCTCCATAACAAAATATGAAAGAGATAGAAGAGAATCCTTACCCTTCTGCACTCAGCAAATACTGTCATAAATGCCTTGTCCCAGTATTGTGATAGATTTGCAGATTTCTTTCACTCATCTACCAACCCAGCCAAACAAACAGAAACTGAGTCAGGGTAGAGATATAGATGTGCATTAAAATAGCAGTTTCATTAATTAAAAAAGATCTATTGATGTCTTTTTTTTTTTTTTGCAGGGCAACGGGGGTTAAGTGACTTGCCCAGGGTCACACAGCTAGTAAGTGTTTGAGGCCAGATTTGAACTCAGGCACTCCTGAATCCAGGGCCAGTGCTTTATCCACTGCACCACCTAGCTGCCCCGATGTCTTTTGTTTTTAATATCACTTTTATTTCCAATGATCTTTCCACCCTTACCTCCCCAGAGCACAATCCCTAGTAACAAAGGAGAGAGAGAGAGAGAGAGAGAGAGAGAGAGAGAGAGAGAGAGAGGTGTCAGCAAAACTAAGCAATTGTGATTGTATATGCAGAGGTCCACACCCATAGCCTCATACCTCTAAGGAGGTAGGGAAGGACATTTTCTCCTCTTCTTGAGGGCCAAGCTTGAGCACTGCAATTATATAGAGTTTGGGTTTATTTTGTTATTGTTCTTTCCATTTACTTGCTTGTAGTTATTAATGCATCTCGTTTTCCTGGTTCTGTTTACTTCACTTTGAATCAGTTCATATGTCATCTCATGTTTCTCTATGTTCTTCATATTCATTGTGTTGTGTGGCAGAGTAATATCCCATTATTTTCATATACGCATTGTGGTGTAGAGTGGATAGAGAGCTTGAATTAATTCAGCCTTCCCTTCCCTTTCCTAGTTTCTCTGTCCCATTGACACAGCCCTAGAATATTCCCCTTCTCCCCCACCCCAAGAATATGAAAGGATTGAAGAGCAACCTTTTTTCCCCTTCTGATTTCAGGGCATTCATTGTTACCCAATTTGGAGTGGAAAATCAGGAAAAATTTACCTTTTTCCAGTACAGTGCTAGGCTTATAATAGGGAACTAGTAAATACTTGTTGATGGATAAGAATGTTTACTTTCCTTATTAGTACTGATTTGATATACTTTCTGTGATTAGACACAGGCTGTCACTGTCCAACAGACCAGAGAGGTAGATTAACTTTTCCAAAAATCCTCCTTCCCTCCAAGCAAACTCAGAGATTCTTCCACAAATTCAGCCACAGAAGAAAGTCTTCATGCCAAGAACACAAAGTGAGTCTATGGCAGGGATCCAGGTTCTCTGTCCTCCAGCTCAGCACTTTGTCCATTAGACCTTGCCACCTTTAGTTCAGAGGAAGGATTTGATTTTAAATCAAATTGATTTCAATGACTAAATTGCTTCTCAAGACTTCATTTTATTTGTTCGTTCGTTCATTTGTTCATTCATTCATTCATTTATCTATCTATCTATTCATTCACTCATACATACATTCATTCATTCATTTGTTTTTTGTGTGGCAATGAGGGTTAAGTGACTTGTCCAGGGTCACACAGCTAGTAAGTGTCAAGTGTCTGAGGCGGGATTTGAACTCAGGTCCTCCTGAAACCAGGGCCGGTCCTTTATCTACTGTGCCACCTAGCTGTCCCTCAAGAAGAATTTTAAAATCTTTTTTTCTCCTATAAAAAGGTCATTCTTGTTCATGTTAAATATTAATACATACTCTTCACACCTTGAAAGTAGATGGTAGGTTTTATTTTCAAGCAGCCTTAACCTGTTATTTGATATTTTTTCTTGATTAACCTTGTGTCTGTATTAGGAAGCTGAATGATAGCTGAACTTTATTTTATAAAACTAATAGAATCAGTTGTTCTTATTACTTGAAGTTGGGTGGGAAAACTTCCGATTTCACAGTTAAGATGTGTAATCATTTTGCCAAAATGTGCAAATATGTTTTAATGTTTGATTATTCTACTTCGAATATGAACTGTGGTTTTCTTTAAAATAAAAATTAAATGGGCAGCTAGGTGGTGCAGCGGATAAAGCACTGGCCCTAGATTCAGGAGGACCTGAGTTCAAATCCAGACTCAGACACTTGACACTTACTAGCTGTGTGACCCTGGGCAAGTCACTTAATCCTCATTGCTCCCCCAAATAAATAAATAAAAATTAAAATTAAACTGTGTTATCCAGATGAAGATGAGAAACTTTAAAACAACATTAGAACATGTAGCAATCTCAGTTTTCACCTTTGTTTATTCATAGGTTGGAAAAATACAAGCTTTCCTGCTTTTTCAATTTAGAGTGATAGTTAAATTTTAAAAAGTAATCTAGAGAGAGCTCCTGGGAATTACATTAGATTCTCCCTTCCCTGTGACTTGTTCTGACCTATTTATTAAACAATCTCTATGTAGAGTACTAGGCTACGTTAAAAGATACCATTCATAGTGATATCTCTGAACCTCAATGTATCTTAACTACATTTTTTTTTACAAAAAATGTTTTTTTTGTTTTTTTACAAAAAGCAACCTCAATTTTTAAAAAGGTGACTTAAAATTTAAAAAAAAGTTTTCTACCCTGCATAACAGGAATCTAACTAGCTAGTGGGGGTAGGGGGGAGGGAAGGGCTGTTTAAGATGTCATTCCCCTGAAGTTATCTGGGAAACATCCAAACCGTGCTGAGCCCAAACCCTTGGCAGTGTGCTCTCTTTGGGAGCCTTTATTTAGTTCACACAGACTGGGTTCTGGCACTGACAATATTTGCATTGTATTACAAGCTTGCTACTGCCAGTGGTGTTAGAAGACAAGTTCAAAACTTGAAAGATCCTGCTGTAGTGTCAACAAAGAACGGCCCAGACTTTTCCCCAAGCTGTTGTCCACTTCTTGTCTTCATCTTGTCCTGGGGGGCTTTCCCATCTTAAGAAAACATTAGGGAATCTTAATGAGGCCTTTTGAATTTGGTTATGTCTGTGGGCAGCAGATTCCTTGCATTTAATGAGAGGAAGCTGTTATTGGCTCTAAGAATCTCTCCCCCTGACCTCTCCCATCACTTCCCACCAATGTCATCTAGTGCATCCATCCCATCCCCCCCAATTCTGAAATAGCTTTGATTCAGTATGGAAAGGGTGTGTGTGTGTATATGAAATTTATCAATCTACCCTTTCAGGTATTTATGAGTTTAACTTGCCTCTTGTGCATTTCCAAACAAAATGTTTAGAGTTTCTTCTAAAGGAGAATGTTCCTAAGCTTCCAAAGGACATATTTTCAGGTAGAAATGTATACACTCCATTAAGGCCTAAAACTTTAGGGATGTTGCAATTGTTTAGTTTGGTTGAGGAATAGAATACCTATACATGAACATAGTACATAGAGACATCTTAAAAGTAGATAAATCAGTTTCCTAGACTGTTGAAAAGAGTCAGTGCCAGCAACTGGTTTTGTCTTTTTCATGTTGGTGGTGCCACATGTTTTGTTGTCTCTGTGGAGCTGTTCAAAAAAGGGAAGAATGGGGTCTACTGCTTTGAAAACTAGGTAATGAACCTTACACTACTTTATAAGAATGACTGGTTCTTGGAGATTCCTTTCCCTTCTATTGACTTCAAAAAAACAAACATTTGATGCTTGTGCAGACATAATAAAGAAAAATCACCTGTGAAAGAAATTTCCATAGAGTAATTCCTGTTTTTCCATTGATTTCCAATAATAATAATACTAGCTGACATTTATATAGTACCTACCATGTGCCAAATACTGTACTAAGCACTTTACGAAGATTATCTCATTTGATCCTCCCAATAATCCTGGGAGGTAGGTGATATTATTATTCCCATTTTACAAATGAGGAAACTGAGGCAGCCAGAAATGAAATAACTTGCTCAGGGCCAGTAAGTATCTGAGGTGAGATTTGAACTCAGGTCTTCCTAACTCCAGACCCAGTGCTCTTTTCACTGTGATAGTTAATTTATGTTTTCATACGAAAGAAAATAATCTTTTAATAAACCCAGTAGAAAGCTTATAGTAATTTTATTTAGCTTATACGTTCTAATTTACATGTTATCTCTAGCATTAAATGTAAGCTTCTTGAGGGCAGGGTCTTTTTTTTTTCTTTGTATGCCTTGCATTATGGTGGCTTTAAACAACAACATGCTTATTGATTGATTCATGGACAGTCTCATAGTGTTCTGAACATTTCTATGCCTCTTGGCAATTATCTTCTTTTCATACTTTCCCCAACTAACTTTTTCTATGCATTATGCTGTAGCATTTTTGTCAGATCACCTTTAGCTGTGACCCCATCTCTAAATGACCTTCCAAGGGCATAGGAACATTTCCCATTATGTATCTATAATGAGTGGCTCAACTGAAATACCTTATTCTAGGAGATGATGTTTTTTCAAAATGGATTGGATCTGTAATTTCTTCCATGTAGAGAACTCCCATAGAGGAAATTCCCTCCACCAATGAAGACTGACATTTTTTTTTTTTTTTTTTACAATTTGTAGTCTTAGCTGCCTGGGGCACTGCAAGGATATGTGACTTGTCCATGGTCACACAACCAGTATATGTTAGAAGTGGTACATGAAACCAGGTCTTCCTGAGTCTTGAGACCAGATTTCTGTCATGCCACCCAGGGCTGTTTCTGTAACTAGTAAGTTACATGGTTTAACATACACTTATCCTGAAAAGCCACACATTCCGGGGATTTTAGTAAAGTGAGTTAGTCTCTTATTTCATAAGTTTTATGAGTTCATATTGAATAAGGAGTGTTGATGATTTTTCAGTAAATCCGTATCTTTGACATCTAGCAACATAATCAGATGGGGATAAGGAATTTCAATAGAGAATAATTTTTACTCCAAGGAGGATACTAATAGCTATGGGTATTTGGGGCTTGGAAATGTGTCATGTTTAGCCATTCCCCCATTGATAGGTTTCCCCTCAATTTCCAATTCTTTGCTACCACAAAAAGAGTAGCTATAAATATTTTTGTACATGCGGGTCCTTTTCCCTTTTTTATGATCTCTTTGGGTTATAGACCTAGTCGCTTACCAGGTCAAAGGGTATGCATAGTTTTAAAGCCTTTTGGGCAAGGTTCCAAATTGCTCTCCAGAATGGTTGGATCAATTCACAGCTCCACTAACAGTACATTAGTGTTCCAATTTTCCCACATCTTCTCCAACATTTATCATTTTCCTTTTTTGTCATATTAGCCCATTGGATAGGTGTGAGGTGGTACCTCAGAGTAGTTTTAATTTGCATTTCTCTATTCAGTAGTGATTGAGAACATTTTTTCATATGGCTGTAGATAGTTTTAATTTCATCATCTGAAAACTGCCCGTTCATATCCTTTGATCATGTCTCAACTGGGGATGTGTCTCCAAAACTGGAGAGCTTTTAAACTGTTTTATCCCCAGAAGAAAGACCAGTGTAATTAGCAGCACTGCAGGGCCCTAAATCTTTACACCTTAGTGTTGACTCACCATCTTCTAGAGAGGAGAAAGGAGGATTTACCTTAGATAAATTCCACTGAAGCCTTGCTTGGACCTAGGCAAACAGTGCTATATCAAAACTGGAGTTTCCCTTGCCTGTCCTTATTCCTTTCTCACTAATATCCCTTTGGATATTTGTTATGTTATTTTCAGTAGTGAAATAGAGCTAGGGGATGAAGTGTGTATTGAGTAAGTAAACTAATGTCTTATTACATACATTCTACTGAAGCTATGCTTGTAACATTCAAATATTCAGTTTGGCCAATGGGAGTATTCCATTAAGGCATTTCCCTTCCCCCCACTCCTTGATTGGTCAGGGCCAATGGCTGGGATTTATATCAGCTAAATGACTGGTCTTTCCCTAATAGGGATTTCTTTAAAAGCAAACTGAACCGTGTTAGTAAATGGGTAAATGTTAGAAAGGACCAACTGGTTGTTGCCATGGCCTCCCGAAAAACTATAAAAACTCAGCTTCATGATAGCCAGGTGAAGCTGTTTAATCATCTGTCGATCAATGGCCTGCAAGATGGAGACTGATCTGAAGATGAGACCATCTCCAGAGCCAGGTGAGCTAGAGATGGAAAGACTAGGAGAGAGTGTCATGGTTAGCCTATATGCATGATCGAACATCCACTTTCCCTGTGACATGAGAAGTATCCTTCCCAGAGAGCCATGTGGGACAAGGCAGTCCCAGATTACCCCTACATGTTATTTATTCTCTTGCTGTTATCCTCCATTTCACTAGTGGAGGTCTACCTTTTCCATTTCAACTCTGCTTTAGATTAATAGTCTGTAAAATGGGAGCATTGTTTTTGTTTCTTCTGTGCTTGATAAGGCTTGATGATTATAAAATTTTCAGGGCTCTAGGGGTGACAGAAACTCTAAGAAAGTGAATGTGAGTGCCTGTCTTATCAGCACTGTGACTTCTTGAACACAATGAGCTCACATAGCAATCATAGACAGAACACATCATCCTTTATGAAAGAAATGAAATAAATATATGTACCCAAATGCACCAATAACAGATCTGGAAGAACAATTATTAGAGATCTTGGTTCTCCCCAAGATTGCAAGAGGGATCCAAGATACCCCAAATGGTTAAGAACCCCTGGCCTGGATGGCTTCTGAGTTCTTTCCAGTTCTACATCTATGAGTTTTGATAATCACTTTTTTATATCATTTAATGCTGACGAAACACTTTCCCAAAAACAAATCCATGAGGTAAGCATTAGAAGTATCCCCATTTTACAGAAGAGGAAATAGACTCTGAGAGGTTATGACTCAACCAAGGTCAAACAACTAGTAAGTATTGGAGCCAGGATTTGAAAACAGATCTATCCTGATTCTAAGTCCAGTGTGCCTTTCACAGGCTGCTTGAGGAAAGGATGGAGTCCCTGCCCCCATAGCACTTATAGTACAGTAAGGGAATGAGACAGACATGTACAGATGATTATAATACAGTTTTTTCTAATGAACTCAAGGTTAATAAGAAAATCCTTTTGTTTCAACTTCTGTTGAAAATATCTATGAAATAATTGTAATTTCAAGTTTCCCGTATGTTTGAGATCTGGCTAAGAGGTTTTGAAGCACAATTATTTCATTATTGTGACTTTGAAGGATCAGGGTAGTTAGTTGTCTTGTCCAGAGCACAGATAAGAAGAGAGCTCTTTGGAACTTCTGGGTGTATGTTTCTCATTTTGGTACAGGTGCTGATGTGACTTGGGTGAGTTGTTCACACTTCTTTCTGTTCATTTCTCTCTGTGTGAAGGAGGACTCATACTCCCTGGTAAAGGGCTCTGAGTTTCTTGAATATCTCAGTTATTATAAGACAGTTCTGAAATGTGACCCTGAAATAGATATTCATTACTGTGATTAAGCGGATGATGGAAGAGTGCTGGATTTGGCAGTCAGATGACCTGGGTTCAAATCCTGACTCAACATCTTAATACCTAAGTGCATCTTTGGGCAAGTAACCTCCCTAGACTTCAGTGTCCTCCTTTGAAAAAAATGGGTGAAGATGGAGATGGACTAGTTGACCTCTAAAGGTACTTGCACCTCTAAATCTATGACCCTTTGTGGCAAATGGCAAAGCATTTTAATCTCTATTGAAACATCAGTGAGATTAAAATATTTCATTTATGTCTTTGCATCCCCAGTGTACTTAGCCAGTGCCTGTCATGTAGACTGAAAGACAGCCCATGGTATTTACATAGATAATTCTATGCCTATGCATGGTATTGCTATGTGCCAGTCATGCTCTGGCATCCATGTTATTTGTAGAGTCCATCTCAGCATTGGAAATTCTAAATGAGGAGAAGAAACACAATATTTATATTTTTCTTAAAGCCTGTTTCCTGTCAGCAAAACTCAAGCTTGATTTTGATTTTAGTTTGGAAAACCAAAAGAGAACACGGATGATTTTGACCCCCAACCCAGTTGGCTTCTGGGTTATTTGTCCCAGAGTTTCTGAGAAGACAAGCTTTCCCAGCTTGTTTAGCAGCAAAGAGCTTCAGAAAATGCCAAACTCTTAACTTCACTGTGGATGGCTTACAGAGCAGGTGCTGACCTGCATTGATAGAAGGAGTTTCCTTATGATACCAATGAAATCACAAATCTGATTCAAACTAATTTTGTTGTTGTTTTTACTTATATGTGTATATGTTGTCTCTTCCTAGAGAACATTCACTTTCTTGAGCTCAGGGAACCATTTAATTTGTGCCTAATAAATGCTTGTTGAATTGAAACATCAAGTGAGTGAGGGTGACGAAGCTCAGAGCAGTCTCGTAGAATTCTTGAGTCTCCTTTGTTTGCCAGTGGACAAGATAGTAACTGGTGGGAGTAGTGTGTATCTAATTCAGTGATGGTTGCTATGAACACTACATTAATGGCATCTTTGGAATAAGATGATACAGTAACTCAAGTCCTCGTTCTATGTAGATCCCTACATCTGCCTCATTATTATTTTTACAGGGCTCAGGATGGGAGCCAGAGACACCAAGTTGTATAACCCAAAGTCTTAAGTAGTGCTGGTAGTCTTTTCACAATATTGTGGTAGCAGCCATATACCTGGGAGCAGATAATTTAACTGTTGTTATGCCCTAGTTAAACACTGTGACACTCCATACCTTATTTCATCCTTGCAAGATTAAGGATATAGAGAAAAGGGGAAAGGAGGTAGAGAAGGGAAGACATAAGCACTTGGTCTGTACTCAAATGTGATGCCTTTTTTAGATTGTCATCAGAATAATATCTCTTAGGCAGAGATCTCTCTGTCAATTCTCTACTTAAAGATCTCTGGTTGCTGATTAATTAATTAATCAACAGCATTTGGCAGCATTGCCCTACTTACTCCATTTATTTGTTTGATTGATTGGCAGACTGACTTTTCTATATAGGAAAGAATGTGTCCCTTCACTGTCTGGGACATCTTTGATACTGATATTCTATCATTTTAAGTCTTGTTATTAACACATCAGTGTGCTCATTTTTGTATTGCTCAGGTTGGGAGCCTCCACTTTCCCTTTTGGTCCCCCCTTTCCCCTATTTCTTCTCCCCATAGTTTTTGGTCAATGGGGGGTAGTTTCCATGAGTGATGACTATGTATGTGTGAGGGGGAAGGAGATCCTTTTTAACAGATATGCTTGCCTTTATTTCTCTTTCTCTTCCTCCCTCCCTCCCTCCCTCCCTCCCTCCCTCCCTCCCTCCCTTCCCTCCCTTCCTTCTCTCCTTCCCTCCCTCCTTCCTTCCTTCCTTCCTTCCTTCCTTCCTTCCTTCCTTCCTTCCTTCCTTCCTTCCTTCCTTCCTTCCTTCCTTCCTTCCTTCCTTCCTTCCTTCCTTCCTTCCTTCCTTCCTTCCTTCCTCTTGGTCCACAGTGCCTGGCTTGGATGCCTCACTATGAACCTAAGTAGTTTGCCTGGAATGAATCCAAACCTAACTAATGACTTGTGCTCTTATCTCAGCATATCCTTGGTTGCACCAACCCCCCTACCCCCACCTCCACCCCTGCCCCAACAGGGGTTCACTGAGATTTTGTTCTAATGGTAACTGCAAAGAAGCCTGGAAGATTGAAGGGATTAAAGGAGATGTAGTTAGAATTTTAATGATTAGACAGACCAACTCAGTTTTATACCTTCACTGAGCTCCACTAGAAGGGTCCAGGGAATGGGAAAGGAGAGCATAGACCCAGGGCACCTCAAGTCTTGCTTAAGTGGATTCTGACCTTCCTGGAAATCATCTGGCAGCTTTCACTGGGCATTTAAACTAACATGAAAATATTGCAGGGGAGAGGAGGGGAAGGAGGTACATGAGAGACACAGCCTTCCCTATACCCAACACGAAGTCTCTTTTGCTTCCTGCTCTGACTACTCTTGCCACATCCACAAGTAGGCCAGGGTTGCTTTGGGGGTAGGGCATCAGGCATACAATGCACCTTTCAGAGGTCACAACAGCGCTCTTGTCTCCTGTGCCAAGCCAAATGATTCTAGGAGTAAATGTCATTCCACAGTCCTGCTTCAGGTATTCAGCACCATCTGGAGAGGGACAGGATATGACACTGGGTAGAGAGAGGGAGTAAAGGTGAATCCCTGTAGCTGTTCCTTCTGCCCTCAGTGAAGGTAAAGAATAGGTACTAAGCATCCAACCCCTCCCCAAGACCACCTTTGAACTAGGGGGTGACCTTTGGGACTTCATTTAATATCTTGAAGCTTCAGTTTCTTGGTCCATGAAATGAGGATGATACCACGTTTTCCATGTTATTAATAATGGTTAGGAAACCTGGTAGGAAATACTTTCTTCTCCAGGAGCCAAGCTACTGTTTCATGCTTCACTCCTCATAAGAACACAAAGCCTTTCCATTTGGTGGCAGCAATGAAAAGAGGCCTCTGACAGGTGCCGCTGTAAGCTCTCTGGGTCCTGTTGAGATTCAGAGGCCATCAGTCCTGTTTTGATCTTGACTCAGATGGAAAGCTTTAGTGGAGAACTCTTGAGGGCTGAGAAGGGGATTCTTTGATCTCTGCTCTGCCCTAATAGGCAGAACACTCTTCTCTGTTTCCTCTAAGGACAAAAATAAACAGAGCGCCTGGGTTTGGGAACAGCTGCATAAACAATACAATTTGGAGGGATGCAAACAATGCATGGGTTATATATGCATCCACACATGAATACTCCTTCATCCAGGCATTTGCATCCTTTGTGATTATCATTTGATCCAAGGAAGATCTTCCAGCTGAGGAGATGAAACTTTGTCCCTAAAACTCTAAGGAGTTTGAAGCCTTGGGACACCACACTTAGAGAGTTCTGCCCCTTTGGCCCCAAATTTGAAATGTCTACAGTCTTATCTGGTTTGTGACTCACCATTCCACTGAAATGGTTCCCTCAAAAGTGGCTAGTGACCTCCTAATGACCAAATCCATTGGTTATCCTGGACCTTTCTCTGTAGCTTTTGACACTGTCACCCATACCTACTAGATGCTCCAGAGATACCACACTCTCATGGTTTCTATCTCTACTTTTCTACATATTCCTTCTCTAACTCTTTGCCTCTTCACATCTTGATACTTTGATGAGGGTTCTTTTCTCTCTCCAGTCTCTTCCTTGGCAATTTCATTAATTTTTATGGCTTCTGCTATAACCTTCATGCATATATATGACTTTCAAATCTCTGCTCTGACTTCTCTTCAGAACTCCAGACCTGCACCACCAACTACTTAAAGCATACATTAACCAGGCTATCCCTTTAACATTTCAAACTCAATCTACCTAAACCTACTTCTCTTCTTGACAACTATTTCTTTTGGTAGCATGAACATCTGCTGTTTTCTCTGTTTTAAAAATTTATATATTTGACTTTTTTCTTTCCCATAACTCTCATATTCATTTAGTTACCAAGTCATGTGGATTCTACCTCTGCATTATTGCTTGTGTCTGTCTTCTACTCTCTATAGTTACTTGGATTATTATAATAGACTCCTGATAAGTCTTCATACCATTACTACCTCCTCACCTCCAATTTGTTCTTAATACTTATGGCTGAGTAGACCTGAGTTCAAATTCAGCCTCAGACATTTGCTGGCTCTATGACCTTTGGAGAGTCACTTAGCCTCTATCTGCCTTGGTTTCCACAACTGTGAAATGGGGATAATAATAGAATCAACTTCCCAATATTCATCTGTGAAATGGGAATAATAATAGAACCCACCTCCTAAGTAGTGAAGTGGATTGAGTACTGAGCTTACAATCAAGAAGACTCATCTTCATGAGTTCAAATCCAGCCTGAGACCCTTACTAGCCATGTGACCCTGGGCAAGTCACTGTTTGTTTCAGTTCTTCATCTGTAAAATGAGTTGGAGAAGGAAATGGCAAACTATTCCAGTATTTTTGTCAAGAAAACCACAATGAGGAGGCAGCTAGGTGGCACAGTGGATAAAACACTGGCCCTGGATTTAGGAGGACCTGAGTTCAAATCTGGCCTCAGACACTTGACACACTAGCTGTGTGACCCAGGGCAAGTCACTTAACCCTCATTGCCCCGCAAAGAAAAGAAAAGAAAACCACAATGTGCTCATGGAGAGTCAGATATGACCAAACAACAACAACCTAGGGTTGTCATGATCTAATGAGATACTATCTGTAAGGCACATAGTAGGTGCCTAATAAATGCTTAATAAAAAAGTTGATTGTGAATTAACCCTTATGGTTATACTACTCATTGCTCAGAAATCTTTAGTGATTCCCCCTTGCCCTCTGAAAAAAAGTAAAACCTTTTTTGCTTGGCATTCCAGGTCTGCTTTAATCTGGCAACTTTCCAGCCTTACCTCATAAGCTTTGCCACATTCTTTATTTCAGTTCTAAATTAGAATGCTCTCTTTTTTACAAACTCCTCCACTGCCCTAGGTGTCCTATGTCCTCCACCTTTCTTTACACTCTTCCTTAAGCCTGAAATGCCTTCCTTACCTATTCAATTTTTACCCAGCCTTTTAAAAGCTCAGTTCAAGTATCACTTGTTCAAGGTAATCCTCTAATTGGTCACAACCTTCCTCTTCCAACCTTCCCTAGCCTTTTATTTTGTAACTGTTGAACTGTATTTTCATTTTTCCCATCTGTCTTTTAATTTTTTCATTTTATTTTTACTTAATAAGCATTAATTTTCTCTTGCCAGCAACACTCCTCAAATTTGAAAGAAAAAATAAAGTTTAAAAACTTTTATAACAAATATACATAATCAAGCAAAACAAATTACTACTTTGTCTATGCCTGAAAATGTGTGTGTCATTCTACATATTTTATTTTATTTTTTGTGTGAGGCAATGAGGGTTAAGTGACTTGCCCAGGGTCACACACCTAGTAAGTGTCAAGGGTCTGAGGCCGGATTTGAATTCAGGTTCTCCTGAATCCAGGGCCAGTGCTCTATCCACTGTGCCACCTACCTGCCCCCTCATTCTACATCTTGAATCCATCGCCTTTCTTTCAGGAGACAGATTGCATAATTCATCATCAGCTCACTATAATCATGGTTGTTCATTACAGTGAACAGAGATCTTAAGTATTTTGAAGTTATTTGTCTTTATAGTGTTGTTATTGTATAAATTGTTTTCCTGGTGCTGTTCACTTCACTTTTTTTCAGTTCATATAAGTTTTCCCAGGTTTCTTTAAACTCAATTTTTCTGTAATTTCTTATGGCACAATAATGTTTTATTACTTTTATATAGAGAAAGGGATGGGGAACAAGCATTTATTAAATACCCACTATATGCCAGGTACCATGCTAAGTGTTTTACAAATATTCTATTTGATTTAATATGCTATAATTTGTTTAGTGGTTTCCCAAATGATTGACTTCTCTTTGGTTTCCAGTTCTTTGCAACTACCAAAAGAATTGCTATAAATATTTTTGTACAGAGGAATTTTTTTCCTCTTTCTTTGATTTCTTTGGAGTATAGGTGTAAGAATGGTATTGCTGGATCAAAGAATACATCTGTCATTTAGTGACTTTTTGGACATGGTTCCAAATTGCTTTTCAAAATGACTAGAGCAGTTCACAGCTTTAATTAGTGTACCTATTTTCCTGAAATCCCTCCAGTAATTGTCATTTTCCATTTTTGTCATCTTTGCCTATTTTGTGGGTGTGAGGTGGAAACTCAGAGTTGTTTTAATTTGCATTTCTCTATTAGCAATTTGGACCATTTTTATATTGTTGAGAGTTTGGATGTTTCTCTTTGATAAGAGCCTGTTCATATCCTTTGACCATTTATAAATTGGAGAATAGCTCTTATTGTTATAACATTTGAATCTTAGAAATTAAACCTTTTTTCAGAGAAACTTGCTGCAAAGATTTTTCCTCACTTCTCTGTTCCCCTTCTAATTTAATCTTCATTGCTAATGTTCATTAGGAAAACTTTTCGACATCATCAAACTTGTCCATCATATCTTCTATGACCTATTAAATTTTTATTGTCTTATCCTTATTTGTTTTTGTTTTAATTCCCAAACTAGACTATAAGCTTTATGAAGGCAGGAACAATATTGATCTCTAGAGGAAACAGACTAGGGTAGTGAAAGGACTGAAAACTATATCACCTCTATCTCCAGTTTTGATCACTCTTCCAAGTTCCAGATATTCTTTTCCCAAATCCCTATAGAACCCATCTCTACTTGCACCTCAAACTCAATACATCCCAAACAGAACTTATTTTCTTCTTCTTTCTTCTATTATATTCATTTGTCCTACCTCCTCTCTCCTACCATCTTTCCCCAAATGCTTCTCTTTGTGATTTTTCTATCTCAGTCAGTGGCACCACTATTCATTTGATCTCCCATACTCCTGTATAATCTTGTTATCTTTGATTATCTTCTCCCTTATATCTCATATTTAATCTGTTATTTCTTCTGTCAAGCATTGCCTTCCTGATTTCCACCTATCAAAGTCTCTTTTCTCTCTGTGAAGCTAGTTAGCCAGGGTTATCAACCTTTTGCTTTTGGCCTTATGAATACCAAGACCCCCACCTCCCACAGCCTCACACCAGACACTTAATGTGAAGCAATATGAATCTTAGAATAAAACAGCATATTCATGATTTAGATTGAATTTTTCTGTTCTATGTTGATAAATCCTATAAAAACATAGAGCCAGTAATATGAGAGAAAGGGAAAATGATAAATTTTGGAGAAGATGTGGGGAAACTGGGAAACTAATACACTGTTGGAATTGTGAATTATGAATTGACCCAACCATTCTGGAGAGCAATTTGAAACTATGCCCAAAGAGCAATCAAACTTTGATCCATCAGTACCACTACTAGGTCTCTATCCCAAAGAGATCATAAACAAGGGAAAAGGACCTCCATGCACAAAAATATTTATAGCAACTCTTTTTGTTGTGTGGAATTGGAAATTGAGGGGATGCCCTTCAGTTGGGGAATGACTGAACAAGTTGTGGCATATGAATGCAATGGAATACTATGCAGCTATATGAAATGATGAGCAGTTGTATTTCAGAAAAACCTGGAAAAACCTACATGAACTGATGCAAACATTGTACATAGTAACAGCAACATTTTGTAATGGTCATCTATAAATGACTTAGCTCCTCTCAGCAATACAATCATTCAAGACAATTCCAAAGGACTCACGAAGAAAAACAGTATCCACATTCGAAGAAAGAATTGATGGACTCTGAATGCTGATTGAAACATTATATTTTCACTTTGTGTGTGTGTGTGTGTGTGTGTGAGTGTATGTGTTTTCTTTTGGTCTACTTATTCTTTTACAACATGACTAATGTGAAAATATGTTTAACATGATTGTACATGCATAACATATCAAATTTCTTACTGTTTTAGGAGGAGGGAAGGGAGGAAGGGAGAAAAATTTGGAACTCAAAATTTTATTTAAAAAATGAATTTTGAAAATTGTCTTTATGACAAGCCAGGCAGGCTGAGAAGAAGCCCAATCACCCCCTGGGTCATGCTGTAGCACAAACGGTGTGTCCGGGAAGCAGCGCTACACTTTTAGGAGTAAAAAGCCAAGAAACAGTAAGCCAGCATGAGTAGGCAGAGAAAGCAGAAGACCATCGAAAACTTCTTTGGGGGAAAGGTAGACCACAATACATCCTCAGAAGAAGAAGATAATAATAGGGTCAAAACTCCAACATCCAAAGCTTCCAAGAAAAATATGAACTGGTCTCAGGCCATGGAAGCTCTCAAAAGGGACTTTGAAGAGAAAGTAGGAGAGATAGAACAAAGATGTAGAGAAAGAGAGGAAGGAATGGAAAGGGAAATGAGAGCGATGCAGGAGAGTCATGAGAAAAAAGTCAACAGTTTGAAAAGCCAAATGGAAAAGGAGATTAAAAAACTGTCTGCTGAAAATAATTGCCTAAGAATTAGGATTGAACAAATGGAAGCTAGTGACCTTATGAGAAACCAAGACACAGTAAAGCAAATCCAATTGAATGGAAAAATAGAGGGCAATGTGAAATATCTCCTTGGAAAAACAGCTAACCTAGAAAATAAATCTAGGAGAGATAATTTGAAAATCATTGGACTACCTGAAAACCATGACCAAAACAAGAGTTTAGACACCATCCTCCAAGAGATTGTGAGGGAAAATTGCCCTGATATTCTAGAAGCAGAAGCTAAAATAGAAATTGAAAGAATCCACCGATCACCTCCTGAAAGAGATCCCAAAAGGAAAACCTCCAGGAATATTATAGCCAAATTCCAGAACTCCCAGGTCAAGGAGAAAATATTGCAAGCAGCTAGAAAAAAGGAATTTAAATATTGTGGAGCTCCAATAAGGATAAAGCAAGATCTAGCAGCTTCTACATTAAAGGACCGGAGGGCATGGAATATGATATTCCAGAGGGCAAAGGAACTGGGACTACAGCCAAAAATCACGTACCCAGCAAAACTAAGCATCATCTTTCAGAGGCAAACATGGAACTTCAAGGAGAAAGAAGACTTTCAGGCATTTGTTATGAAAAGACCTGAACTGAATAGAAAATTTGACTTTCAAATACAAGACCCTGGAGAAGCATAAAAAGATAAACAGGAAAAAGACTTCATGAGGGATATTAAAAGATCAAACTGTTAACATTCCTATATGGGAAGATAATACTGAGGTCACAGGTCTGAACTGAATACGAAGAGATGTTATGTTTTGTTCTTTGTGGGGTGTCTTATGTATGGGGCCGGATTTGGGCTTGGGGGCTCCTGGGTCCAGGGCTGGTGCATTGTCCACTGTGCCACCTAACTAACCCATAATGATATCCTTAAAATAGGGTTGAGGTGTAGGAGAAATAGACTGGGGGAGGGGGAAGGGGAGAGATGGTCTGGGGAGAGGTTGTTCACATGAAGGAAACAAGAAAAAAGCTTATGGAGGGGAGGGGAAGAGGGGGAAGGAATTGGGGAGTGATTGAACCTTAATATCATCAGAATTGACTCGAAGGAGGACTAACATACATACTCAAGTGGGTATAGTAATATATTTTGCCCTGAGGGAGGGGAGGGAGATAAGGGGGGGGGGAAGAGGGGAAGGAGGGAAGGGCAGATTCTGGGAGAGAGTAGTAAAAAGCAAAATACTTTCAAGGAAGGTGAAGATGTTCTGCATAACGGCACAAGTATGAAATATTGAATTGCTTGATTTCATAGGGAGGGTTGAGAGAGGGAGGAAGAAAATTTGGAACATAGAATTAGCTCAAAGACCTTAAACTCATCAGAGTGGGCTCATGGAGGGAATAACATTCACACCCAGTTGGGAGGAGTAATCTATTTAACCTTATAGGAAAGTATGAGGGGAAGAGGATAAGGAAGGATGGGTGAAAAAAAAGGGAGTGCAGAGTAGGGGAGGGGACAGTCAGAAGTAAAATACTTTTGAGGAGGAATAGTTTAAAAGAAGATAGAAAATAGAGTAAATATCATGGGAAGGGAATAGGATGGAGGGAAATAGTCATGATGACTTTGCTGGGCTAATATGAAGAAAATTCTTTGTCAAGTTTAAGGTACATTATTTAGGTTATGATGAACAGGATACTATTAGAAAAATCTGGAAAGACCTACATGAACTGAAGCAGAATGAAATGCACTGTATACAAAATAACAGCAATAGTGTAAAATGATCTGCTGGGAAGCATGTGGTTATTTTCAGCAAGGCAGTGGTCCAATATAACCCTGAAGGACTTATGAAAATGGCAACCCATCTACAGAGAAAGAAGTGATAGTATCTGAAAACAGATGGAAACACATTTTTTTTCTTTTCTTTTTTTCTTCTTTTTTGGTGAGGCAATTGGGGTTGGGTGGCTTGCCCGGGGTCATGCGGCAGGTGGGTGTTGGGTGTCTGGGGCCGGATTTGGGCTTGGGTGCTCCTGGTTCCAGGGCCGGTGCTCTGTCCGCTGCACCACCTAGTTGCCCCTGGAAACACATTTTTTTAAAAAAATGTTTTTTCTCTTTGACAATTCCTCAGTCTGAAGTTTTGGGAGTTTTTGACTGTTTTTTTCTCACAACCTAGCTAATGTGGGAATGTTTTCCATGACTACTCATGTATAATTTATTTTGAAATGCTTGAGTTCTAGTGGGTGGGGGGTGGGAATAGAGGAGGAAGAGAAGTTGGAACAATTTTTTTTTAAAAAATTGATGTTAAAATTTGTTTTTACATAGATTTTGGAAAATAAAATTCTATTCAGAAAAAAAAGAAAATTGTCTTTACATATAATTAGAAAAAACTACAAAAATAGAAAAAATGTAGAGCCAAGTAGTGAGTACTATAAATTAGAAGGGCTTAAGTGAAGTGAGATGTAACAAAGGGGAGGCAGAAGTAGATTGATAAACCTAAAACTACATGATGCTAAAAATCAGGCCAAAAATGGAGAATTTTATTATCTATCTAGTAGTTTCTAAATATCTAGGTATTTGCATTGGGTAGGTGAAACATCTGGTGAACAAATGAGCTTTTCACTTTTCATCTGGTTGTTCTAATCTAATGGGTGAGAGACAAAATAATTAGAGAGGGACATCAATCGAGTTCCAAAGTAATGGAGAAAGAGAAAACCATCGACTAGAAGCAAAAAAGCTCATTATGAAGAATGGGAAACTGATTCTATCCCAAATATGGAAAGCACCCTAGTTTCCTGTGCTTAGGTTTTACTGATCTGACCTTTATAATGTAGTTTGGAAGTTCAAACATCATAGAATTTTGGATTAGGAAAGTAATCTGTCATTATGAGCTGGGATTATCTGATTTCCCTTACAGTGTATTCAAATTGTTTCACTACTCAAAGTGCTTAAAATTTTGCGTGGCAGCTCATTCTATTATTGGATAACAGTTATTTAAAGTTTTTCCCCCATATTTAACTGAAATATGCCTCCCTATGACTTTCATTGATTGGTCCTAGTTTTGACCTTCTCAAATCAAGGCTACAGTCTACTTCAGTGCCCATAAAGCCCTTAAAAGATTTGAAGAGAGCTCTTTTGTATTCCCTCTGCCTCAGTGTTCTCTTTTGTAAAACATTTAGCATGATGCTTGGTGCATAGTACGCTCTATATAAATATTGACTATTATTCTCTATTACTATCTTTTGGCTCTCTCAGTTGTTCCTCATATGACATTTTTACCAGAACCTTTTACCATTGTTATCTTCATTCAGACCCTCTCAAAATGTGCTCATAACTGGACACAATACTACTGGTAAGGTATTATTAGTACAGAATACAGTGAGTGATTATCTCCCAGGAGCTAATTCAGGGTAAGATTATGTTAACTTTTAATTGGCTATATCATACTGTTGACTAATATTGAATTTGTAGTCAACCAAAACCACCAAGTATTTTTCCCATGAATTGCATTTGGCCAAATGCCTTTAATTGTTGTTGTTTTTTAACCTAATTATCTAACCTTTAATTATTTTTTATTAACCTAAATGCAAAACTTTAAATTTATCCCAGTTGAATTTAATATTACTGGTTTTGGCCCAGATTCCCCACCTATTGAGATATTTTTGATTGCTTAATCTGTTATAAAACATTAGCTCTCCTTTCTAGATCTGTGCTTTCCATGAGATGTAATAAACATGCTTTCTATATTTTAATTTAAATGATTTTACAGGACATGCTGCATGATGTAATGGAGAGAGTAGTGGCTTTAGAGTCAGATGTCTTGAGTTGGAATCTCAACTCTGACAATTTAATATCTGTATGACCTTGGGCACATCATTTCACTTTTCTGGGGCTCAGGTTACTTATCAGTAAAATTAGTGAATTGGATAAAATGATTTTTCTCTTTCTATTTAGTTCTAAATCTTCTGAAAGGAAGTGATATATGACCAGTGACTTCATCCAAGTTGACATTGATGCATTAATCAATATTCTTTAAATATGGTTACTTAATTAGCTATAATTTCACCTACTATCAACTGATCAACATTTTCTGTGCTGTTTTGCACAAGATTATCATGTGAGATTTAGTGAAACGCCTTCTTGAAATTTAGTTATTTTATGTCACTGGCAATCTTTCATCTGTCAGAATCTTAATTATGTCAAAAACAGAATAATACAATGCTAGTTTGACTAATGTTTTCTAAATCTGTTATAATTCCTGATAATTACTGCTTTCCTTTTCTAAGTGATTATAAACCATATATTTAATAATTCATTCTAGCCTTTTGTTGGAGATAAATAATAGCTTTTTGTTGTTCAGTCATTTCAGTCATGTCCAACTTTTCATGACCCCATTTGGGGTTTTCCTGGAAAAGACACTGGAGTGGTTTGCCATCTCCTTCTCTAACTCATCTTACAGATGAGGAACTGAGGCAAACAGGGTGAAATGACTTGTCCAGGGTCATACAGTTAGTAAGTATCTGAGGCCAGAGTTGAACTCAGGGAGATGAGATTTCCTGATTCTATGTCTGGCGCTCTATCTACTACGCTACCTAGCTGTGCCCCCGCCCCCAATAACAGATTATTACTTAAATTGTGCTTTATGGTTTTCAACATGTTTTACATATGTTAGCTCATTTGGATGAATGTCTATCATACTGGCCTATAGTACATGGAATCAACCTTTTTTCTCCTTTTTGAAAATAAGGACATACCCGTATTTCTGTACTGAGGAATAATGAATGCAGAGATGGGAATCCATTTGCGCCTAATTATATATACAAATACTTCTGTTCAGAATAGAATAAACAGGGACCTGATGCTGGTCATAGCATATCCTTTCTACTAATGGTCTTTTAATTTCCATATGGAGATGATCCTTGTTCATTTACCTGTTGAAGCACCCCTAGGCAGAACCTGTACTTTTAAAGTGAACACTAAAACCTCAGGTCCACCTTGGGAAATGTCTGCCAAGCTTTTTGATCTTGTATCCCAAGGAATCATATGAGAGTAAATGGTAACAGTCTCTATACGGTGGAGACATCACCATGATACCTCCAGGAGAATAGATTATGTGAGTGTCTTGAAAAGCACCACTGATATCTAAGTAGAGTCAGGGTTAAAGTGACTTGCCCATGGTTGCATGACTAGTGTATGAGGTTATATTTGAACTCAGGTCTTTTTGACTCCAGATCTGGCACTTGACCCATTGCATCATATTGCTGGCCTCCATGGGACATATCATACAATAAAACAGGTTTTGATGGCATGAAAACTCAAATCTGGAGTCAAGATCTGGGTTTGATTTTCAGCTCTAGGTCTCGATTTTTATTGCCTAACAAGTCCTGGACAAGTCATTTTACTTCCCCAGGCTTGGGCCTGGTGTCCACATCTGCAAAATGGGAACTTTTAGCTTCAAATCAATGATCCTGTGATTCTGCAGAGTTCATGCTGTGGGCTCATGGTACAGGCAAAACTGCAGGACTGAATTTTGCATTGTAGTGAGATGTGTTGGTGAGCTTCCCCCTTTATTTTATTCTGAACAGACAGCACTGGTATGTTTGGACAGAAGAGCATAGAGGAGAGGATCTTTGTAGTTGTGCTTCTTACTTGCCACTATTCAGACCTTAAAGGACTGAAGAATGGAGGAAGAATTTGGATGAGATCTGAGAGAGAACTACAAGAGTTCAGAGGTTCTGGGCTTGGGCCACAAGAGGAAAATGGAAAGGATCTGTGTTTATTTAGCTTAGAGAAGAGGATCAATCACCCAACACATTTTTTTTTTTTGCAGGGCAATGAGGGTTAAGTGACTTGCCCAGGGTCACACAGCTAGTAAGTGTCAAGTGTCTGAGGCCGGATTTGAACTCAGGTACTCCTGAATCCAGAACTGGTGCTTTACCACTGTGCCATCTAGCTGCCTCTGCAACACACATTTTTAAAAAATTAGAAATGTATTGGTGCTTTTTGTTTTTATGTCATTGTCAATTACAATATGGGCAGTGAGGTGGCACAAGGGATAGAGTGCCAGGCCTGGAATCAGGAAGACTTGAGTTCAAATCCAGCCTCAGACACTTGCTAATTGTGTGACCTTGGGCAAGTCACTTAACTCTGTTTGCCTCAGTGTCCTCATCTGTAAAATGGGCTGGAAAAGGAAACCACTCCAGTATCTTTGCCAGGAAGACCTCATATGGAGTCACAAAGAGTTGGACATGACTGAACAACAAAACAATAATTATGATATATTTGCCTCTTTTTTTGGAGTGGGAAATACTATACCTCTCATTGCAATCGAAAGCTCCCAGTGAGGAATCTCCCTTTAACAATACCAATCAGCAACTCATCTGTAACTTATAGCCTTTGAGAGTTTCATGGGGTTTAAGTGAAGTGACTTGCTCAGGGTCGATCAGCCAGTAATGAGTCAGAGGTAGGCTGCCTCTCTATCCACTCATGAATGCTGCCTGTCTGAACCTTTCCTTATAACAATGAGAAGTTAAGCAAAATCAACTGATACAGAGATTGTACTTAACAAGGTATACGTGCAACATTCTGTCCCGTAATCTCCTCTGCTCACAACTACATCTGCAGAATGGAGGAAGGTGTCAACATTGCTGAACTTGCCAACATAGAATTCTTGTATGAAAGTAAATGTACAGGGCACATAGTAGGGCATATCTAGAAGATTAAAAAGCTCTTTTTGCCTTAAAGGACATTGGTGAGAGAGAATATATACATATGAAATTCTAACAAAACAGGGGTATTTTAAGTGCCAAATGAGTAGTTGGGATAATCAATGCTTTACCACTTCAGAGGAGGTAGAACACAATAGTAGAGTTAGAAGGGACTTGGAATAATTCATGAAAGAGGTGGAACTTGACCTGGGCTTTGAAGAATGGCCAAGAGTTAGGTTCAGAATGTCGGAGAACAGAATAAGCAAAAACAAAAACAAAAACAAAAAATCTTATAATACTTTTCAGACAATGCTGTGAAAAAAGAATATTATCACTCATTTTATAGATGTAGAAACAGGCTCAGAGAGGTTAGATGACTTGCCCAGGGTCACACAACTAATCATCCCAGGTAGGATTCAAACACAAGTGGCCCAGCTCTAAATTTAGCATTGTTTCATATTTTGGGGGGAGTGGGGCACACAGGGTCACACAGCTAGTAAGTGTCAAGTGTCTGAGGCCAGATTTGAACTCAGGTCCTCCTGAATCCAGGGCTGGTGCTTTATCCACTGCACCACCTAGCTGCCCAATTAGCACTCTTTCCATGGTACCATCTTGTACTGTAGAATAGATCAGAATTGCATAGTGGAGTAGGTCAATAAAACTGCTCCAGTGGGTGGCTCATGTGGAGGCTTGGTGAGGAAAAGTAGGTTGTGGTCAAATGGTGGGCTTGCATGCTATGGTATGGAGTTTGGATTTTATTCTGCCTTTTGATGATCCCTGGAATATTTTTGAACTTGGGAGCAATATGATGGAAATGGTGCTGTAGATAAATTAATCTGTAGAGAATATGAAGAATAGATGGGATAAAGGGAGCAACTAGAGGCTGGCAAAGCAGTTAGGGGTATGTTGCAATAATCTAAACATTAAATGTCTAGACAGTGGGATTGGCAAATATACTGGGAATGGGAAGGAAGGGACAAATGCGCAGGCCCAAATATTGGTCCTTGTGGCTCTGTTTTGATATTAATACTTTTATTCTCATCATCTGTTCAGTCTTATCTGATAATCATATAGTACCTTCACATTCAGAAAGGGTTTTCTTCATAACAGCTTTGTGAAGAAAACAAGGTAAGTGTGATCCTTCCAGAGGGCAGAATTATAAGCAAGGGGTAGAAGTTGTGAAGATGTAAATTTCAGCATGGAAAACCAAACCAAACCAAACCAAAAACCCTTGAACCTCTTTATTATCCAAAAAGGTGACTAAAGAAACACAAATGGGGCAGCTAGGTGGCGCAGTGGATAAAGGACTAGCCCTGGATTCGGGAGGAACTGAGTTCAAATGTGACCTCAGACACTTGACACTGGCTGTGTGACCCTGGGCAAGTCACTTAACCCCAATTGCCTCAAAAAAAAAAACAAAACCAAAAACCAACAATCCACAAAAAACTACATGCCAACCTTCTTAGCCATATGCAATTTGAAAAAGAATAATATACACAGAAACAAGGACTTCCTTGATGAGGGTACTAGAAGGGAACAGGTAGGTTTTGGCAAGTGACACTCCACAGGAGAGCACGTCTTTATCCTCACGTAACTGACTGAAGGCTAGAAAGAATACAAAATCCTACTCTGCTACTGTCTTCATTAAGAAAACATTTGGCCTTCTGGGGCGGAGCCAAGATGGCGGAGGAAAGGCAGTGAGCTCCCGAACTCATGACAGGATTGCTCCAAAAAACATCCAAATAAGGTCATAGGAAAATGCCCAGAGCAGCAAAACTCACAGAAAAATGTGCTGAAATCATCTTCTAACCAAGAACAGCTTGGAAGGTCAGAAGGAGGGAGCTGCTGTGCTGATACAGGAGTTGGGCCCAACCCCACAGTCACCCTGACACAGATCCAGTCTCAGGAAGAACTCACCAGAGATGGAGAGCCCCCAGAGCCTCTGAATCAGCTGAAGCACCAGTGTCGTCTGGAACTAAGCTCACAGTCTGGTGAGTGGGCTGAGCCCTGGGCAGGGGAGAGACTATAGGGGTTTATGCTGGTGCTAAGGCAGAACTTGGATTTTACACCCCTACTGAGAACCAGGAGGTAGGCTCAAGTAGCAGTGGCCCAGGTCGGGGAGTAGCACAGGCTCGTTGGAGCTAACAACCACAACACACAAAGCTGGTTGATTGGCAAGTTGGTCTGGGGTCATCTAGGACCAGGAAACAGGCCGGTAGAGGGAAGAACCTGATTCTCCTTAAATCATACCACCTGGGACATCTTAAGCTTGGGATACTGCAGCCTGGAAACAGTGCCCCACTTTAAGGAGCTAAAAGTCTAGTAAAAGAAAGGCAAAATGAGCAGACAGATAAAGGTGAAGACCATAGAAAATTTCTTCAGTAACAAGGAAGACCAAGGGGCACCCTCAGAGGAAGATGTCAACATCAGGGCCCCTATATCTAAAGCTTCCAAGAAAAGTACGAATTGGTCTCAGGCCATAGAGGTGCTCAAAAAGGACTTTGAAGATAAAATTAGAGAGGTAGAGGAAAAAATGGAAAGAGAAATGAGGGTGATGCAGGAAAGACATGAGAAAAAAGTCGACAGCTTGAAAAGTCAAATGGAAAAGGAGGTACAAAAGCTTTCTGATGAAAATAATTGCCTAAGAATTAGGATTGAACAAATGGAAACCAGTGACTTTATGAGAAACCAAGACACAATAAAGCAAATCCAAATGAATAAAAAAATAGAGGGCAATGTGAAATATCTTCTGGGAAAAACTTCCGACCTGGAAAATAGGTCCAGGAGAGATAATTTGAAAATTATTGGTCTACCTGAAAACCATGATCAAGGAAAGATCTTAGACACCATCTTCCAAGATATTCTCAGGGAAAATTGCCCTGAAATTCTAGAAGAAGAAACTAAAATAGAAATTGAAAGAATCCACTGATCACCTCCAGAAAGAGATCCCAAAAAGAAAACTCCTAGGAATATTATAGTGAAATTCCAGAGCTCTCAGGTCAAGGAGAAAATATTGCAAGCTGCCAAAAAAGAAAGAATTCAAGTACAGTGGAGCCCCAGTCAGGGTAGCACAAGATCTAGCAGCTTCTACAATAAAGGACTGGAGGGCATGGAATATGATATTCCAAAGGGCAAAGGAAATGGGATTACAACCAAGAATCACCTACCCAGCAAAACTCAGCATTATCTTTCAGCGGAAAAAATGGGACTTTAATGAAAAAGAAGACTTTCAGATATTTGTGATGAAAAGATCTGAACTGAACGGCAAATTTGACTTTCAAATACAAGACCCTGGAGAACCATAAAAAAAAAAAAATTGGAGCTGGGGGATATACCTGGGGTTGTACAGTGGGCGACTGTCTTGTGTCTGAGGCCAGGTTTTGGCTGGGATCCCCCTGGGTCCAGGGGTGATGATTTGTCCACTGTGTCACTTAGCTAGATGATAACATCTTTAGAGTTAAATTGAGGGGTGAAGGGCATTCATTGGGGGAGAGGAAGGGCAGAAGCGAAATCCTACATGAAAGTAACAGGAAAAGGCTTATGGAGTGGGGGAAGAGATGGGAGAGGAGCAGGACAGTAAATGAATTTTACACTCATCAGAAAAAGCTCAAAGATCTTAAACTCATCAGAGCTGCCTCAAGGAGGGACTAACAGACACACCCAACTGGGTGGAGTAATCTATTTAATCTGGGCAGTAAATGAGCCTAACACTCATTAAAATTGGCTCAAAGACCTCAATCTCATTAGAATTGGCTCAAGGAGGGACTAAAGTACACACTCATTTGGGTGGAGTAATCTCTCTAACCCTGCAGGAAAATAGGAGGGGAAGGGGATAAAGAGAGAGGGGCAAAAGAAGGAAGGGCAGAGTGGGGGAGGGGACAGACAGAAGCAAATCCCTTTTGAAGAGTGATAGGATGAAAGAAGATGGATAATAGAATAAATATCATGGGGAAGGGAATAGGATGGAAGGGAAACAGTTAACAATAGTAATCATGAAAAAGAGAAAAGGGGGAAAAATTGTACAAAAAATATTTATAGCAACTCTTGGTGGAGGCTAAGAATTGAGAATCAAGGGAATGTCCATCAATTGAGGAATGATGGAAAAAGCTGTGCTATATGATTGTAGTGGAATGGACTTGTGCTAAAGGAAATGACAAACAGGATGATCCCCGAAAAACCTTGAAAGACTAATGAACATCGATGTATGGTGAAGTGAGCAGAGCTGAGAGGACATTGTGTGTAGTGACAGCAGTATTGTTCAATGAGTAATTGTGAATGACTTAGCTACTCTCAGCAGTATAATGATCCAGGACAATCCCAAGGTACTAATGAGGAAGCATACTATGCACTGCTATAGAAAGAACTGATAAAAAGAACACTTGTGGATTGTACATATATAACCTGATTGCGATTTTGTGGAGGGGGGAGGAAAGGGAGGGAGAAAAATTTGGACCCTTACATGTAAATGGAAAATAAAATAAATGTTTGTTGAGAAAAAATAAATTAAAAAAAAAAGAAAATATTTGATCCAGTAAAGCGAATTATTTAATAGAGACAACTTAAAGGTGCTTTTCCCACATGTATTTCAAAATCAGCAACAGAGAAAACCTTGTTTGAACTTCTGACTATTAATATCAAGCAAAGCATAAAGTAGGAAGATATATGCTCATCAAAGTTGTTCAACATTGTCATGTATGAGATCCAAGGCA
The DNA here is from genome assembly GCF_019393635.1 of Dromiciops gliroides. Taxonomy (NCBI): domain Eukaryota; kingdom Metazoa; phylum Chordata; class Mammalia; order Microbiotheria; family Microbiotheriidae; genus Dromiciops; species Dromiciops gliroides. Next base: position 499,041,058 of record NC_057863.1, on the reverse strand, counting down.
AGATCAATCAAGACACAGTATGGTGTATATATTGGGATAATCAGAAAGTTCTGGATTTGAATTTTAAATGTTCTGAACATCAGTTTCTTCATCTGTAAACTAGGGATAATAGCACTTACCTAGCAAAGTTGTTATGAGACTTGAATGAGATGATGTATGTAAAGTGTTTTGCAAACCTCAGGTGCTCTACAAATGTCAGTTATTAATCTCTTCCTTGTCCTTCTAGTCCTCCTTATCCTCTTCCTCCTCCTCCTCCTCCTTCTTCTCTTCCCCCTTCTCTTTTTCCTCTTCTTCCTTTTCTTTTTAAACTCTCCTATCATTTTGTAGGAGTGTGTGTATATGTGTATGAAATTTATGAAATTTGCATCTCGGGGCAGCTAGGTGGTGCAGTGGATAGAGCACCAGTCCTGGCGTCAGGAGTACCTGAATTCAAATCCGGCCTCAGACACTTAACACTTACTAGCTGTGTGACCCTGGGTGAGTCACTTAACCCCAATTGCCTCACTAAAAAAAAAAAGAAAAAAGAAAAAAGAAATTTGCATCTCTTTCCATAGGTCTTTAAACCTAATGACATTCAATACTTTCCAATCATCTCCATTGTTTGTTTTGAGCCATTTTAAATCTAACTTTATTCTTTAATATCTTTCATTTCCTATGAATATGTAAAGCTTTCAGCTTTCTAGTAGTGGGAAGTTTAGGGGGAAGATTTTTTTTTCACCTTCTAGCTTTCATTTATTCTGATTAATAAAAGTTATCCATGACAACTTTAACTTTGTATTGCCACACACACATATACATATATATGTATATATAAACACATATATACTATATATATATGGGTATATATTCACACTAGTGTATTGGTGGCGAGGCTGGGAATTAGTACAAACATTTTGGAATCTGCAACTAAGGTGAGTAAAATGTCCATACTTTTTGACCCATAGATTCCACTACTAGGCTTATACCCCAAGGAGACCATTTGATAAGAAGAAAATCCCCATCTATTACAAAATATTTATAGTAATACTGTTTGTGATGTAAACAAATTGGAAGCCCATTGTTTGGAGAATGCTTAAACAAATTGTGGTACATGAATGCTATAGAGTATTACTGTACTGTAACAATGTATATGATGAAAACAAAAAAGCATGGAAAAATTTATAGGATCTAATACAGAGTGAAGTGAGCAAAGTCTAGAAAACAATATATGCAACGACTGTGACAAAGTAAATGGAAAGAACAACCACAAAACAATCAGAAGACAATGCTATAAAATTACAAAGAACAAACATGGTTCCAAGGAAGAAATAGGAGAAGACACCCCCAGCTCACCCCTTTGCAAAAATGGGAAGTCCGTGGATGGGGCACATTGTACATATTTTCAGAGATTTTTAATATATTGATAAATTTTCTGTTCTTTTGTTGCTTTAAAATATCATTTGTTCAGGGCAGCTAGGTGGCGCAGTGGATAGAGCACTGGCCCTGGAGTCAGGAGGACCTGAGTTCAAATCCGACCTCAGATAATTGACACTTACTAGCTGTGTGACCCTGGGCAAGTCACTTAACCCCAATTACCTCAACAGCAACAACAACAATATATATATATAATTTATTCTATGGGATTGTGCTTTGGGAGCGATATTGATAGAAATTTTGGTGATGTAAAAAACACTCAAAATATCAATAAAATTTTATTTTTAAAAAGGTGTAATTAAAAAGATGAATTGCTCATATAGTGAACAATATAACCAATGAAAGAACTTTTTATATTCCTTTCATACCCTCACCTTGTCAAGAGAACATGAAGATGGGGCAGCTAGGTGGCACAGTGGATAAAGCACTGGCCCTGGATTCAGGAAGACCTGAGTTCAAATTCGGCCTCAGACACTTGACGCTTGCTGGCTGTGTGATTCTGGGCAAGTCGCTTAACCCTCATTGCCCCACCAAAAAAAAAAAAATCAACTTAAAGAGAACATGAAGATGATCTCCAACAGGTTGGGTAGATTCCCTGGAGTGAATTTAATGAGAGGGCATGCATGAGCTAAGACCATGCCTCATTGGAAGAATACCTACATTGATGAGATAACAGCTATTCAAACACAGGGACAATTAGAACTATCCAGAAGTAGAATGCACTGCCCTGGGAAGTCAGAGGATCCCAGAAATAGATCTGGAGCAGAAGAAGACTTTAAAGGTCATTTAGTCCTAGCCTCTTGTTTTATAGTGGAGGAAAGGGATTTAGAGAAGAGGAAAGCCTAAAGAAGGTAGATGACCTGCCCAAGGTCAGACAGACAATAAGTAGCAGTGCTGGGATGAAAACTCAGGTTTAAGGTCAGCATTCCTTTTTGATATAATAGGAATTCCTGAAGTCTCTCTTCCACAAATTAAAAAATTAAAAATTAAAAAAAAAAAAAAGGCAATTGGGGTTAAGTGACTTGACCAGAATCACACAGCTAGTAAGTATCTGAGGCTAAATTTGATCACAGGTCCTCTTAACTCCAGGGCTGGTGCTCTATCCACTGTACCACCTAGCTGTCCTTCCCAGGAGGTTTTAAGCAAAGGCTAGATGGCAACTTGTTTCCTGTGTGGTTGAAGATGCTCAGGTATGGAATAGACTAGATGACCTCAGAGGTCACCTCCAATTCTGCAATTCTCTCATTCTTCTTTAACAGAGGACAAAAGTGAGACATGTAGAAACAAAATAACTGGCTCAAGGTCACATATCTAGAGAGCAACAGAGGTAGGATTTAAGTTTTAGGACTTCATATCCAATATTGTCCAATATTGTTTCCATGTCAGCTCATCAGCCGTGCTAATGTGGCCTTTTGTAGAATGTCATAGTTCACAGGACAGCTTCTCTTGTATGACTTCCTTTTTTGCTCCTCTCATAGTACTTTGCATAATTGAGCATCATGGGATGTTCACTGTAAGCTCTAAATGTAATAGCAATCCTTAGAAATTGTGATGCTTTGGTATGCATCTTCAGTGACTTATTGTATTGTTGTTGTTTAGCTATTTTTCATTCGTGTCTGACTCTTCGTGACCTCATTGGGGTTTTCTTGGCAAAGATACTGGAATGGTTTGTCATTTCCTTCTCCAGCTCATTTTACAGATGAGGAAACTGAAGGAAACAAGGTTAAATGACTTGCCCGGGATCACACAGCTAGTAAATATCTAAAACCAGATTTGAACTCAGGAAGATGAATCTTCCTGACTCCAGGCCCAGTGCACTACCCACTACACCACCTAGCTTCCCAAGTTATTGTATGGATGCTATACAATAAGCCCTGTGGGTCTGTTCTACAGCCTTTGAATCCTCTCTGTGGACCCTGCAGCAAAACAGCATTTCATATTATTCTCTGCCTCTCTTCACCTATAATTTTTCACTGATACTTAACTGCACTTTACTGGGCATGATCTGCAGCCTCCTCACATGAGTCTGTTGCTCACAGAAGATACTCTGTCTCCCTACTCCAAACACTTTCACTGGTTGTCCCCGTGCCTAGAAATCTCTACCTCATTGCCTCTAATTCTGGCTTCCTTGGTTGGGTTCCTTCAAGTCTTGGCTAAAATCCCACCTTCTATAAGAAACCTCAACTAGTCTTCCTTAATCTCAGAGCCTTCCCTCTGAGATGATCTACTTTTAATTTATCCAGCATATGGTTTTTTTATGTGCATTTTTGGCATGGTTTTTCACCATTAGTATGTGAATATCTTGAGGGCAAAGGACTGTTTTTTATCTTTCTTTGTATCTTTAGCACCAGCAGAGTGCCTGGCACATAGTAGGTGCTTAACAAATGCTTATTGATAGCCATAGTCTTTGGTCCAGTGACAATGGTCCTACTGTTTCCTGAACAAAACATTCTACTTCTCAGTCTGGGCATTTTCTATTGGTTATCTCCCATGCCTGCAATTCTCTCCCTCCTCATTTCCACCTTCCAGCTTCCCTAATTTCTTTCAACTATAACTAAAATCTCACTTTCTACTGTAAGCCTTTTCTAATCCTTTAGTGCCTTCCCTCTGTTAATTATTTCCTATTTATCCTACATGTAGCTTGTTTGTACATAGTCTACTTGTTGTTTCCCCCATTAAATTGTGAACTCCTAAGGGCCAGGGACTGCTTTTTTTGTATTCTCAGTTCTTAGCAGAGTGTTTGGCACATAGTAGGTGTTTAATAAAAATGCTTGTTAACTTGACTTATAAAATTCCTCAGTCATCAAGATTCTTCTCCCTAAAATTGTCTAGGCATTTCATCTTAGCAACCATAGCTAATCTGCTGAGATCATTAGTGATAACTTTTATGTGAAATGCATTTTCCTTCCCATCTAACAGCCCCCCCCCCTCTGAGATGGACCAGATGCTTGCAAACCAGTTCCCAGATTAGAGAGCATTGGATCCTATAATCTTTTGGCTCCTTCAGATGGCTAAATTGTATCCAAGGAGTGAACTTATCCTTCATCACATGGGATATGCTTGGGAAGGATATTTATCAAGACTTAGCTGAAAAAAATACACCACCCCCTCTTCTTCCTACCCTTCTGTTTAAAAAGAAAGCCACCCTGCAATTTAAAATAAGTTTGCTAAAGCCAAAGATGTCCCTGGATGTTTCTTAAGTGGGTTGGTGGCTTGGGTCCCAGTAATTTCTCTCCATCTTCCAAATGATGTGGCTCCTTGGAACTCTTTCACATTAGTTTCTGAGGGACTGGCATGGCCTGGGATCATAACTCCCCACAGTCTCAGACAGACTTCTCCCTGACCCCCCACAAAGGTTGGCATGGCTTCAGAGAAGTAATTTTTTAAAATCCCTTTTAATTCTTGACCCTGGCACAAAAGTTTTGGCTAGATAGGTCACTTAGGATCTGGGCACTTGAAATAAGCAGTTACTGTTTGGTTGGCAGATAACGAACTTTTACATTCCCATAGACACTTTGGGTATGGCCTAGCAAAAGGGTATTTGCCCTGTTTAAATGTTCACACTCTAATGGTTTTATGTTCAATAGCACCAGTTTAGAGACTGTTTGGGAATCACGTGCTTGGATTCTATAACATTTTACCGATCTTAGCAGGCTGGATGACATTTAGTGCTTATGAAAAAAAAAGATTAGGAAAAGGATTGCATAAAGAAAACAGAAGGTGGTCATTGGATAAATAGAAGGCCACTGGACAAGGAGTCAAAAGACATGGGCTATATAGTCTGAGATTTTTAGTTCTATAGGCTTCGGTAACTGAACTTTTTTTTTTTTTTTGGTGGGGCAATGGGGGTTAAGTGATTTGCCCAGGGTCACACAGCTAGTAAGTGTCAAGTGTCTGAGGCTGGATTTGAACTCAGGTACTCCTGAATCCAGGGCCAGTGCTTTATCCACTGTACCACCTAGCTGCCCCTGGTAACTCAACTTTTTTAAGCCTCAGTTTCATCATTTGTATTGCCTATCTCAAAAGGGATTTTATGAGGATCAAATTAAATCATTTTTATTTAGACATTTTATAAACTGCAAATTTTAATATAAAGTGAAATATTATTTTTTTGAGAGGTAAGACATAGAAGCAATGGGAGAATTACAATTTCAATGCAGAAATGTTTGACAAGATGAGATACAGTCTTGTTGAAATTCTCAGAAACTTCTCTAGGGAAATTGATAATTGATGTTAGCTAATTAGTGAATATTTTGAAATTATCATTGGCTATAATGCATAGTGGCTTCTGAAACAGGACAATCAGAATAATAAAGTATTGGTCCACCAATTGGAATTATTTAGTGGAAACCTCTTTTTTGTCTCTGAGCCTTGGACAACCTAGTGCATTAGTCAAGCTGGATACCACCATTGACTAAAGCCCTATTTTGTTTATAACCCCAGAATAGTGACATAGCTTGCCTTCCCAGCCTCAGCAGCATCTGCTTATTCTGTGGATGCTAAAACCACTAACAGCCTGCTTCTACCCCTGTGGATATATGATTTCCACAAAGATTTTGGCTCAGTGAAATTTGGCTGCTTGTCTGGACCTATTTTGAGATGCTTTCAAAATGTCCAAGGAAGGATTCCTATTTGGTGTCTTTTCTTTTTTACTTAATAAAGACATGACAACACCCCTGACTTCTCCTAAGCTCCCCCTTACTTATATACAATACAAAATGAACACAGGCAGAAGAGGGGAACAACACACTATCCTAACTTGTGCACAAGCTGTGTTCCCTGGGACAAATGGGGCTAATTCCCCAGCTACTCTCATGATGTCTTTTGGGATTTGCATTGATAAAGGAAAGGCAGATTTAACCAAGGAAAGCCGGACTTCAGGTGCTGCTATGGGCATAAGTAGGAGACTAGGTGAATACTCTAGGACTGGAAAAGACCAAAACCCCAAATGGAGGAACATGAGGGCAAAACAGCATCCACGTGCTTCCTGGTTCTTTCCCTCTTCTTAGATTCCAGAAAGCCACTATTGTCGGTAGCCTCTTCCAAGAGCATAATTCAAATCAAATAACACAATTACTGGGCACAGAGAGGAGTGACTCCTGAGATGATGGAAGGATGTTCCCAAACTATGAAGGTAGAATGACAGGGAAATGAACACCACTAAGGGTGCAAGGCTTTCTCTCCTTGTGCTAAAAGTGGGAGGGGACCTGTTCCAGCATGGGTTGTCCAGCCCCAAGCTTGAAGCTTTGCCTTCACATACACATAAAATGGGGTACATTGAAGTCTTTTCACAACATTGCCATTTTCCCCTAAGGTGCAGAATTTTTTTTTTCTAAAATCCAGTCTTCTCAGGTTATAATCTTATCTTTAAGCGCAAGATTTTCTGAGTTTTTGTTGCTTTTCTTGCTGTCATCTTGGTAAAGATAGAAATGCACTGCAGCGCATAGCGCATTCCTTTTGGTGGCTATAGGATTTATATTTCTTTTTTTTTAATTAATAAAGTATTTTATTTATTTTTTTTCCCGTTACATGTAAAGATAGTTCTCATCTTTTGTTTATACAAGCTTTACAATTTCAGATTTTTCTCCCTCCCTCCCCTCCCTTCCCCCTCCCCTAGACAGCAGGTAATCTGATATAGGTTTTATATATATATATATACACACACACACACACACACACACACATACATACACACACACATATATCCATATATCCATATATACACATAATAACATTAAGGATTTATATTTCTATGAGACAGTGGTCCTCTTTTTCAGAATTCCATGGAGAAAAGGTTTCCTCTGTAGCCCTCTCATCCCCTCTTGCACTTATTTGGGAGATAATGTTGAGAAAAAAATCTAGTCTAGGGAAAGCATAGCGTGGAATGGATTCTCTAGGGATGATGGATGTAAATGTTGCTAATCTCATAATGATACTGTTTTAGCTTTCCCATGTAGGATGGGGGAAATGGCTAACATGGATCCAAAAAGGACCTGAGTTGAGGACATTTAGTTACAAGCTGGAGTGGTTTGCCTCCTTCCTTTGGAACTTGTCATGAAGTTTGTATTTCTCTGCTGAGTGCTCAATAGGTAGAATACATGTTCTTGTCATGTTGGTTATTTCTCAGCCTGTAGGAAGAATCTGTTTGCCTTATTCTGCATGAACTAATAGCTGCAGCACTACCTTCCTGTCTGACAAAGATTCATATTCAGACCCCCAGATGTGGTCATTCTGTCGTTTTTCATGGATTCATAGCTGTAGAGCTGGAAGAGATATCAGAAGCCATCTAAGCCAGCCCCCTCATTGTATAGATGAGGAGAATGAAGCCTAAATGACTCACCCAAAGAGTGCATCTCTGATGGGCTGGGCCTGTTATTTGAATGACAAACATACACTTGTCGAAAAGACTTTTACAGAGAACTCACACAAGGCAAGTGCTAATATGGAGGCCAGAAGAATGGATACAGGTCTTCCTGAAGAACTTTGAAATTGATTGGGCACCATGAGAGATGCTGGCAAAAGACTGCCCAGAATGGCATACCATACCCGTGTCAAAGCGCTGTGCTCTGTGAGCAAAGCAGAATAGAAGTGGCTCAAAAGAAACATGAAATATACACATTTAGAGAAGCCACCCCAATGTTTACATGGACTATTTGTGCTCGACCTGTGGTAGAGCATTTTGAACTACTGGTTTCATCTGTCACAGTCAAACACAATGTAACTTGACTCAACACACTGATGTCATTTTGGTCCTCTTTGAAAAAGAAAGACAACAACCAACCAACCAACCAACAGATGTTAGAGGAGGGATTGGACTTCATCTTCTGACTTCAGCACCAAATACTCTTTCCACTGTACTACACTGGTACCCTAACTAGTTATACTTTGCTGCTTCTGACTTAGAGGATTTGAGAGAGGGAACTTTTAAGAATGTCAGGAATGACCATGCCCTTGAGATAAAGATAATGCAGAGTCAACATAGTGGCTCCTAGAAAAGCTACAACTAAGGTAGGTTAGGTTGGGCTTTGTCCCAGGGCACTCAATTTAAAGGGCTCGGATAGTACTTACAGCTCTTTAGAAGTATAGAAACAACAAAGCTTTGTCCTAGTTAGCATGAATAATTAATCAAAATTGAAGCTACCATTATACTTTTTTTGGTCCTTCCTCCAACTCTGATGAACTCTCCACTGTTTTGTTCCACCTTCCCTGCCCTTTCACACTGAATTTATCTTTAAATCTCAGGGCCACTCCCTACCTACTTGCCCTGGCCCTTTCTACAAAAATTGGTAGTAATGGCTGTAGCCACTATTACAATCTGGATATAATGCAGGAATGACAAATTTTTGTCCAGTTTCATACACTCTCTATAAGACTAAATAATTGAAAAAGAGTGCTACTGAAAAGTGCCTTTCCAGGGCCTTGGGGTATCGGGCAGAATTTGCAGGATTTGGTAATAATTTAGCCTCTTATTCTGAGTTGACTAATCCTCCTTAAGACTTTGTCCATTAGATAAACTAACATTTTGTTAGGGAATAAACACAGGGTCAAGATTGTGGGAATCAGTGTTTTAAAGTAGAAACTGGGTCTCTTTAACCCTTGATTTAAACTTGTGACTCCAAACATTTGTTTCTGCATTAAGGAGATTTTTTTCCCCTATGCAAAAGTTGCGATTGGCTGTTAGTGAGTCAGATTAATAATTGTCATAATGATAATAGTAATATTAATAGCTAGCATTTATATAGTGCTTTAAAATTTGCAAAACACTATGCATATGTTATCTCATTTGATCCTCACAAAAACCTTGTGAGAGGTAGGTGCTATTATTTCCCCCATTTTATGTATGAGGAAAAGAGAGGTGAAATGATTCATCTGGGATCACACAACTAAGTCAGTATCTGAGGCTGGGTTTGAACTCATCTTGTAGCAATCTGTCCACTGTCTGAATATTCTCTAGGTTCCTACTGGGCAAATAACATGCAGGAAGAAAAGAAGCATTTGAAGACAAATAATACAGTCTATTTTGGAAACTCTTGCCTAGGGAATTGGCATGATGTATGGAAAGAACTACATCTACAATTCTTAGGATTCAGAAAACTGGGTTCTAATCTAGTCTTCCTTGGGCTCTGTCACTAAGTAATTAATTGTGTGCCCTTAGGCAAGTTATTGACTCTTTCTGAGTCTGTTTTCTCATCTTAGACTTGTAGTAGCAATGCTGAAATTTGAACCCAGGTTCATACTCCAATAGAGAAGTAGTCAAAGGATATGAAAAAAGAGTTCTTAAAAGAATTGTAGACTGTTGACAACTACACGAAAGAATGATGCAGTCATGAATAAGAGAAATGAAAATCAAAGCATCCCTAATATTTCACCTCATGTTCAGCTAATTGGCAAAAATGACAAAAGATTGGAATTATTGATGTTGAGGTGATTGTGGAAATGCCAAACATACTAATATACGATTGGTAGAGCTGTGATTTGGTCCAACCATTGTGGGAAGCAATGTAGTAGCTTGTAAATAAAGCGACTTAAATGTTCATACACTTGATCCAGAGATTCACTGTGAGGTTACACTTTAAGGAGTACATTGACAAAAAGAAAGACTCCAAATAGCAGCACTTTTTGTTTTAGCAAAGAATTTGGAACAAATTAAATGCCCATTGATTGCAGAATGACTAAACAGGTTGTGTTGTGTGAATATAGTAGAATTACTATAGTAGAATATAGTAGAATTACTGTGCTGTAATAAATCAACAATGGGCAGGACAAATGCAAAGAAGGATGGAAACATATATGAACTTATACAAAATGAAATGAGAAGAGCCAAAAAATAGAGAATGAATACAGTAATATAAAGGAAAGAACAACTACTACAAATCAATCAAAACTGAATATTGTGAAATTTTAAAGAACAAATTTGGCCCCAAAATAAGGGAAATGAGAAGATAACTCACCTTCCTCCTTTGAAGAAGTTGGAGATTGTGGAGCATCACATATAACCATCAGATTTTTTTTGATGACTTTTTTGCTGAATTTTATTCCCTTTCTCTTAAAAAAACCTTTTTTAAAAAAATTATAAGGGATGTTTCTATGGGAGAGGAGAGAAGGAGATATACAAGGGCAAATCTAGGAGATATGAAAACAAAAGATATCAATAAAAATCTTATTTTTCAGAAGTTTTCCCTTATGAGGAACTCTGCTGACTTTGACTTTCTTGAAATATTCTACTTTCTTTGTTGTCAACGAATTACCCTCTGGTTTTCCTCCTACCTGTTCAATTATTTCCCCTGTTACCTTCACTGGCTCTACTTCTTTCATCTTCTGCAAATCTAATTATACCACAATTCCTTGTACATAATTCTCCATTTTTCAGGCTACATTCTCTCTCCCTTGGAGAGCTCATCTGTTCTTAGGACTTTCAACTAACACCTCTAAGCCAATAACTCTCAAAATCTTCATATCAATACCTGAACTCTTTCTTAAATCCTAGTCTAGTTTCCTAATGAACTGCCAGATATCATCATTTGGATGTGGTCTTGTTTCCTCAAATTCCATATGTCCAAAATCAGACTCATAAGCTCCCCCTTGGAACTTTACTATTTCTGTCATTCCACTATATATCTAGTCATTCAGGTTTAAAATCTTGGAGTCAGGGGCAGCCAGGTGCAGTGGATAAAGCACTGGCTCTGGATTCAGGAGGACCTGAATTCAAATCTGGTCTCAGACACTTGGCATTTACTAGCTGTGTGACCTTGGGCAAGTCACTTAACCTTCATTGCCCTGCCCCCCCCAAAAGAAGCTTGGGGTCATCTTTGGCTCCTCTCTTTCTCCCCTCTCCCCCCTTTTCCTCCCTCTCTCTCTCCTTATGTCCAATCACCCAATGCATCTTACCTTATTCTATTGAATCATCTCCTATTTGTGTTTGTCCCGCCCCCTTTCCCAGTGTCACTGCTCTAATTATTAAATCTAAGAATATCATTTCCTAACCTTTTCAATTCATTTTATACACTTATATCAAATTAATCTTCTTGACAAATTGCCCCCCACAATCAAAAACCTTAAAAGAGTTCCCCATTGTTTACAGATGTGATGTCAGTCCAGTCTAATGGAAAGAACATCTATATCACCTTGCAGATCTCTTCATTTTTCTGAGCCTCAGTTTTCTCATCTTTAAAATGAAGTACAAGAAAACACTCAAGGGTCCCTTCCAGTTCTATGAATGTGATTATCACACTTATTAAATTAACACTCAGTTTGGTTCTTGCTTACACTTATATGCACTACCATTATCCCTACCACCAGCACTATCACCACCACCACCACCCCTTTTTTCTCCTCCTTCTTACTCTTCCACATTTAGGTCTTGAAGACTTGCATGTGCAGTTTTGCTTCGAGAAGAGCAGCTTTTTTGTTGAGTTCTTGGTCTCTTGAAGGTTTGTGTTTTGAGGTTGATATATATTTGTAATAGGTGAATTTGATTTTGGGGGATACTATATTTACTGTGTCACATGTGCTGTGTAAACAAAATTATTTGCACATTTTCTTTTATCTACAAAAACATGATAACCAAAATTTTGTGGCACACCTAGGAAAACTTGTAGCACATTAATATGCTATAGTGCACCCTTTAAGAAGCATTGTTTTGGTTGTTATTCATCTCCTTGCTTCCTCCTATCCAAAATTTGAGAAGACCGTGTATTTGAATGCCTTAATTAAAACATTGCCTATGGATTTCAGACCTTTCATCTTAAATTTGGCATGCAGGAAATCTGAAGTGGATTGGGGAGAGCAGAGAGCCATACTGCTCAGTTTAGTTAGCCATGTGCTAGAGCCACCCTGTGGGAAGTGCTTTGAAGGTGGATCCCTTACTTATGGGATAGGGTATTACTTTTGTTGATGATGACCTGATGACTGTAGGCTGTTTGTTAGATGAATAAGGGAAAACTTAGAAATGGGTTATGTACAAAAGGAGATATGTGTGTTTGTGTGTGTGTGTGTGCGTGTGTGATGATGAAGTTGGTCAGAATGACATAAATTTAAAGTTGGAATGGCCCTTACTGGTCAGTTTAATTCAACTCCTTCATTTTATAGATGAGAAAATTGCTGTCCACAATAAGTTGAAAAAGACCTGGGATTCAAATCTAGATTTTCCGACTCTAAATCCAACATTCCAAATATCCATAAGTTAACAAACATTTAGACAGGCTAGCAAAATTCCAACTGCCTGCCACTGAAGTTCTTCCATCAGTGCTTCATTATGGCATGGAAGTGACTATGGGTTCTCAAAAGCCATGCAGGGAATATACACTTTGGCAGGTCTGAGCAAGATGTAAAGACTGGAATATAGGCAGGGCTACCCCTTGGGTGTGTGGGGACCTAAGCAAATATCTTTTGTGGGACCCCAGTATACAAATATGTGTGTATAAAGAGAGACAATTTTATTTAAAATATATTATTAGGGGCAGCTAGGTGGCGCAATGATAGAGCACTAGCCCTGGATTCAGGAGGACCTGAGTTCAAATCCAGCCTCAGACATTTGACACTTAACTAGCTGTGTGACCCTGGGCAAGTCACTTAACCCTCATTGCCCTGAAAAAAAAACAAAAAACAAAAACAAACAAAAAAGCCCAAACAAAACAAATCCAGCCTCAGACACTTGACACTTACTAGCTATGTGACCCTGGGCAAGTCACTTAACCCCAATTGCCTCACAAAAAAAAAATATTAAATTCACAAGCTCATGTGAGGTATACTGATTTATCTATGAACTCATTTTACATATATATTAGCTTCTGTATATTATATATTAGAATAATTAGCTTGCAGCATCTAACTTTTCATAAAAAGTATTGTGATTTAATACATAAGAAGTATTGTGAGGCAGCTAGATGGCTCAGTGGATAGAACACTGGAGCTGGAGTCAGGAAGACTCCAAGAGTTCAAATCTGTTTTTTGTTTTGTTTCTTTTTGGTGGGTTTTTTTGGGTGGAGCAATGAGGTTTAAGTGACTTGCCCAAGGTCACACACTTGCCTAGTAAGTGTCAACTGTCTGAGGTCAAATTTGAACTCAGGACCTCCTGAATCCAGGGCCAGTGTTTTATCCACTGCGCCACCTAGCTGCCCCCAAGAGTTCAAATCTGGCCTCAGATACTTACTAGGTGTGTGACCCTGGGCAAGTCATTTAACCTCTGTTTGCCTTAATCCATTAGAAAAGGAAATGGCAAACGTTTCCAGTATCTTTGCTAAGAAAATCCCATAGACAATACTTGAGTGCTATATGGTTCATGGGGCCACAAAGAGTCAGATACAATTAAGTGACTGAACAACAACAACAATAAAAAATTGTGATTTAAATCACTGATATGTGCAGGATCAAGATAACTGTCTAAAATTGGGTTGCTATTATAGCCCTACAATCATTCTTGCTACAATTCTGTGCCGCATGTGCAACCACTGATGGTGAGAGTTCATCTTTCCACCTATCCTCTCAGTTATTCACAACACTATTCTTGAGATATTCCAGGAAAATGGTTTACACTCTAATAGCCCACCTCACTCTTACGCTGCCTGCAGTTCCTCAACACACCACAAATATCCATAGCTTTAAATTCAGAAAGTGTTTTTTTACCATCATTCAGTCACTGATATCCAGAAGTCAGAATACATTGAACAGCCTATTGTCACTCCCCAATAATGTCTTCCAAGAAAAACACAGTGTTACCCTTTTTGCAACAGCATATATCAAAGAATAAAATACAGTGAATAGAAACCTTTATCTATTTGGGTGTGTTTTGAGTGAAAAAAGGGAGGCCCTTAATAGAAGACCCTGATCATGATATTAGTTTTCATGAAATATATTATTTTAAAGAAAATTCTTGTTTCTCCTTAAAGTTTAAACTAGTGTGTTAAAAATATTTATGCATTGGCAGTACAAATAAATCATATAAAGGAATGGTGATACTATCTTTACATTTCACAGTTCTCTATTTCTGAAGCCTCAGATGTAATAATTATCTTCCTGAAATTTAAGAATAACTTTGTTTTAAATATACATAATACATCAAAATTATGATTTGAGAAATTGAAATCCAGTAAAACTTATGTTCTAATTTTGTTGATACCAAATTTATAGTAATATTTTCTTGTTAAACATCGCACTTTACCTTGGTTTTTTCCACTATTATTTATGACAGATCACACACACACAAATACAAAAGTACAAAATTAAAAGATTCTGGTCTCTCCACAAATTATACAGCCTCTAATGTAATGTTATATAATAAAAGACATTGTGTCCTACATAGCATTTCTATGCAGGAATTCCTTCCTGGCACTTCTCAGGATATGTATGTTTTTCCAAATCTCCCCCCCCCCCTTCCAATCAGTTGTGAAATCGGGGAAAGTATGATAATTCTCCTTTGAGAATTAAAGGTTAGCAGTCAGCATAAAGATGTTACTGGTTTGAAGGAACCCACTGACATCAAGTCTAAAGCAAGAACAGGAAATGTTGACACAGAGTCAAAGGTTAAGGTTGACATTTCCAGGAACTGGGACAGGAATATGTATGACAGAAGTGGCCGCAATTTAATCAGTCAGTCTTGCTTGTAACTGTTGCCATGTTTTAAGAGTGTGTTTGTGGCTCTGCCTGCTGCTAGCAGTGAGACATTTTTGCAAATAAAATAAATATGATTAAGTTTATCTGCATGGTATTCTTTATAGAAGTCCTGTGAGGGGTGTTCTAAGAAGTAACAAATTTTGGACGCAAACTAAGTGCTTAAATTGGCAATTTCAACTAGTGATATTGTGTAGAGCTATTAAACTTGCTTGGAGATATGAATATTACTGTTTTTGTCAGTGTTATTATTTTTTGAGTACTAATACTCAAGTACTCAATACTAATTGAGTACCCAATACTGCTTGTTAACTTTTAAATATTTGCTATAGGATACAGTTCTTTGTGAATATAACTAAACTTACTATTTCTAATTTATTAAACAATCTTATTGGATATTCATAATAATGAATAGAATATAAAGAATATTGGAAGCATTTTAAGAAAGATAAAGGAAATAAAAAAACCCATTGCCAAAAATGTTTTAAATCATTGTCATACTATGTTGACTCATAATGATAATAAACCATGCATTTATTATCTTTTGTTTTTTACAGAAAACATCAGAAATTCTTAGTATATCTATCACAGAAAAGTGATTTACTGTTTATTGCCATGGTCACTCATTATTATTTAAAAACATAAATCGAAAGTTATGAAAATACAGACTAAATGATGATTCTGGCAGTTCCTGGTATTTCTCATTCCCAAATTCTGAAGAGTAATATCTCTTGGGAATTTGGAAACACTGATCCTATAGAATGTAATGAGCTAGTGTATACTTTGATGGCAGTCATCAATTGACTGCTTCTTTATATAGGAGAAATTTTAGATTTAAGTTTATTACAGTTACAGTCATAAAATTAATGATTGAGATACAGTTTAAGAACAAATTTAAAGAAATAGTGGCTTCTTTTGTGAATTTTTAAGAATTTAGGTAAATCACCCATAATTTTTAAGCAGCCAATAAGGGATATATTAGAAATTGTTAAAAGCAAATAAAGGGGGGCAGCTAGGTGGCACAGTGGTTCGAGCACCGGCCCTGGATTCAGGAGGACTTGAGTTTAAATCCAGTCTCAGACACTTGACATGTACTAGCTGTGTGACCCTGGGCAAGTCACTTAACCCCAATTGCCTCAGCAAAAAAAGAAAAGAAAAGAAAAAAGCAAATAAAGGATATCAAAAGCAGTTAACGCCTCAAAACATTTGAAAATATGCTACTAATATCAATATTTGAAGTTTAATATTCTCAAACTTTAATGTAATAGATGTCATCCCATCTCTTATCTCTGTGTCTTTGCATAAACTCTGCCCTATGCCTGTAATTCTCTCCCTCTTTACCACCACTTGTTGATCTAGCCAGCTAGGTGACATAGTGTAGAATACTGAGCCTGGAGTGAGGAAGACCTGAGTTTAAAGCCAGTCTCAGATACTCATTAGCTGTGTGCCCCTGGGCAAGTCACTTAAAATCTCTGTCTCAAGTTTCCTTAATTGTATGATAGGGATTGTAACAACCCCTACCTTGCAGAATTGTGAGGATCAAATAAGATGTTTGTAAAAGTACCTAACCGTGCCTGGGCAGCTAGGTGGCACAGTGGATAGAGTGCTGTGTCTGCAGTCATGAAGAGTTCAAATCTGGCCTGAGACGCTTATTAGCTATGTGACCCTGAACAAGTCGTTTAACCCTGTTGGCCTGTTTCCTCATCTGTAAAATGAGCTGGAGAAGGGCATTTAGGTGGCACAGTGGATAAAGCACTGGCCCTGGATTCAGGAGGACCTGAGTTCAAATCTGGCCTCAGACACTTGACACTAGCTGTGTGACCCTGGGCAAGTCACTTAGCCCCCATTGCCCAGGCCCTCCACCAAAAAAAAGAGCTAGAGAAGAAAATGTCAAACCGCTCCAGTATCTTTGCCAAGAAAACCCCAAATGGGGTTATGAAGAGTTGGACACAACTGAACAGCGACAAGCACAGTGCCTGGCATGTAGCAATTCTTATATAAATGTTCATTCCCTTCTTCCTTCCCTTTGAACTCTTGGTACCTTTCCAGTTGTGAAAAATTTGCCAAGAATAAAAAGTTATGTATACCTGTTTTGAGGGTCGCATAAAAATTTCTCAGGTGAACAGGGATTATATGTGGAAAGGATTTAAGAAGCCCTGGTCTAGGTAGCTCTCACAGTATATAGATTGCAGAGAAGAAACTGACCTGAGGGAGGAATTTCTTCACTTTGGAACTAGTTCTCTCTACTAATGAAGTCACAGATTCAGTCCCTATTCTAAAAATGATTACTTTGCTCAGTATAAAAAACATCCACTGACTTGTGCATCTTTAAGTAGCTGAAACAATTCACATACTTGACTAACTACATAAATTAAAGAAACTGAATAACTAATTATGAAGACAAGCATTATTTATAAGGGTTTTTTTTTTTTGCCAAGATAGACACAAGTTTTTTAAAGAATAAGGAAACATATTTAGTCACACTATTTTCAACCAAAATTTTTAGGTTTTAGGTGAGGGCAAAAAGGGTTTTGTACAATTAATAAAGTATTTTTAAAATTGCTTATTTCACCTTTATTTTTATAGCTATTTTCGTGTATGTTTCATAACATTAATGCAGAAGAACACATTTACAATTTTGTAAATAATTTATTTTTTTTACTCATAAGGGTTCACTGTTCAGATGTTTTAGAGAACATTTGCCTAGGGCAGTGAGAGTTTAAGTGACTTGCTTATGGTCACACAGCTAGCATATACTGGGGTGGCCTGTTGTAAGCCAAACTGCCTCTGAATAGCTCCTTATATTGAGCTAAAATCATATTCCTTGCAGATTTTACCCAATACTTCTATTCCCAAACATCCCCCTCCCAAGTAACAGAAGATGAAAAAATGTGTTTCCTAATACAAATTTACTATTTCTGAAGTTTCAAAGTTAGTGATTGAGATCTAGATCTAGAATGAGATCTAATCTAGGTGGTGGTCCAGTGAAGAGAGCACTGAACTTGGTGTTAGGGAGACCTACATTTATTCAAATCCTGACTCACACGCTTATTGGCTATGTGCAAGTCACTTAACTCTTTTCATCCTTAACTGTAACAGGCAAGTTTCATCACCTGTAAAACAGGGTTAATAATAGCACCTACTTCCCCAGCCAGGGGATACTCTCAGGGGTCTAAGTCTGGACCCAGGGGTTCTGGGGCAGTGAGAGGGTCTCCTTTCCCCACTTTGATCTCCTATTAATTTTTTGTACCCCCTGAGCCAGGACTCAACTTACACTAGTCTAAGGGAGTAAAGGCCCAGTGAAGGGGGTATGTCTGTCATCTAAAGATCAGCTCAGCAAAGAGTGGGAAGACCTCATCTGACTACTAGGTTGGCCCCCAGGTGAGGCATTGTTTTCATCCATAGCAATTGGTCAAGACTATTTACAAAATGTGGAGGGGTTATATCCTGCAGCAGTAAATGTAGTATCTGCCTGCCATAGGCTGGTGAACTTTTTTGTGGGGTAATGAGGGTTAAGTGACTTGCCCAGGATCACACAGCTTGTGTCAAGTGTCTGAGGTCACATTTGAACTCAGGTCCTTCTGAATCCAAGGCCAGTACTTTATCCACTGTGCCACCTAGCTGCCCCCGCTGGTGAACTTTTAAGGAGACTAGTAAAGTAAGGTCCCTAAATCTATTTGCAAAGTTGGCTTAATTTGTCTTGCACTATGTATCTTGGCTTGACTTACTAGTGTTTAAATATTTTAATTATTGTGCTTGGTTGACTCTATGGGACAGAGCTTGTCTTCTTGTTTGAGTAAATGTTATGACACTTTAAGTAAGTGATATAAACAATTAGTTAGCAAAACAGATAGAGTACTGGACCTGGAATCAGGAAGACCTGAATTAAAATCTGGTTTCAGGGGGCAGCTAGGTGGAGCAATGGATAAAGCACCCGCCCTGGATTCAGGAGGATCTGAGTTAAAATCTGGCCTCAGACACTTGACACTTACTAGCTGGGCAAGTCACTTAACCCTCATTGCCCTGAAAAAAAAATTATAAAATCAAATCAAATCTGGTTTCAGTCAATCATCTACATTTGTTAAGCACCCTACTATGTGCCAGGCACTGTACTGAGCTCTAGGGACATAAAAAGAGGCAAAACACAATCTCTGCCATCAAGGAACATACAATCTAATTAGTTGTGTGGTGCTAGGCAAGTCATTTAACCTGTTCTAGCTTCAGTTTCCCTTTTGGTAAAATGGCAATGTAATAATGGCACTTATATCACAGGATTGTTTTGAGGACCAAGAAAATAATATTTGTAATAGAGCTTTGCAAACCTTAAAGCACTATATAAATGCTCTAGCTACTATTACTTTGAGATAGAAGGGTATCATGCTGCCTCACTGCCTTCATTGGGTAGATGTCCCAAGCTCCTTTTTCTCAAACTTTTTTGATTCTTCCAAACCCTAATGGAGCTGCTTAGCCGCACCTCTTTGTCCTTCATTTGTAAGGCCTGCATGTGCATTTAAACTTTTTTATTTGATGGGATAGTGATTCCAGGGCCTACATCATGGCAACTTCAGGATTTCCAATTCCATGTGGATACTGGGGGAAATTCATTCCGTATGTTTCTGATTCATTTACACTTAACTCATCAAAATGTTCTCTTCACTTTATGAGCCAGTCTATAGCCAAGACATCTTGTCGGCCTTTGAGTTGGCCTCTTAAAATATTTTCTATTTTACTTAGACACACAAAGCCAAAGTTTGTAAAGATTGAGTTTACTCCAACGACTGGTTACAATGAGGTTAAGTGGCCAAGTATGAGCTATTCCCTCTCTCTCCTTCTTTTCTCCCCCAACCCCTTTCTCTTTCTCACACAACTGCTTGAGCCTGCATGAGAAACCTTGTCTTTTTTTTTTTACCTTGTCTGTCTTATTTCCTACTTCCAGAACTAAGTTCTAATGTAAGACAGCTAGTTAGTTTTAACCAACATATCCATTTCCCCCACACAGTTTATGCACATAGCCTCTGACTCCATATCACTTTCTTTTTTTTTTTTAGTGAGGCAATTGGGGTTAAGCGACTTGCCCAGGGTCACACAACTAGTAAGTGTTAAGTGTCTGAGGCCGGCTTTGAACTCAGGTACTCCTGACTCCAGGGCCGGTGCTCTATCCACTGCGCCACCTAGCTGCCCCTCCATATCACTTTCAACCAATTTTTTTGTCCCTCCCCAAAACTTGCGTTAGTTGGGGCCCTGATTGTGGATTCTCAAGATGTGGTCTTGGGGTTTTTTTATGGTGCCCCACAAATATCAAATGATTATTTGAAGAATCATGACCATCCTTCATAAAGTGGGGAGGGGGAAGGTTGTGACATCACTGGCACTCTGTTGCTGTGGACAACCCCCATCTTTTCCTGACTTGACATGGAAACTGACAGAGCCTAGAGCTGCTGAAATTTTGAGAAAGTGGAGGTGACTGGGAGAGAGATACACATAGTGTTCAATAATCAACGGCCTCTTTGTGGGAAAATGTTCCCAAGTAGCTTTGTTCTGTGCCTCCAGCGCCAGCAACCAAGCTGGAGTTGTGATTTGTAAACTTGTGATCCTGTATCTATAGGAACAGTTTTGTGTGTGTGAGCGATGTGTGTGAATGCGCTTGCTCGTTCCCACATGTGCATGGATCAGCAGAACTGTTTCTATTTATTCATGTCTCTGTGTGCATTTCAGTGCAGATTTTTCCCCCTATGTATCTCTTTATCTGTCTGCACCTGTGTCTTTTTGTCTGTTTGTGTCTTACATGTGTTGTTTGGAAGCTTTTTGTAAGATATGTAGGCCAGGAATACTTAATACATAAATCCATCAAACTAGAAACCTACAGATACTTATCCATTCAAACCTTTGGCACTTGCCTGTCTCAATCGGAAATGGGAGTACATTTCAGGGGTTGGTTTGTTGGAGGAGGGGTGGGAGAGAGGCTCTCAGGAGGCTTGTCAGAGCACATCTATCCTTTGGGAGCCGTGTTCCTCTGTAAAGTGTGTTAGGACAGTCATTGCTAGAGGGAAAAGGCCTTATGCCTTTCCCCTTTAGGAAGGAAGGACTTGCTATGTAGCTGAGCGGCTCAGTAAAAAGTTTAATGTCTTACCTCAATGTGCATGCCCATGCTCTTTTTCAGGCATATACATTTTGTGTATAGTTTCAAAAAATAGTAAAACCTGAAAATATTTTGATTGGCCTATGAAAATCTGATGACTTGGTAAAATGGAAAGAACACTCCAACCTAATCTAGTAAGCTTTCATGAAATACTATTTTGTACAAGGAACTATAATAGGTTCTGGGCCTACTAAGACAGAATAGGATCTTGTCTCAGGGAGCTTATATTCTATTGTATTCCTACCGTACAATGCTTGAACATACTTATGTTATGACTCTGGGCAAGACATATAACCTCTCAGAGGCTCTCAGATTTCTTATCGCTAAAATAAGGATGCCAATGCCCAGTGAAATGGACATTCTATCTTAGAATTTGTGTTAGAGAAGAGGAAAGCAAGCCATAGTCTAATATATACCCTATATTTTGGGAGATCGGATTTCCATTGGTTTTGAGAAAGAATGGGTAGCATTCTATGGAATAAAATGTTACATAGTATAGGAGGGCAGAGAAGCTTTCAAAAATGAAATTCTGAAGACACAAAAAGTAATATTTCTTTCTGCTAAAGAGGAAAAGGTGGGGTTGTCAGAAGATATTTATGTAGATATACTTTTTTACTTAGATTTTAAAGACACATACAAAAGATGGAACCAAAGACAAATGATAGGAGATCAATATTAAAATGTGACCAGAGCTCAAAGTAGATAGTATCTGGATAAAGGATAGTGTAGAGAAGGTAGAGTTAATTATTCATTATTTTCCTTCATTTCCTCTGCTAAGGACAATGATCTTTTCATTGTGAAGTATAGAACAAGAATGGCTGACAAGGAGTTAATATTATTACCTCACTAATTAACTTGGAGAGGAGGTCAAATAGCTATCCCTGATTGGTTCAAAATATCATGTCCAGATAAACTATATATTCCAGAGTTCTGTAAGAATGGTGGATGCAATTGCTGAGTCATTATTTGTGATGATGGGAAGATAATGGAAGAGATATAGCAATATTAGAGAAGAGAAAATTTTGTCCTGTCTTATAAAAAAGGGAGGCGAATGGAAACTATATTAACAAATTACATAAGACCATAATTCTTGGCAAAATTCCTGAATGTTATTTAAAGGGATGGTTAATGAGCATCTGGAAAAGGAGGCAGTGATTGCAGTGCCAGGATGGCTTCCTTAAGAGCATACTCATTTTCCTGAGTTCAAATCTGGCCTCACACACACTCTATAAAGCTATGTGACCCTGGGCAAGTCACTTAATCTCAGTTTCCTCCTCTGTAAAATGAGCTGGAGAACAAAATGGCAACCTTTCCTTTAACTTTGCCAAGAAACCCCCAAATGGGATCATGAAGAATTGACATAAATGGAGTGCCTGAGGGATCTTCACTTGACCCTCTAAATACTGAACATTTTATCCTATGACTTAAAGACTTGTGTGACATTCTTAGTCAATTTTCAGATGGCACAAAGGTAGAAAAGTAACTAAGATGTTGGACAACAGAATCGGGATCCAAAAAGATCTCAATAGGTTAGAACATTTGAACAAATCTAACAATGAGATGAAAATGGTTAGGAAAAATTTAAAGTCAGAAGTGTAGGAAGGATGTAAAGTGGAATGGACTGCCTTAGGAAACAGATGATTTCCCTGTCCTTAAAGGCTGGATAGCCACTTGCCAAATATGTTGTAGAGAAAATTTCTCTTCAGGTTGGGGTTGGACTAGAAAGGTTGCTGAGATTCCTTCTAATTCTGAGGTTCTGTGATTCTATGAAAACAATTATTAGAAAATCCATTCATGGGGGCAGCTAGGTGGCACAGTGGATAAAGCACCGGCCCTGGATTCAGGAGGACCTGAGTTCAAATCCAGCCTCAGACACTTAACACTTACTAGCTATGTGACCCTGGGCAAGTCACTTAACCCTCATTGCCTGCCCCCCCAAAAAAACAAACAAAAAAAACCCTAAAGAAAATCCATTCATTCTAGTTAATTCATTTCCATGTTTATTCTTCTTTTGGCAACTAAAAACATATGTTCATTCAAACTTAGATACCCAAAGTTTATGCTAATATTTTTCAGTAAGAGATGAAGGGTTAAAAATTCACATGTACATGAGAATGGTACAAGGTCAAAGGGTCTAAGTTAGCATTTTTACAGTGACAATCCTTGGGCAAAGGTCTTATTTAAGTTAACTAATGAATATCCTTCACAATATAAGCAGGGCCCTAATGAAGGAACTTGCTAATAGTCTTTTGATGTTCATAGGCCTCGGGCCAAGTTTGGATGTTAGTCTCAGAATACATATTTCTGTACAGTTCTAACCCAAGGCTTGAGAGAAATCCAATTATCTAGGCAGGAAAATAGTACAAGAACTCACAGAGACCAAAGTACATATCTTTTCTCTTCCTATTCCCAATTGGCAAATCAGCCTCTGAGAACAGTGTTCCCATTTTCATTATTTCCAAAATTCGTGGATTTTTGCTCCTCTAGATTTATTTTGTCTAATACTATAAAATAGAACTTTAGTATGGTAGTAAATCTGTTGAAACTTTTAGGTAATATGTTATTTTTATTAGATTAACAAGGCCTGACCATCAACAATTGATCTCTTTCTAGCTAAGTCTGTATTTAAATAGTGTTTTGTAGTTGTGCCCATATAATTTCTGTGTGTCGTGGTACATGAGCCACCAAGATTTTATACATTCGATGGTCATTTTGAATGGCATTTCTATTTCTGTATATACAAAACTCAACAGGAACATACAGGTGGATGATTTTTGTAGATTTGTTTTATATCCTGCTACATTACTGAAGTTATTGTTTCAATTGGTTTTCTTTTACTTGAATCTTTGGAGTTCTCTTAAGTAAGCCTTCTGTCATCTACAGAAAAGGATCATTTTCTTTCTTTTCCTATGTTTATTCCTTCAGTTTCTTTATTTTATCTTAAGATTTC